>NW_004443997.1:3369900-3390510 GCF_000243295.1 Trichechus manatus latirostris
ATAAAGATCATGGAATAAAAAATAGGGACAACGCTAGGAGCCCTAATACATGGCATAAACACAATATGAACCATAAGAAACAATCCACAAGCACCAGAAGAGAGACTAGATAACTGGGAGCTCCTAAAAATCAAACACTTATGCTCATCAAAAGACTTCACCAAAAGAGTCAAAAGACAACCTACAGACTGGGGAAAAAGTTTTGGCTATGACAAATCCGATCAGCGTTTAATCTCTAAAATCTACAAGATCCTGCAAAACCTCAACAACAAAAAGACAAATAACCCAATTAAAAAATGAGCAAAGGATATGAAAAAGCAGTTCACCAAAGAAGACATTCAGGCAGCTAACAGATACATGAGGAAATGCTCACAATCATTAGCCATTAGAGAAATACAAATAAAAACTACAATGAGATACCATCTCACCGCAACAAGGCTGGCACTAATCCAAAAAACACAAAATAATAAGAGTTGGAGACACTGTGGAGAGACTGGAACAGTTATACACTGTTGGTGGGAACGCAAAATGGTACAACCAATTTGGAAATCGATTTGGCACTTCCTTAAAAAGCTAGAAATAGAAGTACCATAGGATCCAGCAATCCCATTCCTTGGAATATATCCTAGAGAAATAAGAGCCATCACACAAATAGATATATGCACACCCATGTTCATTGTAGCACTGTTCACAATAGCAAAAAGATGGAAACAAGCCAGGTTCCCATCAACAGAAGAATGAATAAATGAATTATGGCATACTACGCAACGATAAAAAACAACGATGAATCTGCGAAACATCTCATAACTTGGATGAATCTGGTAGGCATTATGCTGAGTGAAATTAGTATGAGACCACTGTTATAAGAACTCCAGAAATGGTTTAAACACAGAAGAAAACATTCTTTGATGGTTACTAGGGTGGGGAGGGAAAGGGGTATTCACTAACTAGACAGCAGATAAGAATTATCTTAGGTGAAGGGAAGGACAACACACACTACAGGGGAAGTCAGCACAACTGGACTAAACCAAAAGCTAAGAAGTTTTCTGAATACAACCAAACACTTCGAGGGACAGAGTAGCAGGGGCAAAGGTCTGGGGACCATGGTTTCAGGGGACATCTAGGTCAATTGGCATAACAAAGTTTATTAAGAAAATGTTCTGCATTCCACTTTGGTAAGTGGCGTCTGGCGTCTTAAAAGCTAGCGAGCGGCCATCTAAGACACATTAATTGGTCCCAACCCACCTGGAGCAACGGAGAATGAAGAACACCAAAGACACAAGGAAAATATTAGCCCAAGAGACAGAAAGGGCTGCATAAACCAGAGATTCCATCAGCCTGAGACCAGAAGAACTAGATGGTGCCCAGCTACCACCAATGACTGCCATGAAAGGGAACACAACAGAGAGTCCCTGATGGAGCAGAAGAAAAGTGGGTTGCATAACTCAAATTCTAGTAAAAAAATCAGACTTAATGGTCTGCCTGAGACTGGAGGGACCCCAGAAGACATGGCCCCTGGACTCTCTGTTAGCCCAGAACTGAAACCATTCCTGAAGTCAACTCTTCAGACAAAGATTAGACCGGACTATACGACATAAAATGATACTCGTGAAGAGTGTGCTTCTTAGCTCAAGTAGATGCATGAGACTAAATGGGCAACTCGTGTCCGGAGGCGAGATGAGAAGGCAGAGAGGGTCAGGAGCTGGTTGAATGGACTCGGGAAATCCGGGATGGAAATGAGAAGTGTGCTGTCACAGTATAGGGAGAGCAACTAGGGTCACATAACAATGTGTGTATAAATTTTTGTATGAGAGACTAACTTGAAGCACAATAAAATAAAAAAGAAGCAAGTAAGTAAATAAATAAATACATAATTTAAAAAGCATAGATAAAGAGAGAGCAAAGTATAGGGTTTGGAGAACAGCCTGAGGGAGGTGGTATGCCCTGGTCAGGAGGGCAGATCTGAAATCAGAGAGACCTGGGTCCTACATCTTAATCGCTGCAGGACCTCAGGCAAGTTGCTTAATCTTTCTGAGCCTCAAGTCCTCATTTGTAAAATGTGCCTACTATTTCCTTGATTTGGATTAAATAAGGCAATGTATATAAGGTTCTGTTGTTATTGCGTGCCATCAAGTTGATTCTGACTCATAGCAACCCCACGTGAGAGAGCAGAACTGCTCCATAGGGTTTAGGACTTTCAGATTTGCTATACTATTATTTTCGGCAGAGTAAGTGAGGATCTTGGAAGGCTGCAGGGAACAGAGGTATTGGCACCAAGTCTTGGAGAAATGGCAGAATTTGTGGTGGCGCAGTGATTAAGAGCTATGGCTGCTAATTAAAAGGTGGGTAGTTTGAATCCATCAGCCACTCCTTGGAAACCCTACTGGGCGGTTCTATTCTGTCTATAGGATCACCATGAGTTGGAATCAACTCATGAGTCCAGAAGGCCTACTGAGGTAGCATAAGCCTTCAACCGAGGTGTCACCCAGGGGCCTGAACAGAAGGTACACAAAGGGGGCCTTTTCTCTCATACATACTTTGGAGCCCTGGTGGCGCAATGGTTAAGAGTTCAGCTGCTAATCAAAATGTCGGCAGTTCGAACTCACCAGCCGCTCCTTGGAAACCCCATAGGGTTGCTACGAGTCTGTGTTGACTCAATGGCAATGGGTTTGGATTGGTTTTGGTTTTAGGGGTAGGAGGTCAGCTTCCCCTAAAGCAAGGAGGTCTCTTCTTCCATCCCACATTCCTACCCTCCAGTCCCTAATAAGGAGCTCTGGTGGCACAGTGGTTAAGCACTTGGCTACTAACCGAAAGGTCGGCCGTTCGAATCCACCAGGTGTTCCGTGGGAAAAACATGTGGCAGTCTGCTTCTGAAAAGACTACAGCCTGGAAACCCTATGGGGCAGCTCTACTCTGAGTTGGAATCCACTGGACAGCAATGGGTTTGTTTTCTGGTTTAGTCCCTAAGGAGGGCTGGGGGCCTCGGAGGAGCTAGAGACCTCACAGATAGCTCCTGGCTTCCCACCCCAGCTATGACCCTGGCTTGCTCTCCAATCTGCCAGGGTCTCTGGGCTAAGAAATCACTAATTCCTCCCTGATGAAGCACCTGTGTCTGTAAGCAAATGAGCTGGCAGGTGGCAGCCTGGATAAAATATGACCAGCTCAGCAGGAGATTTGCTTACCAGTTGGAGGCGGCCCATCCTGCTGCCTGCAGCCTGGAGGCCTACGGATAAGGCATAAATTACCAGTGCCCACTGGGCAGGTGGGAGGGCAGGACGGATGGAAGAGCGAGTGCTCCCTGCTCAGTCTCTAGGCGGCACCTTTCCCAGTGGCTTATGGAAAAAGAACCAAGACTGGGAATCAGGAGACTAGGGAGTTAGTCTTGGCTTGCCTCAGACTTTGCTGTAGGGTCTTGGGTAAATTACTTGCCCCCTCTGGGCCTTAGTTCTCAACTACCTAAGACTAATTGTTCCTCTTTCCCTCTAGGGTTTATTACAGAGATCACAGGAGATAATACATGGAAATACAACATTTGCTATAATCTTGATTGTTACTATGTTGCTCCCTGCGGAAGCCCCACTGAGCAGAGCTCAGAGGCTGGTAACTTTCTGGTGGGCTAGTAGCTTTGGGGAATTCTCTGCAAAGCTATAGTATCTATTGGCAGAGAACGGATCAAAGATTTTTCCAAGGAGGCAACATTACAGATGGAAAAGCCCGTGTTCTGGAGGCATCAGACACTGGTTCCAGTCCTACAGCTGCCACTTGTTGTTCTGGTTAGGTGCCGTCGTGTTGGTTCCTACTCATAGCGACTCTGTTTACAACAGAAGGAAACATTGCCCGGTCTTGCACCATCCTCTCAATCATTGCTATGCTTGAGCCCACTGTTGCAGCCACTGTGTCGTTCCATCTCGTGGAGGGTCTTCCTCTTTTTCGCTGATCCTCCACTTTACAAAGCAGGATGTCCTTCTCCAGGGACTGGTCCCTTCTACTTAGCTGAAGGGATTTAGGCAAGTCACCTTACCCCTCTGAACCTCAGTGAACTCATCTTTAAAGTGGAGTGAAGAATCTAATCTTTTAGGTGGGCCGTGAGGTTTAAAAGGAACCCTGGTAGCACAGTGGTTAAGAGCTTGGCTGCTAACTGGAAGACTGGTGGTTCGAACCCACCATCCACTCTGTGGGAGAAAGATGTGGCAATCTGCTTCTGTAAAGATTACAGTCTTGGAAACCCTATGGGGCAGTTCTCTGTCCTACAGGGTCGGTATGAGTTGGAATAACTCAACTGCAACAGGTATGAGGTTTAAATGAGATTACCTTCTGGAGCACCTGACACATAAGTAGCTGCTGGATAAGGTTAGTTCTTCCTCCCTGTTATGTATTGAATTGTGCCCCTCCAAAATATGTGTTAGAATCCTAACCCCTATACCTTCGGATGTTGTCCCATTTGGGAATAGGGTTTTCTTTGTTAATGAGGCCATATTAGTGCAGGATATGTCTTAAACTTAATCACTTCTGAGTTATAAAAACAGTAGATTAGACGCAGAAGCAAGCACAAATGGGGGGGGGGGTAAGATAGTTGCCACGTGAAGACTGTCAAGGAATCAAAGAACACCAGGGCTATAGAAGCTGAGACAAGGATCTTCCCCCAGTGTTGAAGACAGAGAGCCTTCCCCTATAGCTGGTGTCCTGAATTCGGACTTCTAGCCTCCTAAACTGTGATGCCTTTGAATTATAGTGTTGGCAAAGAATATTGAATATGCCATGGACTATAAGAATATTGAATATTCCAAAAGAATGAACAAATCTATCTTGGAAGAAGTACAACTGGAATGCTCCTTAGAAGCAAGGATGGCTAGACTACATCTCACATACTTTGGACATGTTATCAGGAGGGACCAGTCCCTGGAGAAGGACATCATTCTTGGTAAAGTAGAGGGTCAGCAAAGAAGAGGAAGACCCTCAACGAGATGGACTGATACAGTAGTTGCAACAATGAGCTCAAGCATAACAACGATTGTGAGGATGGCGCAGGACTGGGCAGTGTTTTGTTCTGTTGTACACAGCGTCGCTATGAGTCGGAACTGACTTGACGGCACCTAACAACAACAACAAACTGTGAGAAAATAAATTTCTGTTCTTTAGAGCCACCCACTTGTGGTATGTCTGTTACAGCAGCACTGGGAAACTGGACACTCCTTCAGAAAGTTTGAGGCTAAGGTGAGCGGTCATCTAAGATACTCCACTGGTCTCACCCTTTCGGAAGCATGGAAGAATGAAGAGAACTAAAGACACGGGGGAAAGACAGGTCCAAAGGACTAATGGACCACAACTACCACGGCCTCCACCTGACTGAGTCCAGTACAACTGGATGGTGCCTGGCTACCATCACCGACTGCTCTGACAGGGATCACAATAGAGTGTCCAGGACAGAGCTGGAGAAAAATGTAGAACAAAATTCTGACTCACAAAAAAAAGACCAGACTTACTGGCCCCACAGAGACTGGATAAATCCCAAGAGTATGGCCCCCAAACACCATTTTAGCTCAATAATGAAGTCACTCCTGAGGTTCACCCTTCAGGCAAAGATTAGACAGGCCCATGAAGCAAAATGAGACTAAAGGGGCACACCAGCCCAGGGACAAGGACTAGAAGGTAGGAGCGGACAGGAAAGCTGGTAATAGGGAACCCAAGGTCGAGAAGGGAGAGTAGTGACATGTCCTGGGGTTGGCAACCAATGTCATAAAACAATATGTGTACTAACTGTTTAACGAGAAGCTCGTTTTTTCTGTAAACCTTTATCTAAAGTACAATAAAAAAAAAAGAAAGTTTGAGGCTAAACCAAGTTTACAAATCCGATTTCCTAACTCTCTTCTCAGCTCTTGGCTGAGACCTCAGAAAGCCCTGGGGAATCTCCAGGTCTCTGTGTGCTGAGTCCCCCCACCTGCCACCCCCCAACAGGAGACTTCTCAACCTGGACCTGGAGGAAGACCCCTTGGGAAGTGCTCCAGCCCAGGGGTTTCGGGAACTGCATGATGAAGACAGAGCCGTTTGCTAATACCATGTGGCTGCTGTGACAGTCTGTTAATGCCATTTACAACGTGCTGTAATTATGTCTCACACATGCTGGTGGCCCAGCCAGCAGGAACGTTCCCTCTAGGAGGGGCCTAGGAAAGATTCCTTTAGCAGGGAGGAGGGTGGGCTTCCTCAGGAGGGTGGGGGCTGGGGAAGCCATTGCGAAGGAGAAAGAATTCTTCCCCTGCTTCTAGCAGGACTCAGAGAGGGGGTGCCATGCACATCTCTCTCCTCAGGAGTGTCCCCCTAGAGAGGTACCCTGCATAGCCTACCCAACCCTACCTGGCTGCCCTGCACACCTGAGAGAGAGTTCACACCTGCTTGGACCAGTGGTTCCCACCCTCAATTACTGTGGAAGTTTGGGCAAGTCATGGCTCCTTTCTGGGCCTCAGAACGTCCTTGGTTTCTATAAATAGGGATGTGGGGAAAGATGAGCAAAAGGTACTAGAGCAATAGTTAATTTGTTAATTTTTCTATATAATCTCCCTAGAAAAATGCATCTACATACAATCAAAATATAGCCTGTATTTTCAGAGGGCTCATAGGCCACCGAAATTCACCACAAAGCTCCAAGGACCCCAGGTCAAGAACCTTGGTCTAGATAATCTCACGGACCTATCACCAATGTGTGTCAGTCTATTTCTCCATCTGGGTGTGGAGGTTGCTCCCTGCTGGATGTTGCTGCCATGTTGTTTGGGGCATAGGTGTTTATGACAGTTATCAGCTCACTCTGGATTGGGCCCCTTATCTAAAAGTGCCCAGGTTGGTCTCTTTTAATGCTTTTTGTCCTGAATTTAATGGGCCAGCTAATTTCTGCAATGCTCCCCAAATTCTGAGATTCTAGGATCCTTGTCATTTGGTGATGCTCAGTGTCCTTGAGGTCTGGTAAAAAGAACCCAGCCTTGGAGTCAGATCTGATTTAGAATCCCTCCACACTTCCTTGCTGGCTTCCCTGGGCCTCAGTTTCTCTGTCCAGGAAGTGGGCAGCCATGACAGTCAGATGTATCAATGCCTCTCAAGTGCTGAGCACAGAGTGAGCACTCAGTACATGCCAGGTTTTCTGCCCCCATCACTCCCCGCCCCCCTCCCCACCCCCAGCTCAGGCCCTTCTCTCCGCTCCCTGGGAGGAGCTGAGGGGAGGGCAAGAGTTGTGGGGAAAAGCTCTCAGGAATAGGGAAGCCTATTTCCAAGTCATTAGTCCCCCACTGTCGGGCTGCAGGATGGATTCTGATCAAGAGTGGGGTGACATTTGGCAAAAGTTGCTGATGAGGGATTGAATGATTAATCGTCATGACAACTGGGCTGTAGTAATGACAGGGATGTGATGGTGCCCGAGTTAAACACAAAGCGGCCCCGCGAGCCGGGGCGGTAAATTACTAGGCATGTCACCGCTGCGCTTTTGGAGAAAGCGGCCGTGCGTTCCTAATGAGAGGTTAACTGTGTCCCCAAAGTAATTACAGCCGATTGAAGAGGTGGCTGGTAATTAGAGGATTAGTGGTGATGAGGCTCACCTGCATGGTTGCCATGGTGATGGAGGGTGTGGGTGGGGTAGGGAGGCAAGGAGGGTCCAGAACCCTCCCCAAGGCAGGTGGCTGGGGCTTTGGTGTCCACTAGTCTCATCACTAGGGAATTGGTGGAAAGGCCCTGAGTTTCTGCTGCTGGTGGTTGGGCCTCAGTCTTCCCATCTGTAAAGTGAGGGCTTGAACCCATTCAAAAATATGGAATGTTGGAGCTGGAATTCTGGAACGTGCCAGCCAAGACAAGTGACATTTTGTGGAATCTAAATAATCTTTAATTTGCCACCAGCCCTCCTCTGCAAGCCTGGCATTGCTGGGACCCAGGAAATCACACACAGATTCCACTTCCTGGCCAAAAGACTCAGCAAGGATCTGAACCTGCACCTCAGTTTCCTCACCTCTAAAATGGGGAGAATAATAATGCTTGCTGCTTCCGAGGGTTGTTTGGAGAATAAAAGGAAATCATAACTGCAGAGCATCTAGGCCAGTGCCTGGCCCACTGTAGGAGCTCAGTGAATGTTAGTGGTTGTGATTATATTTGTGATTATGATTATGCATTGCATAGCCAAATCTGCTGCAAAAGACCTCTTTAAAGTATTAAAAAGCAAAGATGTCACTTTGAAGACTAAGGTACACCTGACCCAAGCCACAGTATTTTCAATAGCCTCATATGCATGCGAAAGCTGGACAATGAATAAGGAAGACCGAAGATAAATGGAAAGCCTTTGAGTTACACAGTTGGCGAAGAATATTGAATATACCATGGACGGCCAAAAGAACCAACAAATCTGTCTTGGAAGAAGTACAGCCAGAATGCTCCTTAGAGGCAAGGATGGGGAGACTTCATGTCACATACTTTGGACATGTTATCAGGAGGGACCAGTCCCTGGAGAGGGACATCATGCTTGGTAAAGAACAGGGTCGGCAAAATCAAGGAAGACTTAATGAGATGGATTGACACAGTGGCTGCAATGATGGGCTCATGATGGGCTCAAGTATAGCAATGATTGTGAGGATGGCGCAGGATTGGGCAGTGTTTTGTTTCTGTTATACACAGGGTTGCTATGAGTCAGAATTGACTCGACAGCATCTAATGGTAACAACAACGTGATTACATTTATAACGACCCAGGGCAGCTGGGTGTAGGGAGGAGGATAGAGGCCTCAACCTTTTGTTGAGGGTGCGCTGAACCCTCCCACGAGTGATAGGTGACAGGAGACTCTAGGGGGAGAAAGTGGGTGCCTACTTTTTGCTCCCCTGCTGTGCACCCCGGTCAAGTCCTGGTGCTTCTCTGAGCCTCCAATTTCCCCTCTGCCTGCCTGATGACTCTGTTGGGAGAAAGAAATGAAATGCTTGATTTGTGGAGCGCTTATTATAAGCCAGACTTGAACCAGGTGATTTGTAGCTATTATTTCACTTGATCCTCCACTAACGTATTGCTGTTGTTAGTTGCCATCAAGTAGACTTATGTATAACAAAACGAATCATTGCCCAGTCCTGCGCCACTCCATGATTGTTTTTTTTTTTAATACATTTGTGTTGTTGTTGAGAATATACACAGCAAAGCATGCACCAGTTCAACAGTTTTTACATGTACAATTCGGTAACATTGATTACATTCTTTGAGTTGTGCAACCGTTCTCACCCTCCTTTTCTGAGTTGTCCCTCCCCCATTAACAAATTCACTGCCTCCTAAGGTTCCTATCTAATCTTTCGAGTTGCTGCTGTCAATTTAATCCATATAGACAGATCTTAAAAGAGCATAATGCTCAAGGCAGACATTCTTTACTAGTTAAGCTAAACTATTGTTTGGTTTTAAGAAGACTTTAGGTGATATTTTTGGTTTAAAGTTTAAAGATTTATCTTAGGGCCATAGTTTTGGGGGTTCATTTATTCATGATCTTTGACATGTTTGAGCCCATCCACATAACCTATAAAATATAGTATTTTGCCCATTTTCGAGAGGAGAAAACCAAGGCTCAGAGAGGTGAAGTGTCTATCCCAGAAGCACACAGCTGGAACATGAGAGAGCCAAGATTTGTACCCAGATGAGTCCAAATGCCTCACACACTTTCTACAATATCCCTAGGTCTCTTTGTATCCCAAGAAGGGGCCAGGACCACCACCTCCATCTAAGAGAGTTGAACACTCTCATGGGAGGAGCTTCCAGAGGAATTTCCCTTGGATTGGCCAGGGTCTTTATGACATCACAAGGGTGGGGCGGGGGTGGAGCTTGGCAGTCTACAGAGTGACAGAATTCCCCCAGAGCCTGGTTTGAGATGCTGGGGGTGTGGAGTGACTATGAAGGGCCATACTGGTCCTGGCTCAGCTGCTAGTGACGCCTGGTGCCTGGGTGCAGGCCTTGGTGAGCCAGCAGAGTGCAGGGGCTTGATTATTCCATCCATAAATGATAAGCCCTGTTCATTTCCAGGCCTTCATGACAAATTTATGGCCCTATTTAATGTGCCCACTGTCCGACCTTCCCGGGATCACAGGGAAATGCAGGGCCCTTTCCGGAGGGCGCTGGGGCGATTTCTGCTCCTGCAGCCGCTGGGCCACACGCTACCTCCCGCTGCCCCCAGAAGCAATCGACACCTCGGCTGTGTTGCAGTTTGCAAACGCTTTTTTCTCTGATTTACTTCACTGGGGAGGCAAGGAGCCTAAGCGAAGGGCAGGGACTCTGAAGTTAGAAAGGTCTGGGTTTGAGTTCCAACCTGCCACTTCAGAGCTGTTTGACCTTGAACATGTTCTGTGCCTCGGTTTCCTGGTTATGGGGGTTATGGGGATGAAATGAGATAAAACAGAAGGAAAAGTCTTCATATATAACAAATAGTCAATGTATGGTACTGGTTACCGCTGTTTTGGGGTTTTCACATAAAACTGTATTTGGTTTATTTTATTTTATTTTTTTTGAACCAGTGGACCATCTGTTTACCTGGCTCTGCTCAGGTTCTGCTGACCCTGGGATGGGCCACATCTTAAAGTAGAAGGACACGTGAGATGGACCACCAGGCCTTGCTTCAGCTGGGAGCAGAGAGGGCTGCAGAAAGGGCTGGCTGCAGAGCCCTGCCCCAAGTCACCAGGAGTCCGGGCTCCAGTGTCAGTCCCCCCTCCGGCTCTGGGCCCACCTTGTTGAGTCATGCCGCTCCCTGGGCCTCAGTTCCTCATCTGTCACAGGACTCGCCAACGCAGCACTGGAGTTCCAAGTGCAAGCAAGAACATGCCAGAATTGCCTTTCCCAGCCAGCCATTTCTGGAACCTGCACAAGGGGCCTCCAGCCTGGATGGCTGAAGGGCTAGGAGGCGGGGAGGATACAAACCATAGAACCACAGGACCCTGGTGGGGAGCTCAGAGAGCAACTCTCAGACTCCACTTTATAGACAGAGAAGCTAAGAATCAGGTTTGCAGTATATTAAGTGCTTATAGAATACTAGGCCCCCCGCTCCTACCTATCCGTCTGTGGTCTCTTTTAGTCCTTACTAGAACTGGGTAGGGGCCAGGTACGGCTCACTCCATTTTACAGAGGAGGGAAGCAGAGGCACAGAGAGGTACAGAGACTCAGGCAAAGCCACAAAGCCCGTGAGTAGCGGGGCCACCGCACTCCAAGCCCAGGCTGTCCCCATGTGGCGGCATCATGTCTGTTTGCATGCCTTCCTGTGTACGTGCGTGTTTATGTGAAGGGGCCTATGGGTATATAAGGATGTGTGGGCAAGCGCGTGTGCGAGCGTGTGTATGTGTGCATATGCTGTGCCTGCACAGATCATCTCCAGAGCTCACCTTCAACTCCCCATTCAGTCTCTTTTGACCCTACCCAGTGCCTTTCAGCAAAGAACTGGTTGGAGATGGGTCCCTTTCTACTGCAGGACCTTAGGGAATTAACTTTAATTTGCATATTCATTTGTATGACAGAGCAAAGGGTGAAGCCACTCCCCCTTCACAGCCAGTCCCCAGCAGGGTCCAGCGTGGTCCAGAGATGAGTGCAGGCTGACCTTTACACTGCCTATAACTCCACCATTAGTGACCCATTGGAGGTTCAGGCTCCGCAGGGTAGTTGCTATCATTACTCCCTGTGTAGATCATGGAACGGAGGTTCAGAATTGCCAGGCCAGGACATGCAGCCCGCAAATGGCAGAGCTGAGGTCTGCTTCTTGGGCCGAGGACTCTAAATCCAGTGCTCTTTCCAAAGTCCCATCCAGTCTGCAGCCTCGAGGTGGACATGGGGGTGTGGGCAGTCAGACGGGGCTTCAAGAAGAAGAGGCTGTGGAGCTTGTTCTCAAAGGCTAAGGAGGGGTTGAAGAAGCAGAGATGGGGGAGGGTAGGAGCAGGGAGGTTCTGTATGTGCTCGTGTGTGTGTGTGTGTGTGTGTGTGTGTGTGTTTGTGTGTGTGTGTGTGTGTGTGTGTGTGTAATGAGTACATGGCTGCCAAAGAGTGTGTTTAATCATACTTTTAACAAATAGTCATGCAGTGCCTACTCTAACAGGCACATAAACAACAATAATAATGACATAGAAAATATGTATCTAGTGCTTACTGTGTACCAGACACTGTTCTGTGTTCCCATTAACTCATTTAATCCTCAAAACAACCCTATGGAATGAGTACAGTTATTAACCCTCTTTTACATCCAGGGAAACAAAGCACAGAGAGGTGAAGTAACCTGCTTAAGGTCACACAGCGGGCTAAGTGGTGGAGCTGGGATTCAAACCCAGGCCATCTGGGTTTACCACCTTACCACTCTCAGATTGTAAGACCTTGGCAAGCTGCTGTGCTGCTCCCAGCATGGTAGGCATATGTGATGGTGTGTACGTGGGCTGTACACGTGTCAGAGGATGTGTTTGCAGATACATGCGTGCATTTCTGTGTATGTGCGTGTTTGTATGAGGGTGCCTATGGGTATATAAGGAAGTGGGTGTATACCCATGTACAAGCATGTGCATATGCTATGCCTGTGCGTATGTACATTTGAGTGTACATGAGCAGGTCTATGAGAGGTTGGGAAAAGTCACCACAGGCCAGTTTCTCTGCCAGAGAACCCGTGAAGGCCAGGGCCACACAGGGAGGAGGTGGGGATGTGATGGGGGCAGGTGGGGGTTTTGACTAGCCAGAGCCTAAGAGCTAGGGCTCCCTGGATTGGGTGGGGGGTGCTCTCCAGCTGCACATGCCCATAGCCGAGGCCTCCAGGAGACATTAATAATAGATCAGCAAATTTCAAATGTAAATAGGGCAATCAGGCCCGAAAACACAGACATTCATCACCCAGATACAAATTACACTGCCGGCCCTGATGTAATTACCAGAGTTCAGCTCAACGCATCGAGCCACCTCCACCCTGCACCCCTGCATGTTACTTTGTGAGGATATCCTCCCCTGAGGAGGCCCCCTCTACCTGATCCACAGGGTTTTTCTGGTCATGGCCAAGGGTATCCAGCTATCTTAAGCGGCTATGAAGACAGAAGACCCCTGAGATCCATGTGCTTTGATGGCAAATCTCTGAAGATCACGGGGCCGACACCAGATAATGAGTCAGACTCCTGGGTTCTGGCTCTAGCTTTAAAATGACTTGCTGTGTGACCCTGGGAAAGTCATTCACCCTTTCCGAGTCTTAGTTTCCTCTTTTACTCAAAGGAGGTAATGATACAGTACAGTGTTATAGTCTTTGGGTTTTGCAGTAAGAGGAATGGGGGTTTGAATCCCAATCTTACCACTTTTGAGTTGGGAGGTCTTGCGCAAATTTCTTTCCCACTCTAATCCTAAACTTCTTCATCTGTAAAGTGGGTACAGTAATGCCTATTACGTGAGGTTACTGTGAGGAAAGAATGAAATAATATTTTTCTTTTAATTGGTAAATTTAACCCATTCACATTTATTGTGGTTATATTATTATATATCATATAAAACATATACCATATCCTGTGCATGCATATAGTGATTATACGATTATACGGCTGGACACTTGTCTGCCACATTTGTTCGTGTTTCCTATTTATCAGGCTTCCTTATGTTTCCTTCTTTCCCATTGCTGTTGTATTATGACTCCAAAACTTACTGGCTTAAAACAATAAACATTTAATATCTCACAGTTTCTGTGGGTTAGGAATGTGGGAATGGCTTACTGGGTGTTCTGGGTTGGTGTTTCTCACAAGATTGCAGCTGAAATGTCAGCCAGGGTTACATCTGAAGGTTTGGCTGTGCTGGGATATCTGCTCTCTAAGGTAGCTCTTCAGTAGATCTCTCCATAGGACTGCTTGGGTATCCTCATTACATGGCACTGGCTTCCCCCAGAGGAAGGGATCTAAGACAGCAAGGCAGAGACCACATGTCTTTTATGACTTAGCTACAGAAGTCACAAGCTGTCACTTCTGCAACATCAGTTACACAGGTCAGCTCTATTCAGTGTGGGAGGGGACTACCCAAGGGTGTAAATACCAGAGTAGGGGCCAACTTAGAGCCTGGCTACTATAGCTGTCTTGTGTTTGATTAAAAGATAACTTACACAAAGCTCTTAGCCTAGGCACTGGGAGAAATTCAGTAATTCCCATCACCCTAGCACCCAGCACAGTACCTGGCATACAGTAGGCATCAGCAATAAGGGAATGGACAAGACTGGTTGTAGCAGAATCTGACCTCATCTCCTCAATGCCATTCCCTAGAGGCCGGCCAGTAGCTAGCTGCAAGCTCACATTCTCCATCCTTCTTGCTGCCCCTTCTCCATCCTTCTTGGTGTCCCAGCCGGCCTCAGGTCAGGATGGGCTGAGCCACGGAGTGGGTGGGGTGGGCAGTAGCTCCTGCCTTCTCTGAGGCAGAGGAAAGTCTAGACCAAAGGCAGTTTCCAGGCCTATCTCAACCTAACTTTACATTGATCAGTAATTAAATGCAGCCTCCAATTACTATAATGTTTGGCGAGGCACCAAGCGCGTGTGAAACCTTGCAATAAACATCTGCTTTATAAATTGCCTCTCAGTGCAGCGCACCAGCAGGGTTCTTGGGGGGTTGGGGAGAGAGAGAAGCAGAAAGCTGGAAAGGAATGAGAGGTTAGGGAGGGAGAGAGACCAAAGGAGAGGTGAGAGGGAGGGGAGAGGAGAGGAGCGGGGAGGAGAGGCTGTCCTTTCAAGGCATCATGGGACATGGGAACTGAAGGCCCGCTCATTCCTAGGTGAGCCCTCACCGCCATCCAAGGTGGAGACCCAGAGTTTAACCCAGGGCTGAGGAATCTTTGGCTCTTTGGAGAATTGGTCAAGCGCTGTGCACACATCTAATATAAATTACTTTTGTGTGGTTTTTTATTTTTACAAAACCTGTAACCTCCCGCTCACCTGCCGTTTATGCTTTGAGCGAGAAACATAAAGATTTGCTTGACCGAAGCTCCTGTTCGGGTGAGATATTCCCGGGGCTGCAGAAGAAGAGGGAGCCCAGGGGTTTCCCACCACAGACCTGAGTCCAGTGGGTAGCCCTGTCCCCTGACCACTGCACTTACTCTCCCCTGAGCCAAAAAATGAGCCTGTGGACCTCACTCCACCTCCCATCGAGGTCCTCGTTTGGAGGTCAGACAGAACTGGGCTGAGGCCTGACTCAGCTAATGTGAGACTTTGAGGAAGTCGCTTTGCCTCTCTCGGCCTCTGTTTCTGCACCTGTGAAATGGGCTTAAAACTACCCATGGGGGTTCAGGGAGGGTTAAGGGAAAGTGTAAGTGGGGTAGCAGAGTGAGCAGGGCAGGGGCTCTGAAGGCAGACAGTCCTGCTATTTGGGCAGAGCATTTTGCCTCTTTGAACCTCAGGATTCTCATCTGAAAATAGGGAGATAAGACTATTGCTCATGGAGGTGTTACGACGATCAATCAGAGTCTAGTACACAGTAGGCACTTAATACATCTCAGTTATTGCTGTTATTAAGGTCCTTGGGTGGCACAAATGGTTTGTGCTCAACTACTAACCTAAAGGTTGGCAGTTCAAACCCACCCAGCGGTGCCATGGAAGAAAGCCTGGTGATCTGCTTCCGTTAAGATTACAGTCAAGAAAACCCTATGGAGCAAGTTCTACTCTGTAACACATGGGGTTACCATGAGTCAGAATTGACTTGACAGCAATGGGTTTGGTTTTTTTGGTTTATTGTTGTTATTATTATTGGACAGACTAATCAACTGTCTTCCCCTGGGGTCTCTGCTGTCCCTCTGCTGGTCCCACTCTCCGAGAAGGTTGAGGACTTCCAAGGTGTGGGTGAGAGTGTGGGGATGTAAAGGGGAGGACTGTCTGCTGCTTAACTGCCTGCCTGGGGGAAACCCATCAATCGCTCTGAGCCAAGCCCCCCAGAGACCTCAAGGCAGCGGGGATTAAATGAGATCACATGTGTCGCATGCTTAATGCAGAGCTTGGCCCATGGTGAAAGCTAGGTAACTGGTAACTTGAATACTGTTATTATTACCATAAATGACACCTGGGAGGGGTGGGGGGAGAGCATCCCTCTCCCTTATTGCCATCCATGGTGGTCAGGTAAGATGTGAGGCAAGATGAGAGGGGCTGCCTCCAAGCTCTACTCCCAACTAAGCTGCCAAAGCGCCGAGCGCCCAGCATTACACTCACTGTCAATACTTGATCCTCTTTAAAAATGCAGTGGCCCCCAGAAGGCTGGCGGAGGGTATCCCTCATCCCTCAACAAGAAGTCATCTGTAAAAGAACCTAATGAGAGTCAGAGAGGACATTCAGCCTACTGCCTGGATCATCATTTTTGTTAGCTGCCGTCGAGTCGACTCCAACTCATGGTGACTTTAGGTACAACAGGATGAAACGTTGCCCGGTCCTGCATCATCCTCACAGTCGCCAGCATGTTCAAGTTCACGGCTGAAGTTGTTGTGCCAATCCACCTCACTGAGGGTCTCCTTTGCCCTCGCTGGCCCTGTACCTCACCAAACATGATGTCCTCCTTGAGCGATTGATCCCTCCTGATGATGTGTCCAAAGCACGCGAGTAGGACAATATTCCATTGCGATCCATAAGGTTTCCATCAGCTAGTTTTCGGAAGTAGATCACCAGGCCTTTCTTCCTAGTCTTAGTCTGGAAGCTCTGCTGAAACCTGTTCACAACGGGTGACCCTGCTGGTATTTGAAATTTCAGTGGCATAGCTTCCAGCATCATAGCAACATGTAAGCCACCACGTACGACAAACTGACAGGCGGTGGCGGATCATCGTAAGAGCTCAGAATTACTTGATGAATGAATTAAGCCTTCTTTCCATCTGCTACTGGCATCCCTATCACAATGTCTGCTGCATGAGAGTCCAGCCTTATCTTGAACCCTTCCTGACAACAGAGAAGCTCACCTCGCTGGAGGGCAGGCTGTTCCATCTCTAGACAGCTCCACGCATTGGTGGGTGTTCCATATACTGAGCTGAGACTCACTTCCTTAAAACTTCTCTAGGAATCTCCTTGACCCTGCAGCACAGCTCTGAGGTCACTATCAAGAAAACACTAAATCACAGACAAGCAGTTGCAAATGATAAGTTTGTAAAAGCTTGCCCTGCCATCTCAGGATGCTCTTCAGTGAAACCAACATAGCAGGCAAAGTTGCATTCTGGTGAAGCTGTCAGCCCAAGGCAGCACACAGGTGCTCCAATGTGTTAGAATGCGGCAGAATAATAATAAAAGCTCACCTGTACCAGGTGCCAGGCATGATTCTAGGTGCTTTCGTGTGTATTGATTCATCTACTACTCCCAGCCCTTCAATAATGTTAGTTGCCGTCGTGTCGCTCTGACTCATGGAGCCCCCGTGTGTAGAGTAGAGCCCTGCTCCATAGGGTTTCCAAGGCTGTGACCTTTCGGAAACAGATTGCCTGGCCTGTCTTCTGAGGTGCCTCTTGGTGGGTTTGAACTGCCAAACTTTCAGCTACTAGTTGAGTGCTTAACCATTTGTGTCACCTAGGGACTCCTCCAATAATGTGGGTGCTAGGAAACTGACGGGAGCCCTGGTGGTGCAGCGGTTACGCGTTCGGCTGCTAAGCAAAATGTCGGCAATTCGAATCCACGAGGCACTCCTTGGAAACCCTATGGGGCAGTTCTACTCTGTCCTATAGGGTTGTTATGAATTGGAATCGACTCAACAGCAACGGGTTTGGTTTTTTGGATTTAGGAAACTGAGAAGGAGCCCTGGTGGCTTCGTGGTTCAGTGCTCAACTGCTAACCGAAAGGTCGGCAGTTCAAACCCACCAGGTGCTCTGCAGGAGAAGGATGTGGCAGTCTGCTTCCATAAAGATGACAGCCTTGGAAACCCTATGGGGCAGTTCTACTCTGTCCTATAGCGTCGCTATGAGTCAGAATCAACTCAACGGCAATGGGTTTGTTTTTTTTTTTGGTTAGGAAACTGAGACTCAGAGAGGAAAAGTGACTTGCCCCAGGTCGTACAGCTGCTGAGTATCAAGGCAGGGATCTGAACCCAGTCTGTCTCTCTCCAGAGTCCGTGCATCTAAGCTCTGCACTCAACTGCAAACAGGCTGCTGTTTGAAACTACTTACCCAGGAACCAGAATTTTCTTGATGCCGGGCAACCAAAACCAAATACAGAAATAAACTGGATGCTGAGCTGATGCAAGACAGCGGCTGTCATCTCTAACTCCTGATTTCAAATGTTTATGTCTGTCAAAGCAGCTTCATTATTCTCCCTAACTGACTTTATGAATAAATATATCGTTTAGCTTTCTTTTAGTTGCAAGTGACAGAAAACCCAACCCAACAGGCTGGAGCACAAAGAGAATATAATGTATTTCACCAAAGAGGATATTCAAATGGCCAATAAGCACATGAAAAGATGCTCAATGTCATTAGCTATTAGGGAAAAGCACATCAAAACCACAGTGAGATATCACTTCACTCCCACTAGAATGGCAATGATCAAAAAAAAAAAAAAAAAAAGAGAGAGAGAACAACAGGTGTTTGATGAGGATGTGGAGAAATTGGAACCCCCATCCATTGTTGGTGGGATTGCAAGATGGTGGAGGTGCTGTGGAAGACAGTTTGGTGGTTTCTCAAAAAGTTAAACATAGATCTACCATATGACCTAGCAATCCCAATCCTAAGTATCCCAAGAAAGCAGGAACGCAAACAGATGCTTGTACACCAATGTTCACTGCAGCTCTATTCAAAACAATAGCCAAAAGGTAGAGACAACCGAAATGTCCATCAGTGGATAAATGGATAGACAAACTGTGGCACATACATACAACAGAATAGTACTCAGCCATAAAGGGAGATGAAGTCTTGATACATGCTACAATGTGGACGAATCTTGAAAACATGCTGAGTGAAATAAGCCAGTCACAAAAGGACAAATATTATATGATCCCACTTGCATAAAACAAGTAAATGTATAGAGACCAAAGTTGATTAGTGGCTACCAGGAGTGGGAGGGAGGAGAAGAGGGGTCATTGGCTAGGGGGCACTGAGTTTCTGCTAATGGTGGTGGAATAATCTGGAAACAGATAGTGGTGATAGTCGTAGTATATGATGAATGTAATCGTCACTAAGTCGTACATGTAAAAAATGTCAAATTGGCAAATGTGTTGTTATAAGAAAGTAAAATAAATGGAATCATACACACACACGAAGGAGAGAGAATATAATGGCTCCTGCAACAAAATACTCCAGCAGTGGGGCTGGCTTCAGGCACAGTGTGATTCAGGGGCTCACACAACATTACCAGGGCTCAGCTTTTCACCATCTCTGGCTCTGCCTTCACAGTATTGCCTCCATTTTTAGGCTCCGAGGGTGATCTCTGGCAGCTCTAGGTTTGCTGTACCTCCATCTCAGGCTCAAATCCAGGGGGAAAAGACTTCCTCTCTCTCCACAGTTTGCATGGAAGTCCAGAGCCTGACTGGCCTGCGCTGCTTCCAATCCAGCCCCTGAACCCAGTCCTGTGGCCAGGGGATGGCTTGGGCATTGAGTCCATGCCCACTTCTGGTGCGGGGGCAGAGGCAGAGTAGGGGAGGACATCCCTTCAAAGGAACATCGGGGTCTTGTCACCAAAAGAAGGGGAAATAACACAGGGCAGCTCAAAGGCTAGAAACATCCGCTGGGTATAAATGTCACACTTTGAATGCTAATAAAATGTTCCCTGTTTGATACATCCTGGGTTTCCACCTAAGATTTTATTTGTAAATGAATCACATTCCTAGGAACTGGTTGAGGACCACTGGTCTATGACAGTTAAAACAGCTTCACGGAGTCTGTCATAGAGAAAGACATTAACTTACCACCCGGGATGGCATGTGAGGGCTTGCCGCCTCCCTCGATGGGATAGCAATAATTATAATGAGAAAGCGACTACTCACTGCATGTTTGCTCAGCACATACTATTAACATCCAATTTTGTTGCAGAGGAAATTGATACCCAGAGAGGTTAAGTGACTTGCCTAACGTCACCCAGTTGGTAAAAGAAATATTGAGAATGAGAGCCATGTCTGTCTGACACCAAAGGCAATATCTTTGAGTTTAAAAAATTTGTATTACATTTTTATATTTACAGATATAATAATTGGTTGCTATAAAAAATTCAAATATAGGAGGATAGAAAGGGAAAAAATTAAAGTACCCCTCTCAAACAACGTTGTCAGTCGATTTGAATTTTTAAAATTATAAAAGTAATAGAGGTTTCAGTGGAGCTTCCAGACTGAGACAGACTAGGAAGAAGGGCTTAGTGATCTACTTTTTTTTTTTTTCCCATACAAAAATTTATACATACTTTGTTACGTGACTCTAATTGCTCTCCCCTTACTGTGACAGCACACTCCTCCTTTCCACCCCTGATTCCTCATGTCCATTCAACCAGCTCCTAACCCTCTCTACCTTCCCATCTCACCTCCAGACAGAAGCTGCCCGTTTAGTCTCTTGTATCTACTTGAGCTAAGAGGCACACTCCTCACAAGTATCACTTTATGTCCCACAGTCCAGTCCAATCTCTGTCTAAAGAGTTGGCCTCGGAAATTGTTTTAGTTCTGGGCTGATAAAGAATCCAGGGGCCATGCTTTCCAGGGTTCCTCCAGT
>NW_004443997.1:3390731-3414722 GCF_000243295.1 Trichechus manatus latirostris
TTGTTATGCCAATTGACCTAGATGTCCCCTGAAAGCATGGTCCCCAGACCCCTACCCCTGCTACTCTGTCCGTCAAAGTGTTTGATTGTATTCAGGAAACTTCTAAACTTTGGTTTAGTCCAGTTGTGCTGACTTCCCCTGTAGTGTGTGCTGTCCTTCCCTTTGCCTAAACTAACTCTTATCCACTCTCTAGTTGGTAAATAACCGTCCCCCTCCCTCCCCTTGGTGATCTACTTCTGAAAATCAGCCAATGAAAACCTTACGGATCACCATGGTCTGATTTGCAACCAACCGTGGGGATGGCGCAGGGCTGGGCAGCATTTTGTTCCGCTGTGCACGGGATCGCGGCAAGTGGAGGGCCGACTCGACAGCATCTAACAGCAACAGCAGCAGTACATAGTAAGAAGCAAATTAAGCGGGCACAAAGACAAATGAAATGAAAATCAAAAGCTGTCTCCTGGCCAGTTCTGCAGTCTCACTCCTCAGAGAGAACTACTGTGAACTGATTTTTGTGTAACTCTTTCCACAGTCTCTTAACAGCCATCCAAACACCTACGTGCTGTGTTTCACAAGAATGGTAGAACATCACATATTGTCCTATAATGTGCTTTTTCCACACAGTGGTAGCTCGTGGACATTCTTCTCTATTGGCCCACAAAGAACTACTGTATTCTTGTTCCTCGCTGCAGAATACTCCACTCGCGTGGATATACTGTAATCTACATTTAACCAGTCCCCTGCTGATGAACACTTAGGGTGTTTCCTTCCAGTTTTATGCTTATTTTCTAAAGGTTGCCATGAACATCCCTGCACTTCTCTCTTTGCCCGTTGGCAAGGTGTGATCACTACTAGTATTCCTGGTACTGCATGCACAGGGCCAACATCCATGCTGTAACCCCCGCTACCCTGCCCTCTGCTGTTCTGGCCACACTGCCCCGGCCAGGCATGGCTTTCCCACAAACCTCTGCTTTGCATAGACCCCTGAGCTGGTCCTACCCCTGGGGGCACATGAAGGGGCTGCCCCTCCTCACAATCCTGGCCAGCGTCTGAGCTGTCCTTCTGGGGGCACAGCTCAGAGCTCTCATCGTCTCCCCAGGATGAGACAATTTACATTTTCTGTTCTCTTTTCTTTTTCAGCAAAGAGGGGACACTTAATGGGAAATCTCTCTTGCCGCTCCGTTAACAAGGATTCATAAAAGTGAACTGTTCACCTTGTCTGTCGGCAGGCGGTTATGAAAAATCAATAGCACATAGAGAAGCCCCCTGCTCCTCACAGCTGACGTTGTCTGTTTAAGGATGTGGGCTGGGCGAGAGCCACCAGGCCTCCTCAAACACGCCACTGGGAGCTTGTTTGGGACCCCTGGGCCCAGGTGCCAGCCCGGGTCAAAGGTCAATGGAGAAGCGCCGTCATGTGGTGCAGAAAAAGCTGCCTCATCCTACACTCTGACTGCTTTCTTCCTCAATACCACCCAGGAGAGCATGACTGAATGCCAGCCTTCAAGACTGATATGTTCATTCATTCATTCAACAAACACAGATGGAGGCCCCTACTATGTGGCGGGCCTGCACTGGGCTGTGCATGGTTGATGTGGCTTAACTATGGTCCTTGCTTTCTACAGTGGAGAAGACAGGCAGATCAACAGGAACTCACTACACAGGGTGAAGTATGCTTCAGCAGGAGACACTCGGGGACTATGGGGGCCTAGAAGGGGCTCCTTCCCCAGCCTAAGGGGTGAGGACGCTCAGGGACAGCCCCTTAGAGGCATGGCATCTGTGCCCAGAGACCAGAGAGCATAGGGATCAGTCAGGCAGATAACAGGAGGAAGGCCATGCCAGGCAGAAGGAACAGTGTGTGCAAAGGCCTAGATGCACGGGGAGAGAGGGCAGATGTGTCTGGGGGCACTTGAGGTTTGTTCTGACTGGAACACACAATCAAAGAGAGGAGGTAGGAGTAGACAGGATGGGCAGGTGGGCAGTGGCTGGCCGTGGAGGGCCCTGCAGACCCCGCTGAGGAATGGGGACCTAATGGGGACTGAGAACTCTGGATGGTTTGGCATTTGGGGTGATTTTTACTTTATCCTTTGAATTAATCTCTTAATTTCTAAATTTTCTATGATGAACATGTATTATCTTTATAATAAAAACTTTAAAAATAAGAATTACTGCAAAAGATAAAGAGGGAGAAGGAGGAGAAGTATTAGTAGAAGTAGTAACAGTAATAGTGGTAATAGTAATAGTAGTATTGTTAATAGTAACAATGGTAATAGTAATAGCAGTAGTAGTAACAGTAGCATTGGTAATAAAAATAGTGGTAATAGCAATAGCAGTATTGGTAATGGTAGTAATAATGGTAATAATCGTGGTGGTAGTAATGATAATGATAATTTGGAATCCACCTTGCAGGCAGGGAGAGCCACTGAAGAGAAGGCAAGGATGAGAGTTTGAGTTCTAGGAAGATTTAGGAAGGCAACTGGTAGAGGGGGTGGGTTGAGAGCAACCATTCCCTAGCTCCGTGAGGTGCTGAACCCCCCGGTTCCTGATCATCCTCTCTTAGATGGCTTGCCTAAGAGAAGTGGACTATTTCCAGAATATCCTGCTATTCTTTGGAGAACTGGCTCTGCAGCCAGTTGGATGCAGTTCATGGCTGCGGAGTGGATGGAGTGAGTCTAGAGTGACAGGCCTCTTACCACCACTTTTCCAACATTCAAAGAACCTTAACTGATCCTTTCCTCAACTCTTAGAATCCTCAACAGTTAGCATTATTTTATTCTTTCTGTCTTTAGGTATCTCCATCTACCCATCCACCCACGCACCCATCTATCCATTCATCCTCCCAAACGTTCACTCAACCATCTACTCACCCATCCATCCATCTATCCACCCTCCCACCCTGCTACCCACCCACCCACCATCCACTCATCCTCCCATCCACAGACTCAACCATCTACCTACCCATCCATCCATCCACCCACGCTCCCACTCACCCACTCACCCACTCATCCATCCATTCATCCTCCCATCTACTCACTCAACCATCTACCTACCCACCCACCCACTCACCCATCCATCATCCACTCACTCGCTTATCCCTCCATCCTTTCATCTTTATATTTTTTTGTAGAAGGATTCCTTGACTGAGGCTCACCAAATGTTAATGACAGTAATTTCTGGGTGGAGTTTGGAGTGACTTTTTTTCTCTAATCTTTCCACTTTTTCATATTGTTTGAAGTTTTACACTATACAACCTTTCCTTATATAAAAACAATAAATTCATAAAAACAAACAAGTATACCAGAATAAAAAACACACCCAAGACCTTGGCATTCTTACTCTGCTAGAAGCCAGCTGCCGTGTAAGAAGTCTGACTACTCTGAAACGGCCATGCTGTGAGGAAGCCCAAGCTGGCTACGTGGAGAGGCTGGTGGAGAGGAGAGAGATGCCCAGCAGCTCCAGCCGTTTCAGGCATCTGAGCCCAGGCTCCAGATATGTGAGTGAAAAAGTCATCTTGGACATTTTAACCCCAGCATATGCAATGTGGAGAAGAGCCAAAGAACCCATTTGACAACTAGCACTGAGACCCCAAACATACTTCCAGTCATTCAAGACCCATTGCCATCGAATTGATTCCAACTCATGGTGACCCCATGCGTTATACAGTACAACTGTTCCAGAGAGTTTTCTTGGCTATAATTTTTACAGAAGCAGATTGCCAGGTCTTTTTTCTGTGGCACCACTGACTGGGTTAGAACTGCCAACCTTTGGGTTAGTAGTCAAGCACAAACCATCATTCAAGCCACCCCAAATTAGGACCCAGACATCATGGAACAAATCCAGGTTGTCCTTACTGTGCCCAGCCTAAGTTCCTGGCCCACAAAGTGGTGAACATAATACAAGGCCTGTTTAAACACACACACACACACACACACACACACACACAAACTAAGAGCTGGCTTTGAATTCCAGCTCTGCCATGTTTTTCTATCTGACTGTGGGCAGTCCCTTCACTTTGCTGACATCAGTTTCCCTATCAGTGGCACAGGAACTGGGGAGCAGTGGCTGTTCAGACAGATGGGTCCTCTCAGATCTCTTACTCCATCTTACCGGGAAGGCAGCATGATGAGGAGGCACTAACCTGGGTTTCAGATCACATATTCCCAAGTTCAAGTCTTGGCTCTTCCATGTATGAGCATGTGACCTTGATTCCCCATACAATGCTTGGCTTATTGTTTTTTGTTTTTGGTTTTGCTTTTCAATCTTGATGAAAAATGTGTGATGTTAGATGTCACTGCAAACAGAACTGTGGCTAACGCTGCACAATTTATATTGCTGATTTCAAGCACTTTTGATGGTTCTAACATGTTTCGGCAGCATTAAAAAAAAGGTTGCCCCTGTGAGGTTGTTACAGGGGGCAATGTCCCCAGTACCTTAGACCTGGGATCCCAAACTTCCCTCTTGGGCAGTCCAACCAGGGTGGGATGAAGATCTTGGCAGGGGTGCCCCCCTCCAGTCTGTGCACACACACATAGACACAAACACATACACACACAGCCACTCACACACGGGGCCTGATTAGAGTCAAAAGGGTGAGTAAGAGCCAGATTAAATATGCGTTGATTATGCGAGCTTGTGCTCCTGTTTATTTCTCATAAATAAGACATGAGCCCTGTCCCCCCCCCACCCCACCCCACATACTTCCTGGGGGTGATATTTATTGTATGCAAATCAGAAACTGAACTGGGAGAAGTAATCACCTGTTTATTAGATGGCGTGTGGATCACGCGGAAAATAATAACCCAGGGTAATGGTGCCATATCCATTTGGAAGGAGACGACACAGACCTGCACTTGGATTTATGGTTCCCTGGACAAGTCAGGGGCCTGGGCCAGGCGGGCTGGGGCCGCCTGGAACAGGGACCGACTGACCTCCTGCCTGGTCACGTCAGACCAGAGGAACACCTCTGCTCCACCCAGTGGCCGTCACTGGGTGTTTGGAAGGAGGACACCCAGGCATTCAGGAAGCAGCAGGGTAAGGATGAGCAGACACCTGGCCACCTGCCTGAGCCTGGACAGCTGTTTGCAGGAAAGACAGCAGGCAGATCTGGTTCAAATGCAGGATAGGCTGCTCCTCGCTGTGTGACGTTGAGCACATGACTCAGCTTCTCTGAGCCTCCAATTCTTCATCAATAAAATGAAGACAATACATAATTCCATCTTGTAGGGTATTAGGAGCAATCGGAGACTCAGGAGTATCTGGAGCAAGAACTCAGAGCCACTCCCTTGTTGTGCTGTTGAGTCAGCTCCAACTCATGGTGACCCGATGTACAACAGAATGAAACCTTGCCAGGCCCTACACCATCTTCACAGTCATTGGTATGCTCGAGTCCATTGTTGCAGCCGCTGTGTATTTTGAGGGCCTTCTAACCTAGGGGCTCATCCTCCAGCACTATAACCAGAAAAACCAAACCCACAGCTGTCAAGTTGCTTCCGACTCATAACGACCCTATAAGACAGAGTGGAACTGCCCCATAGGGTTTCCAAGGCTGTAATCCTTACAGAAGCAGACTGCCGCATCCTTCTCCAGCAGAGCGGCTGGTGGGCTCAAACCACCAACCTTTTGATTGGCAGCCGTGCACTTAACCAGGGCGCCACTGGGGATCTTTCCTAGCACTATATTGGACAATATTCTGCTTTGATCCATAGTTTTAAAATAATATTTTATTAGGTTTTGGGTGAAAATTTACACAGCAAATTAGGTTCCCATTTGACAATTTCTACACAAATTGTTCAGTGGCATTAGTTACATTTTTCACAATGAGTCAACATTCTCTTTGATTGCATTCTAGTTGTTCCATTTCCAGTGCTCTAGTTTCCCTGCCCCCTTATCTTCTTAGCTTTGCTTTAGAGTAATTGTTGATCTTTGGGTCTCATATAGATGGTTTTTTAATGGACCACTGTACTCACGGGTAATATCCTTTATTTTGTGTGCCAATCTGTTATTTTGCTAAAAGATGGATCCATAGGGTTTGCATTGGCTGATTTTCAGAATCAGATCACCAGGCCTTTCTTCCTAGCCTTACTCTGGAGGTTCTGCTGAAACCTGTCCACCATGGGTGACCCAGCTGGTGTTTGAACTACCGGTGGCATAGCTTCCAGAGTCACAGCAACACACAAGCCACCACGGTACAACAATCTGACAGACGAGCGGTCTGTCTCACACCCCACAGCTGGTGGGGGACCAAGACCTGCCATTTCTGCTTCTTAAAGCTTTCTAGAATGTGAACGCTGTCTGGAGCCCTGTAAGTGCCCAATGAATGCTCCATCATGATTAAGTCCTCGCTCAGTCTCATCATCTCTGGCAGATGGGCCACCTTGTGGGTGCCCCTGGCTTCTCTCTGACTCTCCAGCCCATTCCCCCCCTCCAGAGAGAGGACTCTTTCTAACGTGAAAATCCCATCATCGCATCTGCTCAGAAACCTGTCATGGAGGCCCACACTCCTCCCTGCGTCCTACAGGACCCTGTTCTGGGCCCAGCCGACCTCACCAGCCCCGTGTCTGCCTCATTCACCCACTCCAGCCTTGCAGATTTTTTTTCAGTCCCTCAAACACGCCAAGCTTGATCCTGCCTCCAGGCCTCTGCCCTTGTTGTGCCCTCTGCCTGGAACCTTCTGCCCCTGGCTCCTTTTTCATGACTCCGCTTGAACGTCACCTCCCCCAGAAGACTGCTCCATCTAAATTAGGTGCCCTGCCCACTGTTCGCCCTCTCTCAGAACCTTGTCAGTTTCTTGGCGACCCAGATCACAATTTGTCATCATGTTGTTTATCTGGGTGTACTTGCAGTGTGACTGTCTCTCCACTAGACTGTGAGCTTCAGAGAGCAGGCGTGGGGTCTGCTTTGCTAACCAAGGTGGCCCCAGGGCCTGGCACCGAGTCACGAACTAGTGCGCAGCAGCTGCTTCCTGGGTGTTCTTTGGAGGACCAAGTGGCTGACAGTGTAGGCTGCCAGGGAGACACTGGGGGGCAGCCAGAGCAGAGGGGTGCCTGGGCTGGGGGGCTGTGTGCCTCAGAGGCGAGGGGGCTGGATACCTGGCTCCCCAGCTTCCAGCCAACTCCAGGGCCCCCAGGGGATGTTTTCCTGCCTCTCCCTAATGGCCTGACATACAAGGTCCCGGTGACAAACCTCCCTCTGATAAAAGATGCAAAACTAACATCTGGCGGTTAATTAATAAAGAGCAGCGGTGTCTGGCTGGGGCATGAAGTGTGCTGACGCTGGCATTTTCTCCACCTGCCCCAAGAGATGCTGACACCGTCTGCGAAACGGGAGAAAGGATCGATTTGGAGCAGGCCCTGCTGACAAGGCTCCCGTGGGGCAGGACACCCCCTCATCACCTCTTTGGGGGCTGATGCTCAATTGGGACCAGCTGCAGAAGCTCGGTCCTCCACGGAAGAGACATGAGTGGCAGGCGGGGAAGTCCTATTGATTGACCTGTTATGTGCCAATGGGGCATATTTATGGTTCAGGGGTAGAATTCTCGCCTTCCACGAGGCAGACCCAGGTTCGATTCTTGGGCAGTGCACTTCATGTTCAGCCACCAGCCACTCATCTGTCAGTGGAGGCTTGCGTGTTGCTATGATGCTGAACAGGTTTCAGTGGCACTTCCAGACTAAGATGAACTAGGAAGAAAGGCCTGGCGAACTACCTCCAAAAATCAGCCAGTGAAAACTCTATGGAGCACAACGGTCCGAATCACAACCAATCATGGGGATGGCACAGGACTGGGTAGTGTTTCGTTCCACTGTGCATGGGGTTGCCATGAGGCGGGGGCTGACTAGTCAGCAGCTAGCAATAACAACGTTGTATGCCAGGCCCTGTATCTCAATCATTCTTCCCAGAAACCCTTGTTGTAGCTGTTGTTAGGTGCCATCAAGTCGGTTCCAACTCATAGCCACCCTATGTACAACACAATGAAATACCGCCCAGTTCTGCGCCATCCTCACAATTGTTGTTATGCTTGAGCCCGTTGTTGCAGCCACTGCGTCAGTGCATTTCTTTGAGGGTCTTTCTCTCTTTCGCTGACCCTCTACTTTACCAAGCAGGATGTCCTATTCCAGGGACTGGTCCCTCCTGATAACATGTCCAAAGAATGTGAGACGAAGTCTCGCCATCCTTGCCTCTAAGGAGCACTTTGGCTGTACTTCCAAGACAGACTTGTTGGTTCGTCTGGCAGTCCATGGTATATTCAATATTCTTCGCCAACAACATAATTCAAAGGCGTCAATTCTTCTGCGGTCTTCCTTATTCATTGTCCAGCTTTCGCATGCATATGAGGCAATTGAAAACACCACGGCTTGGGTCAGGAGCACCTTAGTCCTCAAAGTGACGTCTTTGCTTTTTAACACCTTAAAGAGGTCTTTTGCAGCAGATTTTCCCAATGCAATATGTCATCTGATTTCTTGACTGCTGCTTCCATGGGCACTGATTGTAGATCCTAGTAAAATGAAATCCTTGACATCCTTGAAATCCGGAAGCCCTGAGAGGTGAATATCACATTTTCCTTTATATACAAAGAAACTGGCTCAGTTGCCTGACCCAAGGTCTAGGCTCCTCCCACTTCACTAGTGAGCAGGGGTGCTGGGCAGTGCCAGCTGGGGAGCCACCTGGAGCATTTGTCCCAAATGCAGAGTCCAGGGCCCCAGCACCACAGGCTCTGCACCTGGGTGGGGCCCAGGAGTTTGTATTTGTAACAAGCGCCCCATATGATTTTGAAGCAGGAAGACCACAGGTCTCACCTTGGAAAACGTTGGTCTTATGCAATAACATCAAGCATTTATTGAGCAACTACTGTGTGCCAAGCCCCAGACTAATTCCAATAACACCATAAAGCAGGAAGGATGGATGTTTGCATTTTACAGGCGAGGCAGCTGAGGCCCAGTGAGGGGAAGGGACTTGCTCAAGGTCACACAGCAATAGGGGACAGTCTCCAATTCAGATCCTCTGACTGCCCCATGCCCCAGTGCTTCCCAGCTGTCTCCACTTGGTCCCCCAGGAAAGGAGAGGCCCTGTCTTACAGCTGCAGAAGCCACCTGTCAGGACTGGGACTGCTGAAATATTAATTGAGCTAATGTTTTGATTCCTTCTTGAGGTGCCTCAGCAGGCCTGGCACTCAGTCCCAGCTGAGTGTGAGTGCCAGGGTGACCTCCAGCAGGAGGAGGCCTTCCCAGGGGTCTGTGGCTGGCTCCCCAGGCTTCTTGGGCCGGGCCAGTGGCCACATGACATCCTGTTTGATGGAACGGGGGAAGTGGCACCCAGGCAGTTCACTGTGGTGACCAGGAGGCCATGGGGTGGGGTGGGGGCATCAGAAAGTGGGCTGGAGCATGGGAGGGTGCGTGTGAGGGTGAGATGTTCCAGAGAGGGGCAGAAGGAGGGATGTGTGTGACTGACACTTAGGCCACCTATGTCTGAATCTGCGCTCCTTCTCTAACTATCTGTAGGGCTGAGCAGGGCTCAGAGGCAAACAGGGACCTCCCAGAGCCATGGCTACAGGTGGAGGGCTGGCAGCCCAGGGTTACTCAGAGGGGCTTGAGTTTCAGGCAGACAGGGGTTTAAATCTTAGCGTCCAGTTTTTGGGTGTGTGAACTAGTCGCTTCACTTCTGTGGGCCTCAGTTTCCCCATCGTCCCTGCTCAGGAGGTGGTAGGACAATTCAATGATGTAAAACGCTAGCACAGGGTGTACAAAACAAAAGGCAGTAAGCACTACCACGCTACCACGTGTGCAGCTGTCTTACTACTACTGCTACTATTGTTATATTCAGGGCTCATAAGCACATGTGCTTGCCTGTTAGAGGGAGCTCCTTCCTGCTCCAGGACCCCCACCCACTGGGCCTGAGGGGTAGCCTGGCCATCCGCCATGGGAGTGGGTACCGGCCAGCCCAGAATCCCTCTGTGTAATTCAATTGTTACTGACCTGCCCTGTGGATAAGGCTCCCGAGGCTGAGCCGGCTCCACCTCAGAGACCTCATGGCGCCTGGGATGACAGCCAGGTCAGGCAGGGAGTTGGGGACTCATGTGTGTACTTGGGGTCCCTGACTCTACCACCGACTCACCAAGTTGGTGGCTAAGTCCCTTTCCCTCTCTGGGACTTGGTCTCTGCCTAAGTCAGCTGCCCATGGCTGTGACTGTGGGGAATGGTGCGGGGGATAAGGGGGCCAATTTGGGGCTCATTTGAGGCTTCTCTTCTCTGTCCCCCAGCCCCTACGCACCTCCCTCCCTGACCCATTCTCAGTCTTATCTCCCAGAATCCTTCCCTAATAACAGCAGCTAACATTCACTGCCTATAAAGTAGATCCTTGGATTATTCCCATTTTTCAGCTGGGGAAACTGAGGCTCAGAGAGGTAAAATAACATGCCCAAGGCCCACAGCCAGGCAGTATTAGATCCTGCACTTGAACTCAGGTCTGTCTGTCTTTTGAGCCCATGTTCCTATCCTCCCTACTATCCTGCCTTCCTTTCCAGCTCACCTTCCCCTTGGCATGCACCAGAAGTTGGGGGGACCCTCCTCTGATTTTCTGCCCCCTCCAACTACCTCCCTTCTCCCCCACCCCCTCCTCAGGTCTGCCCTGGGCAATCATTTTTCTCCAGTATGATTTGGGATTCTAATGAACAGAATGATTTGGCATTTAAATAATTATCCACTCTCTAACTGTTAGCGCTGCTGAGTCGGGAGAAATTTCTGCATCTTATTTATGAATATGGTTTTTCCCCCTCATCCGGGGGAAGAGTTCCCAGCCCACCCCCTCTCAGCATCTCCTTGCTTAAATGCCTTTTCAGCACGCTATTCCAGTTGCGCTTCCCCCGCACAGGAGCCCCTGAGTGCCTATTAACAACTTTTCCCTTCGCTCTCAGCACCCGTTCACGCCCCTTTTTATCTTTACATTTCAATATCATTACAAATCCTAGTGTTATTCAAACTGCATCAATTATTCAATTTCTCCTCCCTGAGTGGAGGCGGCTTCCCAGTGGCTGAGCAGGAAAAAGCCAAGGCCTTTCAAGCAGGGTTTGAAATTCACCGGGGACGCGGCTGCGTTCCATTAACCTGGGCTTTTTGGCTCCCACAAACCATGGAATTGATTAAAACACACAAATAGTGTCAGTCTGGTGTGGGGAGAAACCTTGCTGCCGAGAAGCACTGGTAGGACATTTGGGGAGACCAAATGCCTTTGCTGCCCTGTGATATTTATCCATTGAACATTTATTGAGTTCCTGCTGCCAGAACGGTGGCTACCATTTACTGAGGGCTTACTACGTGCCAGACACCAGGCCAAGCGCTTTGCAGGAGATACAGCCTCCATTCTTCAAGACAACCCCGCTAGGTAGGGATCATTATGTTGCTGTTGTTAGGTACGTTGAGTCCATTCCAACTCATAGTGACCCCATGTGACAAAGTAGAACTGCTCCACAGGGTTTTCTAGGCTGTAATCTTTGCGGGAGCAGATTGCCAGGTCTTTCTCCCACAGAGCTGCTGGGCAGGTTCGAACCACCAACCTTTTGGTTCACAGCCGAGTGCTTAGCCATTGCATCACCAGGGATCCTTAGGTATCATTCTAACCCTTCATTTTACAGGTGAGGAAACTGAGGCTCAGAGACGGGAAGTCTCCAGCCTGAGGCTACACAGTGGTGGAGCCCGGTTTTGTCTCCAGAGCCTCGTTCTTCACCCTTATGCCATCAGCTATGAGTCTAGGGCTTGGGTAACTCTAAGGAGTGGCTGGGGGCAGTGGTGGTTCAGTGGTAGAACTCTCTGCTTCCATGCAGGAGACCCGGGTTCGATTCCCAGCCATTGCATCTCATGCACAGCCACCACCAGTGGAGGCTTGCGTGTTGCTATGATGCTGAACGGGTTTTAGTGGAGCTTCCAGGCTAAGATGGACCAGGAAGAAAGGCCCGGCAATCTATTTCAGAAAATCAGCCAGTGAAAACACTATGGATCACAATGGTCCAAATCACAACTGATCATGGGGATGGTGCAGGACTGGGCAGTGTTACATTCCATTGTGTGTGGGGTCACCATAAGTCACGGCCTATTCGAGAGCAGCTAAAAACGAGGAGTAGCGAGAGAAGGAGCCAAGGGAGTGGAAAGGAAAGAGAATTAACAATTACCTTCCCACAGGCCTCATTTTTGAGGACTCACACGAGAAAGTGCTCATGCTTCAATACCAAGAAAAGTCAGCTTTTTCCTAAGCAATCGGTAGTTTTTCAGCTTATGGACACCGGGAGTCATGCAGTGATCACATTTCTTTCTTTGCTTTGGCTGCCAGAAAACTCAGAGCCAGATGTGCAGCACTGCTTGCACTCACACAGGACCTCACCCCACCGCATCCTGCAGTTGAACTCTACTTTCCCATCATCCTGGTCCCCTGATGTAAGTATTTCCTGCTTTGGCATCATGGTATACATTTGTAAGCTAGTTCTAAGCCTTTCTGAAATGACGCCAGAGACAAACACATTTTTAAAAAGACTGTTAAGCATCCATTATGAACTGGGCACGTTGTACAAATTCTCGTTTAACCTTGGCGAAGGATTTATTCCCACTTTATAGGTGATGAAACTGAGGCCCAGAGGGGCTAAGCGACTTGCCCAAGGACACACAGTAAGTGACAGAACCAGAATGGGAACACATCTGTAGGCCTCCAGGGCCAGCCTTGCTTCATGACTCAGGTGATACAGAAGGCTAGAGGATGTGGTCCTTCCCCAGGAGGTGATGTCACTGCTCTCGGTCTTGGCCTGGCAGGAAATATCATGGAAAGAGCATCCAATTGTGAGTCAGCAGACATGGGCCCAACCATGCCATATGTGACCTTCCTCTCTCTGGGCCTCAGTTTCCCCACTGACCACTGTTGGGCTGATCTCTAAGGTGTGACACCTTTTCTGCCTATCTCACAGTGGACTGACAAGTGTATCATCTGAGCCTAGCCTCACCCCTGAGTCACAGCCACCATTCCCTGAGGCAGGTGCAGACCCTGGGAAGTTGTGTCACCTGCTTCCCAAGGTTTCCTGATGCCACAGACAGGAGCAGGGAACAGCCAGCGGTGGTGACAGGGCTGTGACGTGTGCCTCCCGCACCAGCCACCTGCGTGAGTCGTGATCCTCGGTCTCCAAGCAGGCAGTGCCTTCCCGGCAAGATGGGAGCTCCCAGGACGGGGGCAGAGGAGGGTGGGGATGGGGAGAGGGTTAGATCTGGGAAGGGCTCAGCCTCTTCCTGAACTCGAGGGTCCTGAGTCTCAGGTCTTGGGTCTGAACTTCAAGCAGGCAGATGAGGGTGGAGAGAGAGAGGAGGTGCAGACGTCAAAAAAGACTCTGGAGACTCCCAAGGGAAAGGGGACCTCATTTATTGAATACCTACTAAGCACATTACCTTCTGTCAGAGGCTGCAAGCTGGCAGTCCACAGGTCAAATTGAGGCCACAAACATGGTTTCTTTGACCCATCCTGTGTTTTCAAAAAGCTTGAATTCATTTCTAACACTCAGAAATGGGGGAAATCCTACATAAAATCAGCATCTGGGGTTCTCCTGAGAAGCCGGACTATCCGACAATGCTGAGCCCCCTTTCCCACAGGGTTACTGAGTACGGCTGCCCCCTTAGATGGTGCTCACGTTCTCCAGCCCCCACAGTCCCTAGCCGGCCCTCTTGTCTCCTTGATGTTGTTGCCTGCCTGCCCCCTGTGGGCATCTGAGTGTCTGATCCCCTCTTAAAACCATGAATGCCTTCTGGGTAGGTATTATTAGCCCCATTTGACAGATGAACAAACTGAGCTCCTGCAGGTTGCTTCTATTACGTGCCAAATCACACAACAGGTAAACCTTGGAGTCAAGAATTGAACCCCACCCCTCAGACACCAAAGCCCCTACTGTCTTCACTGGTCCACGTCCTCTCTCACCCAAGGAGGCCAGAATAGGCAGCCCCAGCAGCTTCTCTTCTCAGTGGGTCGCCCTAAAGTTCTTCTCAGAGCTCCTGTCTGTGAAACGAATGGTCTCCAGGATGCTTTCCAGCTTTAATGTGGATGTCACAAACTGAACTGAGCCTCCCTGAGGCCCTGGGAGGAACCGGGAACCTAACCAATCATCATACAAGCCAGCATCACTGAGTGCTCAGGCTCTGGGCTGGGAACTTTAAATCTACCATCTGATTTAATCTCACAATCTCCCAGGAGGGGGGTTCTATTATTGTGTCCATTTAACAGATTAAGAAACTGAGGCTCAGGGACTTGCCCAATGGCACACACTGGCTAACTGGCTCTTCCATAACTCTCCATGATACAGCCCCTCTGGCTTCCTTTTAGCTCTTTGATGGTCCTGCTCCTTCCTACCTCAGGGACTTTGCCCATGCTGCTTGGAAGCTTTGCACCCTCCCCCATGAAAGCCTTCATCATCCTTCAGGTCTTCCCATTATTCCCTCTTAGAGCTCCTTGTATGTGTCAGAGCGTGAATAACGACGGTAATACCAGCTGAGACTTACTGAGCACTTTCCATGAGCCAGGCACTGTTCTGAGCACCTTAATTACATTAACTCATTTAATCCTCCCACAACCCTATGAAGTGGCTAAATTTATTACTCCCATTTTACAGTTGGGGACACGGAGGCACAGAGAGGTTAAGTAACTTGCCTAAGGTCACACAGTCAGTGCTGAAACGTTTACTTTAAGTTGTGCGATTATTTGATTAACATCTTGCAAGGGCAGGAACTGTGTCTTGGGGAATTCAGTCTCAATAAATAAATATCCTTTAAGTAAATGGACACACCAGGACTATGGCTCCAAAGTGCATGCCCGTAACCACCAGGGTATATGACTGTCACTTCCCTCCCCTGCCAAAGAGTTGGGGTTGCCCTCAACTCCCATCTGACTTCCAGGTTAGCGCTGAGTTTCTCTGCCTCCCTCACTCCTGTCCCAGGGTTGCCAGAGAGAAGGAGGAAGGGGCGCAGCGGGGGGTTCAGCACCGTGGACAGCAGTACCTGCTGCCTTGCCCCTTGCCCCCTGCCCCTCCCCCTTGTAATGCTCTCCACCACCCCCCAAGACTGGGGCTGTGGACTACCCTGTGGGAAATTCCCAAGGAGCCCCTCCCCCAACCCCCTCCCCCTCGCCAGTTTACTGCCAATGACATTCAGATAAATGGCTGCTGTCAGCCAGGCCGGTCCCACGGAAAGGCGTGTCGGGTGATGTATGACACCATCTTCTAGAGCCACAGGACTCACTGCTCAGTAGCTCTGAGGAGGTGCTCCCCCAGCCCCTGACCCGGGGCGCATCTGGGCTTTGGGATCCCTCTTGTGTTCCTCAGGCTCTGGGGATGAGCCCCCATCAGACACAATTACTGGGGTCTTTAATCACATGCCGTTAAGAGCCTGGCTCACTCCCCTACTCCCTGGGTCTCTATCCAACCACAAACCCAACCTCCATCTCTGTCTGCTCTGGGCATGCCCGCCTGGATTATTCCGGGGCTCGGGGCTGGGTGGGCAGTGGGCACCTCACCCTCAGCTCCAGGGCCCAGAGGAAGGAGGACAGACCAGCCTGGCCACTGGGAGGCAGCTAATGAAGCTCTGCTTTAGCTGATGTGGGAAGATTAGGGCAGGTGATGAGGCTTCTGCCCTTCCAGACCCACCAACAGCCCTTGGGGAGGGCTAGCCCCTACCCCTGTCCTCACACCTCAGGGGACACTGAAATATCCTCTTCTGCCCTTGGGCTTCTGACAGCTGCCAGTCCTTCTATCCAGGTCTATCTCTTTAAAATGGGACTAACAATAACAATAGCTAACATTTACATGGCAGTGCTCATGTGGTTTATATACAGTAACCCCCCTACCATGACGTTAAAAATGGGACCCAAAGAGCTCAGTTGCATACAGTACAAAGTCACCTGTGCAGTTAACACATGATGGGTGAGCCGCAGGGAGTCCTGGGGAACTGATTCCATTATATTCAAACTCACACCATCAGGTTTCACTTTGGTCCTCAAAACAACCATCTGAGGTAGTTACCACCACCACATTTCACAGACAAGATAGACTAATGCCCAGAGAGCATCACAGTCTTGCCCAAAGACACACAGCTCATAAGCGGCAGGGCTGGGAGCTGAGCCCAGGAGACAGTGCTCCAAAGACCATGTTTCAACCCCCACCCCCGGCTGCCTCACAGAGCCAAGGTGAAGATTCAGTGTGTTCACGCTATAAAGCACTTAGTGTGGGGCCTGATGCTGGTAGGCACAGAGGTCTCCTCCCACCCTCACCCTGGGCACCAATGTCACCAACTCCTCAATGACTAATCTAGCCTAATTCTTTCTCTCCCCTCAACCTCTCTGGTAGAATCCAACAGGCTTTCATACTCCCTGGTCCTGAACTGAAGCCCTGGTGGCATAGTTGTTAAAAGCTCGGCTGCTAACCAAAAGGTCAGCAGTTCAAATCTACCAGCTGCTCTTTGGAAGCCCTATGGGGCAGTTCTACTCTGTCCTATAGAGTCACTAGGAGTCGGAATTGACTGGACGGCAATGGGTTTGGTTAGTCCTGAACTGTGGGGGGGTCTGCTTCTTCACCCCTTGAGCACCCTTCCAGTCACCCCTTTCTGGCAGAAGTGGAGATGGGAAAAGGCACTGTCATAGGTTTAAACTTCCCGAGTGAAAAGCAAAGGAAAATCTACCAGGCGTGCAGGCAAAGAAAGACAAACGCTCTTAGAGACCTTGCTCTTCCTTTTTAACGATTTACTGAGCACCAACTTAGTGCCTGGACTGTGCACACAGCTCCGAAACACCCTGAGACCTGTAGGCCCGGGAGACAAAACTTCCACATGGGCAATCTGATGGTGGGATCCCACTCCTGGCTCATACTGACTCAACACAAATTTGCTGAGGCCCTGCTAGGAATGAGGCAGCATTCTAGGTACTGGGGTCAAGCAGAGAACAGGACAGCCAAGGTTCCCGATAAGAAAGCGCAGGCTCAGTGCACAGAAGAAAATAAAACATAGTAATGTGAAAGAGTGACAAAGGGGTCAGGAAGGACCTCTCCACGGAGGGGACACGTGAGCTGAGACATGAGGATAAGGAGCCAGCCCTGTGAAGATCTGGGTAACAACATTCTAGGCGGAAGGAACAGCAAGTACAAAGATCTTGATGTTGCAAAGAACTAGGGAACCTTGGGGAATCGAGAGAACGCCGGGGTGGTTGGATCAAGAGCAGGGCTCTCAGTCAGTAATGAGGGCAAAGGGACAGGAACAAGAGGGAGGAGGGGGTAGCGGGTGCTGTAGGCTGTCAGTGTCCCACTCATATTCCCTCACCCTTACCACCTGGGTGCACATCAGTCCAGCCTCTAGCTGCCCATACCTGCATTTCTCTGCCCGGGGGCTTTCTCTAAAGCTGGCTTTGCCAGCTGTACACCAGGCCGGAAGTGCTGGGGAATGAATGCCCCCCGAAGCAGCCCCAATCACAATGGGAGCTGGTCTATAAATACCATAGCTCTCAGCCCCATGGGGTGTGTGCTCCATGCTGTTTCCCAGAGCTCCCCAATGGGGTTACACTCCAGTAGCCCACAGTGCCAAGGTCCCTGGGTGGCGCAAACAGGTTTACATTCAACTACTAACTGAAATATTGGCAATTTGAATCTGCCCAGTGGTACCACGAAAGAAAGCCCTGGTGATCTGCTTTTATAAAGATCACAGCCAAGAAAACCCTAGGAGGAGTTCTCTTCTGTAACACATGGGGTTGCCATGAGTTAGAATTGACTCGATGACAACAGGTTTGGATTTTTTTGGTTTGGCCCCCACTGATAAAAACCAAAAAAACCAAACCCGTTGTCGTCAAGTCAATTCCAACTCATAGCGACCCTCTAGGACAGGGTAGAACTGCCCCATAAGGTTTCCAAGGCTGTAATCTTTACGGAAGCAGACTGCCACATCTTTCTCCCGTGGGGCAGCTGGTGGGTTCGAACCGCCAACCTTTTGGTTAGCAGCTGAGCGATTAACCACCACGCCACCAGGGCTTTATTGGCTGCCTCCCTTCCCACTCCCCTGCTGGTATGTCCTTGATCTCCGAAATACACGATTTGCACTCATATCCTTGTCTCAGGGTCTGCTTCTGGGGAACCAGCCATAGGGAGGGGGTGGGACTTGCCCCTCCATGCTCACAGGACTGCCCCTGGAGACCGGCAGGCTAGAGTGAACGGGGTCCTGGCAATAACACAGTACTCACAGCTACCTTTGTAGAATATTTCTTCTCCCCCTGCCCTCCTTGCCCCATGCCCAGCACTTTACCAGCCCCCTCTTCTTAAACCCTTCCCATACCAACAGCCGTGTGAAACAGGTACAATTCTTAACCCCCTTTTACAGATGTGGAAGACAAGGCTCAGAGAGGTTGAGCCACTTCCCTGAGGATGCAGAGCCAGGCTCTTCACCAACATCTTTTCTATCTCCCTGTAAGGTTGGAACCCCCATCGCCTTGTGTGCTGATTGCCCTGGGTGGCAGCTGCCCAGGGCCCCCTGGGTGCTCGCCAAGGCCCATGACAGCCTCCTGTCCCACGTCCTCCTGTACAGCCGGGACCCGTTATCTGTTTTGCACACGGCCTGCGCCCGTCAGGGTAATGGACTGTGCTTGTCCTAGTGGAGGTGGCCTCTGGCAGGGATGATGTATGAGGCACTATTGTTTGATATGAACGCATTAGGGTGACATTCCCGATAAAGACTTTACCATCAGAGCTGCACCCGCTGGCAGCAGCCCCCGTGGAGGGAGGGGCCAGAGGCAGAAGCCTGTGTCCCCCTCAGGCAGAGCTCCGGGGTCCTGGGCATGAGAACCAGCCACCTTCAGGAAGGCAGGGACCAGGTCACTCTTGCTTTCAACACTCTTGGGTCCCACATCCCACCTCTCACACCCTTACAAGCAGCTGGGTGTAGACCAGTGGGTCTCAGACCTCAGTGGGTGCAGAACCAGCTCGGGAGCTGGCTAAAAAGGCAGAGTCCTGAGCCCTGCCTCAGACCCACTGACACAGAACATCCAAGGTGGGGCCCGGGATTCTGCGTTTTTAAACCAATTCCTCGATGAATCTAATACAGATGAGCCAGGGCCCAAACACGGACAAAATGGTGTGCGGCCAAGGGAATGGGGTCTGAAGTCAGGTGCATCTGGGCTCTTCTAAGAAGCAGCAGAGCAATCTTAGGCCAGTCCCTTGGGCTCTCAGAGCTGCAGTCTCCTCCTCTATGAATAAGCCTCAGTTTCTCAGTCTGTAACGTGGGCAGAACAACAATACTTGCTGCCTCCTGGGGCCCAAGAGGGCAGGGGCCCATCTGTGTTCACAGGTCCCGGGGACAGAGGCTATGTGGTCCTTCCACTTCTTCCCCTGGGGACCTTCTAGTGACACTACAGCCACCTGCAGGCTTACGTTGCAGGGGATTCCAGGCACCTCATGAGGGAAAGGGAGCCCTTTTAGGGTGGAAGAATCTTTCAAACAACCACTCCATGAACCTGTTTTTTTTTCAGGGGGTAGGGTGGGGGTGGCGAACATCCACCATTTGCAAGGTAAATGCAAAGGTGAACGGAGGCAAAGGTGAACAGGATCCAGATGCTACCCCTAAGGAGGTCTAATGGGGAGGGGGTCTCCTGTGGGATGGCACTCCTGGGTGTACCACGGAGGGTCCCAACAGACAAAAAGTGACCCAGTACCCTGGGGGGTCCAAGGAGAGAGAGGTGGTCTGCCTAGGATGCGAAGATGCAGGAAGGAACCCCCCCAAAAAAGAGGTGGGGTTTGTGTGGGTTTGCAGCAGGAGCAGCTTCAGTCATGAAGAAGGGTCCAGGATGTAGAAGTCAAGCCTCTCCAGCCCCATCATTCATTCATTCAACCAATATAGATTAAATCCCTACTCTGTGCCAGCTGCGGATCCTGGCCCTCAAGGAGGGGACATTCTAGAGGAGGAAGGCAGATGCGGAGCCGATAAAGGTCTAAAATGTCATAGGTTAACACAGACGAACCTTGAAAACATTACGCTGAGTGAAAGACCCCATATTAAATGATTCCATCATACGAAATGTCCAGAGTAGGCAAATCCACAGAAAGCAGATTAGTAGTGGCCAGGAGCCCGGGGGAGGGGGATTGGGTAGTCACTGCTAATGGAGACAGGGTGTCTTTTTAGGGAGATTAAAATGTTTTGGAATCAGATAGTGGTGATGGTTACACAACTTTGTGAATGTATTTTGTACACTTAAAAGAATGGATGTTACCGTATGTGAATTATATCTCAATTTAAAAAAAAAACTTTAAAAAAAAGTCACACATTAAGGAGCAAGACAGAAGCTATGGAAGAGAGCAAGGGGCAGAGGGGTGGATGCGGTCAGGGAGGGCCAGGGGCCAGGGTGTGTGGGCCTTGGGGGTCCCTGGTCGGACTCTGGCTTTTCGTGGAGGGAGATGGGAGCCATGGCAGGGGTTTCGAACAGAGGAGTGACATGTTCCTGCATCTCTTTGAAAAGGCTCCATCTGGTGGTTGTGTTGAGAATAGACTAAAGGGGGCAACGAGGGAGGTAGGAAGACCAGTGACCCAGGGAGAGAGGGTGGTGGCTTGGACCAGGTGGGTGGCAGTGACGGAGGTGGTGAGAAGAGGCTAGGTTTCGGATGTAGGTAGAAGGTGACGTTGACAGGGTCTGCTGATGGATTGGTTACGGGGAGAGCAAGAGAGGAGTCAAGGACGACTCCATGGAGAAAGATGAGGCTGCCACAGACAGAAGGGGAAGGCTGAGGAGGAGGAAGCAGGCCGAAACGGGGACAGGGGGACCAGGAGAAGTCAGTTTGGGACACGCTAAGTTTGCAGTGCCCCCAGGAGAGGCTGAGAGACCAGCTGGACACAGGAGCCTGGAACTTGGGGGCCTTGCCAGCGCCCGTCGTTTCAGTGCATGGAGGTTTCAGAGAAATTTCCCCCAAGATCTTGGAAATAAGACTGCTGAGAACCAGTTGCTGTCAAGTCGAGTCCGACTCATGGCGACCCCATGTGCGTCAAAATAGAACTGTACTCTGTAGGATTTTCAGCGGCCGATTTTTTGGAAGTAGATCTCCAGGCCTTTCTTCCCAGGTGCTTCTGGGTAGACTTGAACCTCCAACCTTTTGGTCTGCAGTCAAGCACTTTTACCGTTTGCACCACCCAGGGACCCCAGCACATCTTGTTGTCATTGTTAGTTGCCGTCAAGACATTTCCGACTCATGGTGACCTTATGTGTAACAGAACGGAACATAGGCCAGTCCTGTGCCATCTTCGTGATCGTTGGTATGGTATCTTTGAGTCAATTGTTGTGACTATTGTGTCAATCCATCCCATTGAGAGTTTCCCTCACCTTCCCTGGCCCTTCACTTCACCAAACATGATCTCCTTCTCCAGCCATCGGTCTCCTGATGATGTATCCAAAGTAAGCAAGCCGAAGTCTTGGACAATATTCTGTGATCCATGGGGTTTTCTTTGGCTGATTTTTGGAAGCAGATTGCCAAGCCTTTCTTTTGAGTCTTAGTCAGGAAGCTCTGCTGAAACCTGTCCACCATGAGTGACTCTGCTTGTATTTGAAATACTGGTGGCATAGCTTGCAGCATCACGGCAACATGCAAGCCACCTCAGTATGACAAATTGACAGATGGGTCGTGGCACCAGCACACAGATGGCAGGGGGGACTGGCCAAGGTAGAGAGAGGCGGGGAGAGGGCGAGGGCTAGGCCCTGAGGCTTTCCATTCTGGCAGGCAATCAGGTCATCTTTATACCTCTAGAAAGAGACAACTCTGGATCTTTTAAAACAAAAATCAGAGCTTTCGCTTTGTATTAGTTTCTTGCAGCTGCTGTAACAAATTACTACAAGCTCAGAGGTTGTTTGTATACATTGTATAAGTAAGCTATTTAGCTACGATTTTACAAATTTATTTTCTTACCCTTCTGGAGGTCAGAAGTCCCTAATGGGTCTAATGGGGCTAAAATCAAGGTGTCGGCAGGGCTGCATTCCTTCTGGAGGCTCTGGGGGAGAGCCTACTTCTTTGCCTTTTCCAGCTTCTAGAGGCCACTGCATTCCTTGGCTCATGGCCCCACATCATTCTGACCTCTGCTTTTGTCATCACATCTCCTCCTCTGACTCTGACCCTCCTTCCTCGGTCTTATAAGGACACTTGTAATTAAATTGGGCCCACAAAACCAGTTAATCCAGGATAATCTCCCCATCTCAAGGTCCTTAACTTGGGCACATTTGCAAAGTCCCCTTTGCCACGTAAGGTCACATATTCACAGGTTGTGATTAAGATGTGGACATCTACCTACCATACCATTCTTCTACCTTTCTGTTTTATTTTTTAACCAGCCACTGTTGAGTAGGTTCCGACTCATGGTGACCCCATGTATGTCACGGAAAAAACCCCATAGGTTTTTCAGTGGCTGATTTTTCAGAAGTAGATTGCCAGTACTTTCTTCCAAGATGCCTCTGGGTGGACTTGAACCGCCAACCTTTCGGTTAGCAGACGAGCATGTTGACCATTTGCACCATCCAGGGACTGCATTCTTCTGTTTAAAACCCTCCAGTGGTGTCCACTGCTCTATGGATGATGCTAAAACCTTCTGCCCTGGTCTACAAGGCCCAGAATGGTCTCCTTGCATCCTGGCCTCACTTCCAGCTCCTAGTGCCATTCCCGGTCACTGTCTAGGCACATCTGATCCATCTTTATCTAGTTCCCTAAAACCTAATGGTCTGTTCTTCCCACTCCCTTGGCCTGGAATGCTCTTTGCATGTCATTCAGATATCAGCCCACAGGTAACCTCTTTACAGAGCCTCCCGACCACCCCATCAAAGCAGCCATCTTCCCAAGCCACACTATCACTTTTGATCTTAATTACCCTGCTAGAGATCCTTCCCTGTTTCTATTTTGCGATGGGGAGAGGTTGGAAGGGCCAAAAATCCCAGAAAAAACTCACAAAGCACTGAGTGAGAAAAATCCTGGCCCCTTAGGCAGTGAGTCCTGGGTGGTGCAAGCAGTTAACGTGCTCAACTGCTAACCTAGAGGTGGGTGATCTGAGTCCCATTGGAGGAACCTTGGAAGAAAGGCCTGGTGATCTACTTCTGAAAAATCAGCCACTGAAAACCCAATGGAGCACAGTTCTACTCTGACACACATGGGGCTGCCATGAGTCTGAGTTGACTTGATGTCAGGGAGGTGGTTAGGTGCCGACTACACGTCTCATAAGTAAAACGCAGCTGGGCCTTACTGCTGCATCTCATCCATTCTAAGAGGCACATTTTTTGGTTCACATTTTAACATCTCGGAAATTGGGGTGCGCCTTGCCCTAATAGTGGCCCCAGCCTCCCAGTCAGGCGGCAGTTATTACGGTGAGTGGGTATTGCCCACGTGCATCAATTTGGTCAGAGCCACTGCTATTGTCTTCACTCATGCACTGACTTTAATTACCATTTAAAATACCTTCAAGCCAGAAATAGCAAAATGTTGGTAACTGCTGAAGTTAGATGATGGGTTCGTGGGAGTTCATTATTCTAATTCTTTCCACTTTTTCACATGTTTAACAATTTCCATAATAAAAAGAAAAAACATATATCCCTGCAAATATAGGTCACTTGAGGCCCCCCTTTTTTTAATTGTTGTAAAAATATATGTGACACAGCATTTGCCAATTTCACGTTTTTCATGTGTACAATTTAGTGGCGTCAATTACATCAATCATGTTGTTCAACCATCACCAACCTGAGGCTCCACTTTGGAGATGAGAAAGCAGAGGATCAGATAGATTAAGAAACCTGCTTCAATTCACCCAGCAAGTGAGTGAGTGCTGGGGCCGGGAATCCCCCAGCCTCAGAAACTCGCTCTTTCTCTTAGTCAACCTGTCATGTGGCCTACGCCAAAAGCCTGTTTCTCTGGAGGACATTATGCTGAGTGAAATAAGTCAATCACAAAAGGACAAATATTGTATGAGACCTCTATTGTAAAAACCCATGAAAAAGTTCACA
>NW_004443997.1:3415748-3462052 GCF_000243295.1 Trichechus manatus latirostris
CTATCTGTTCTGTAAGCCTTCACCTGAAGTACAATAAAATATTAAAAAAAAATAAAAAATAAAAAATAAAAAAAATAAATAAATAAAAAAAGCCTGTTTCTCCAGACACCTCAGAGCTTCCCCACATCTGTGACCCTGGGCCCACAGCCAGGAAGACCTTCCCCACCCCCACCTCTGCCTATTGAGAACTGGCCCATCTTTCAATCAACAGTCATTCACCAAACACATACAGACAACTAGTGTGTGCCTGGCACTGTGCTGGGGGCTGGGGTCCAGCAGGAACCAGACGGACACCGACCCTGTGCTCAGAGAGCAAATTCCCAAATGCCACCTTCTCCAGGAAGCCTGCCTGCCAGCACTATGACCTTAATCTATTAGGTCGCCTACCACAGTCTGCTGCTGAGTTCCACTGTTCCATGTGCCTCCTCCACTGGACACTGAACACCTTGGGGATGGGTACCACGCCTCACTCATCTCGTGTCCCCAGTGCCAGCTGCTGGGCCTAGCACATAGTAGGTGCCTGAGAAATGGCCTGTCAAATTGCATGAATGAATGAGACGGTGAGTGGGTGTGAGGGGGAAAGCGCTGGTCCTGTATACAGGAGGCACTCACTATTGGGTGACTCCAATCAATGGTGGCCCTGCTGATTGGATCAGGAAGGGAGAGGAGGTCTTGGTTCCTCGACTTTGAGCTAAGACCCCAGGGCCAGGGAAAAGGCTCCCCGCCACACAACATACACACACTCACACACCCACACACTATAACTCGTACACTCACACGCTTATTCCCTCACATGCTTATTCACACATATACACACATACATGTGCACTGTTTTGTGATAAGGTGCAGTGAATGAGGAGGCAATGAGGAAGAAGAGAAGGAGTCGAGGTACCTGGTTCAGGTTCTGGCTCAATTACTTCTTAATGGTATGGTCCCTGCCCCTCAGTTTCTCTGTCTGTAAAATGGAGATGATACAAACCACTCTCACAAGGATATGGTCAAAGTTAGATGAAGTGAAATAAGTTGACTTATGTAAGGGTCTGGCCCACTGAAGCCCTTTCCTTCCCCTACCTCTGGCTGACTCTGGAACTCCCACCTGATATGGGGGAGGAAACAGTGAGAAGGGGTGAAACGGGGCTTTGTGGCAATGCCTGGCACTTGCTTGTGCCCCTTCTCCCCATGCCCTCTTAGCAGCCACCAAGCCCCTTGGTCCTGGTCATCACTATTTGTCACCCCCAGGAGATGTCCCACCCCTACGCTTCTACCTTTCAAAGCTTGCCCCCTCCACGTCCCCATCTCTTAGCCTCCCGATTCCACAATCTAAGGAAAGAATTCTTGAATCAATGTCCAGATATGCCAGGAGCACAAACACATTTGAGTAGAAACTTCGAGGGACAAAGTGATGCTAACGGTGGGGGTTTCAGGGATGTATCAGGCCAGCTTCTACCCTGCCACCCACCCAAGCCCACACAGGGTTCAGCAGGAAACAGACTGCAGCGTGGCAGCTCCAGATGTGACTGTTAGAGCTAATTTATGCTCCGTTTACACAGGCTCCAGATGTCAGGGGCTCCTTTGTGGATTTACCCAAATGCCAGAGAAGGAGGGAAAGGGCTGGGTCAGAGGCTGCACCCCTCCTCCTAGCCTGCTCCCTTTCCCAAGTCTGGCTCAAGGACAGAATTCCAAGGTGTGACCCCCAGGCACCTGCCTGTCCTGCTGAGCCCCAGCCCTACCCCCCAAAACGTCTGCCCTGTGTTTTGGTCATAGACTGTATGCTCAGTGACAGCTGGAGCCCCAAGGCCTGCGCCAGCCCCAGGGGTGGTCAGGTGTTATTAAATGCCTCTAGGAGATGCAGGTTCGATTCCTTGCCAATGCACCTCACGTGCAGCCACCACCTGTCTATCATGAAGGCTTGTGTGTTGCTGTGATGCTGAACAGGTTTCAGAGGAGCTTCCAGACTAAGATGGACTAGGAAGTAAGGCCTGGTGAGCTACTTTTGAAAATCAGCCAATGAAATCCCTACAGATCACAACAGTCCCATCTGCAACCATGGGGATGGTGCAGGACCAGGCAGCATTTCACTCCGTCGTGCATGGGTTCACGGTGAGTTGGTGGCTGACTTGACAGCAGTCACAATAGCAATGGGGTTACAGTCTGGGTGGCAGTGGCAATAAGGGTGAGTTGTCCAGCTGGCCAGCCCTGTCAAGGCTTCTTCCTTCATGGCACTCAAGTCCCCATCCCCATGGCCTCTGTCCCAGTTAGGGCTGCCATCACCTCCCACCAGAAGGACTGCACCAGCCCCTCCCAGCTCCGCCTGGCTCAGGCTTGCCCTTCTAATGCATTCTCCACTGGCAGCCACAGGAATCTTTCCAGCCTGGTGCCTCCACCCTGCTCCCACCTCCCATTCACTCCTCAGCCCACTGCAGTCTGCTTCTGGTCTTCCAACCGCTGGCAACGAATGCTGTCCCAACTCTGGACCTGCTTCAGACCCTACTTCACATGGCCTTTCTGGGGCATCAGCCATTGTTCTAACTCCCTCCTTGCAACTCTCTCCTCCGTTTGAGTCTGAGATGGCTTCGCCCTTCTCCTAACTCCCCAAACATGCCTGCTCAGTTTCCTGCATGTATGGCCTCTTGCTTTTCTGGCTGCCTCTGAATGCAGATGTTCCCCAGGGAGCTGCCTTTTCCCTCTTTGCCTCTTCTCCCACACCAGTCCGTAGATGGTCTCATCCACTTGATCTTCTGGGTGCTGATGGTTCCCAGTTAGATTATGTCCGGCCCAGACCCTGCCACTGAATTTTACATCGGGATATTCAACTGCATGTGGTCATCTCTACATGGATGTCCCACAGTTGATTTAAATTCAACCTGTCTCAGTCTGAAGTCATTAGCTGGTGGTGGTGATGGTCATGATGGTGGTGATAGAGGTGGTGGTGGTGGTGTTGATGGTAAAGGTGGTGACAGACATAATGGAGGCGGTGATAGTGATGATGGTGATGGTGGGTGATCATGATGGTCATGATGGTGGTTGTCACGGATTGAATTGTGTCCCCCAAAAATATCTGTCAACTTGACTACGTCATGATTCCCAGTATTGTATATGATTATGTAATCTGATGTGATTTCCTTATGTGTTGTAAACTCTGTCACTATGATGAGGTTATATGTGATCTCCTTATGTGTTATAAACTCTGTCACTATGATGAGGTCATACTGATGACGTCTACAAGATTAGACAGTGTTTTAAGCCAATCTCTTTTGAGATATAAAAGAGAGAAGCGAGGAGAGAGACATGGGAACCTCATATCACCAAGAAAGCAGTGCCGGAGCAGAGCACGTCCTTTGGACCTGAGGTTCCTGCGCAGAGAAGCTCCCAGACCAAGGGAAGATTGATGACACGGACATTCCTCCAGAGCCGACGGAGATAGTGTTCCCCTGGAGCTGACGCCCTGAATTTGGACTTGTAGCCTACTGGACTGTGAGAGAATAAACTTCTCTTTGTTAAAGCCATCCACCTGTGGCATTTCTGTTAGAGCAGCACTGGATGACTAAGACAGTGGTGACGGCGATATTGATGGCAGTTACGGGAGTGGTGGTGCCACTGTTAAGAGATCTTTTCAACATAGAAAGTGCACCAGGCCAGGCTGTGCTGAAGCCTCAGACTTCCCAGGGCACTACACCCACTTTTTCTTTGCATCTCCATCTCTCTCTCTTGTCTTCCCTTTCTTTCCTATACACACACACACACACACACGCATGCATGCACACAAACACTTCTCGTCTGCACCTTTCACTCCTTATACTATCAAACATTTGTCTCTCTAGTTACCTCTTTCCTTGTCTGTTCCTCCCTCTCTCTCCTCCCTTCCTTCTTTCTTGCACTCTTTAAGCATTTATTGAGCTTCACTCTCCTGCAAGCTCTGTGCTGGGGAACTGGAGACAGAGATGATGGCAGCATGCACAGTCCCTGTCTTCAAGGAGCTCACCTTCTAGAAGGGAGCATGAGGCCTGCACAGGGCATTGACATGATCGCCTGATGCAGGCTGTGATGGGGACTCCTGGGGGCCGTGGGCACCGACTCAGCCCCTCCTGTTCCTCCCTTGTCCTCTACACCATCCAGGCTATCTACTGCACTGCCCACTTCCACGGGGAGGACTCATGAAGCTGCTCAGATATCCACCCGCTTCCTGGATGAGCCCATCCCCTTGGGTCAGCAAAGGCTTCTGGGAGGAACGGCCAACCGAGTCCTGAGCAGACTGGCACCCTCTCTCCCCCTCTGGAGTGCACGCCTCTCTGCCCCCACCTCCCACTCCTTCTGCGCATGTCTCATTAAAGAGGCTGCAGATCGCCCAGACTCTCTCTGGGCTTGACACTGAAAGGGCTGAATGATATGCTGACACCTTAATTACGCCCATTGTCACAGAGCACTGTGGAAATCACCTGAGTGATCCCCGGAGAATGGGTGCTAACAGGCCCGTCAGGGCCTTTGATTCCCCGTGGCAGACCGGAAAATGACACAAACAGGGGCTTGCTCTAACTGCTGTCCCCAGTGGCACCTTTGGGGTTGTCATAGGCAAGGGGTCCCTCATGGTGAGGTGCCAGGGTCTGGCTGTGTCTTGCTCCTGGTTTATGCTGGAGAAGATATGAAGATGCTGGTCCTGCTCTCTCTCTCTTACACACACACACACACATACACATTGCTAACTGTCCCCCACTTTGGTCCAGAGCATGACACTTCCTCGAACACCCCTCAACCCATCACCTTCCTGGGTTCCCACAACAGACCTGAAGGCCGGCAACATTTGCTAATATGTCCTGAGTACAGCTAGGTGTCAGGCCTTGCACATGTAACCATGACACAGATCCTCACCACAACCCAGTGGGGTGGGGCCTGCTATTCTCCCATTTCACAGGTGAGGAACTGAGGCTCTGAGTGGGGCAGAGCAGGCAGCCCGGCTCCCAGCCTGGGCCTTGGCTCCTGTGAGAGACTGCCAGTATTATCCCCAGGGTGCAGATGGCCACTCCAGGCCCAGAAGAGATGGGACTGCCCAGGGTCACTTGGCTCACCTGCACGTGATTGGGGCCAGGACCCAGACCCCTCACTCCCACTCCACAACTTTTTCCACCAGGGCAGCATTTTGCAATGTGTACCTGTGTAGCCAGAGTATTGGGGGATGTTGATAGTAATGATAGCACAATAACAACAACGACCAGTCACGGAGCCTGACAAAGCACGGGCTCTGTGCCTTGCGGGCCCAGGGGAATTTCAGCTCTACAACCACCTGTGCTGCCTTTGTAAGGAACGCACGGCCTGGGGCAGGTGAAGCCAAGCATTCCGGATGTAGGGGAGGCCTCATGCCCCCTCCTCACTAGCCCATCGTGGGCAGGGGCACCTGATCCCTGGCAGAACAGCACCCTGGGCATGGGAGAAGAGCATCCCTGCTCCCTTCAAGCCAGGCCCACAGAATCTTGAGGCCTCTGGCCACACCCACCCTGTGGATACCCTTCCTCCGCTTCCACTCCTGGACGAGGGGAGGGGTGGCGCTGGATGCCTGATAGTCTGGTTTTTTAATTATCTCCTCTCAGGAGCATCCTCCCCTCTGGCTGTCATAATGGGATCACCGGTGAGACGCCCTCCTGACACCACTAATTGGCCTTGTCAGCTGGAAAATAAGCGAGGGCACTTCTGCACAAAGAGACACTTTTGGCACCTCTAGGACGGGCAGAACTGAGATAGCGACCCCATGGGTGTGCCGGAGCTGACTCATAGCACCCAGCCTGGAGACAGTGACAGGCTTGCAGGAGATGCTCCAGGTCCTTCGTAGGATTTGGGAGGCAGGGCCAGCCCTGGGCCACGATTGTTGCCTCCTTCTCCTCCCAGGGGCCCAGGTGGGGGTTGGTCTCCTATAGACATGCCCCCTACACCATCCCCACAACATGGTCCAGCAATTCTACTCCTCTACATACACCCAAGAAATGAAAATACATGTCTACACAAAGATTTGTACACGCATGTTCATACCAGCATTATTCATAATGGCCAAGAGTGGAGACAATCCAAATGTCCATCAGTTGGTGAATGAATAAAATCAAATGCGGTCTATCTACACAATGGAATATTATTCAGCCACAAAGAGAAATGAAGTCCTGATACATGCTACAACATGGATGAATCTGAAAATATTATGCTGAGTGAAAGAAGTCAGACACAAAAGACCACACACTGTATGATTCCATTTACATGAAAAAACAAAAAGCTAAACCCGTTGGAGTCTATTCCAACTCACAGTGACCCTATAGGAGAGAGTAGAACTGCCCCATAGGGTTTCCAAGGAGCTGCTGGTGGATTCGAACTGCCGACCTTTTGGTTAGCAGTTGAACTCTTAACCACTATGCCACCAGGGTTTCCATTTATACAAAAGGTTCACAATAGGCAAATCTATAGAGACAGAAAGTAGATTAGTAGTTGCCTAGGGCTTGGGGGAGTAGGGAGTGACTGCTAATGATGAAAATGTTCTAAAACTAATTGTGGTGATGGCTGCAAAACTCTGTGAATATATTAAACACCATCGAATTATACACTTTAAATGGGTGAATCATATGGTATGTGAATTATGTGTCAATAACGCTGTTACAAAAACAAGCGAATCCACACAGTCCCTGCCCAGAGCCTCTGGGATTCACATCTGTGCCTGTCTGGAGGGAAGAGCCCAGCTGAGCTACCCCGGGCCTGCAGACTCCCCACCAAAGCCAGGCAGGGCTGCGTGCACAGCCTAGGAAGTAACATCAGAGAACTGCCACCAGAGACCCTCTGGGCCAATCCCTGGCCATCGTCCTTCAACACACTCTTACTGAGAGTTTACAACCTTCTCGGCTCTGTCCTGTGCTGGGAACAAGACAGGGAACAAGAACACTCCTGATACCCAGGAAACCAACAGAGGGTGGGAGGAGGGGAGGGGCACAGACAAGTAGGCAGAAAGTGACACCCCAGTGTGACACTGCTACAATCAGGAGAAGCACAGAGAGGAGGGGCCCCTAACCCAGCTGGAGGTCCAGGACTGTGTCCAAGGAAGGGACATCCAGGCCGAGACCAGAAGGAGCTAAGGAAAAGCAAAGTAAAACAGAGGCCAAAAAGCATTCTGGGCACAGGGAATGGCAGGTGCATTGGTCTAGAGGCTCAAGAGAGTGGGGCCTATTCACGGGAAGGGAGGGAGGGAAGAACTGGGAAGACCCCTCTGGCTCTGTGAGGAGGGGGCTGGAAGGGGGCGAGTGGAAGTAGCCCCCCGTCCTACCCAGTCACCTCTCAGGCCCTGTCAGCCCTTCCCTGGGCTGGGGCACCAGAGATCCCATGAAGGGGTCCAGACTCGCACAGCTAGGGTCCCCTGAACTGCCCCTTGCCCTGCCACCTCCCTGTCCCCTTCCTAGTCTCCTCTCCCACGCCCTGTGTGTGTTAATCACAGAAGAGGGAAAGGCAAGATTAAATTTTAACGATAAATCTCTGGGATGCCTTAAGCGGCATTTAAAAGCCCCTAAGCCTCCTGCAACAGGGGGACCCGCATCAGGAAGGGTAAATATTTACGGCTCCACCTGATAAAAAGCTGGGCCCATTTTTCTTGCAGCATTTTAACAATATAGATCACGCTGAGAGTGAGACATAAACAGAGGGAAATGAAGCCATGGGCGGCTGCCGCGCCAGGGCTCTGAATTATGGATATGAACCTGCCCCCAACTTCTTGTTTTTAATTAAAAAGCCCTTTTCAGTAATTCCATTAAGAGGCGGCTGTAGCTTGAGAGTCTCTCGCTTGTTCTCTCTAAATTATGAAATATCCCATCGGCCCCTTCCAGTCGCAGGGGCTGGAGGACTAGAGTTAGGGGCAGATTAGGATTCAGGAGCATTCTGGGCCCTGAGCCCCACTTCGCTGCCATTCTCTTCTCCCAGCCCTGCACCCCAGGCAGACTTGTCTTCTGAGTACCTTTTGGGTGCTAGGAGCTTCCGTCGCCATTTCTCTCTCACTGCCTGCAATGCTAGAGTGAGGTAGGAGGCTTATGCCTATTTCACAGAGTACAGGAGGCTGAGCCTCAGACAGGGGAAGGGATTGGCCCAAAGTCACATAGTGAGTTAGTGGCAGAGCTGGGATTCAGACTCTGGGCCGCCTGACTCCAAGTCTCCTGCCTTTGCCACCTCTACTAACGGTAGGGAGTGGCTGGAGTCTCTATCCTGCCCACTGGAAGGGCCTGGTGAGAAATGATCATGCCTGGGCTTTTGACTGTGCAGTGCTGTGACCCAGGGGGTGGGGCCCTGCCTTGGTTTTCTGGTAGCACCTCATGTGTTCACTCAATAAACAATCTCTGAGCCTCTATCCTGTCGGGGAGCCAGGCCAGGAGCTGGGGAGTCAGAGCTGAGAGATGCACACTCCCTGCCCTTGAGGAGCAGGCAGTACCCTCCTCTCTGCAAACCAGCAGCTTGCCTCCTTCTGGAAGTCCTCCCTGACCACCTCAGCCATCATTCATGCTTCCATCTATCATCCCTCCCTCTACCTACTACCCAGACCCTCACCTGATACCCATCCATCCATCCATCCATCCATCCACCCAACATGAAAAGGAACTAACACATCTCAAGCCATTACTATGTGTCACTCAGCGTGCCTCCCTCATCAAATTCTCATAGCACCTTTGCCAAGTAAGGTCTATCATCTCCATTTTACAGATAAAGAAACTGAGGCTCTGAGATGTTTAAGTTGGAGAGCTAATTGTGCACTTTAAGGCACATTGACAGGCCAGTGATGGGGAGGTGTTTGGGCCAGGAAAGGGAGACCTCCCAAGTCACACCCTGTGGGTGGGCTGCCCACGCCCCCCTCTCCTGCCAGCACCATGTGTGGGCTCCCCCACCCCCATCCCTTTGCTCCCCTTGCTGAAGTACTGGCTGCTATGCCACCTCCCGCCCCCTGACTGCTACAGGGAGGGGCAGGCCCCCAAACACAGGGTGCCTGTTGTGCCCCTCCCAGGAGCACAGGCTCCCCATTGTCTGGAGGAAGCTGCAGGTGGGCTCCAAGCTGCTCCTGAAGCCCAGTGCCTGTCATTTGGCCTGGAGTGTCACTATTGTGTGGCCACAGCGGCCCTTTGTCCTCTGATAGGCCCTCTCTCTTTGTCTGCCCTTCCCTCCCCACACCCAGGCCATGGTGATTTGTACTTACGATGGCAAAGAGATTGGTGAGCAGTGGGGGAGAGCACTGGTTTGCGAGTCCAGAGACCAGAAACCTCACGTGCCCTCTCTGAGCCTCAGTTTCCCTATCTTTAAGAAAGGGTGATGATTCCTGCCATGCCTCATCCATACTGGAGACAATGGTGTGGTCTTAGGGGATGGTCTGAGTACATGTTTTGGTCCTAGCTCAGTTAGTCTCTTGCTGCGTGACCTTGAGCAAGTCATTTGCCCTCTGTGAATTTGTTTCCTCATTTGCAAAGTGGGAATAACAAAAGAATCGGCCTGGGAGGAGATGAGGCATGCAGAGTGCTGGATACAGGGCCTGTGCTAAGAGACAGCGGCTGTCATCATCATCATCGGCGGTAGCAGAAGCAGCAGCACCCTCTGAACCCTGCAAAGCTCTGCCCCAAGGTAGGGCATTCTGAGTTTTCACACCCAAGTTTCCAAAGCCTTCTCAGGTCATCTCACGTCTCGGCCCAGAGAAGTATCTAAGGTCACACAGCGAGGGGCCAGCAGCCAGGCCCACAGACATCTGGCCAGGTTCTTTCTCCTCTAGAATAAGAGTGTCAGCTTGTGTGGTGGGTGCTCGGGGGCAGGGCAGGGAGGGCACTCTGCATCCAAGGGTGGGTGGAATGGGGCTGCACCTGTCTAAGCACATCACTCAGTGGTGTGCTCAGTGAGGGCAGCGACTTGACTGTTCCCCCAGTGCCTGGAACAGGCTCGCCCATCAGAGCAGCTGGATTCCTAGATGAGGGAAGGAGCCCTGGAGCCCCGCAAAGGCATCAGATTTAGAAATGGCTGGGCATGGGTCCAGGAGAGCCCTGCTGCCGCCTCCCCTGAGGACAGAGAAGAGCAGGGGTGGGAGATGCCCCGGTGTGGAGCTGGAGCATAGATCCAATGACCTGGGACCACCCTGCTCAGAGGCGGGCGCCCTGGTCTGTGCTCACCAAGGGCTGCTGTCTGTGTGGGGATCCCCTTCTTCCAGGGCCCAGGCCTCAGACCTTGTGGGACGGGGTGTGGCCTGGGTGGGCAAGTAAAGGGGTTTGGCGTGCAGCAGTCACCAACTGCTGCCAGCACCCAGTGCCCAGGGGGCCTCGGTGGTGCCGCCAGGGGCTTTCAAGCCTAGGGGTGCACAGTTACGTCCTACACAGAGACACATCCAAGGTGACGCAGGCAGTGTCACAGACATAGAAAAACAGTGTCACATGGGTCACCCAGAGAGTCACAGACACAGATAAACAGTGTCACACACAGACATAAGCAGGTCACCTGATAGTGTCACAGCCACAGAAAAACGTGTCACCTGGACAGAAGCGGGTCACCTGGACAGTGTCACAGACACAAGTAAACAGTGTCACACAAACGCGTGCAGGTCTGACAGTGTCAGACACAAAAACAGTGTTGACACAGACACATGTAGGTCACCCAGACAGGGTCGCAGACACAGAAAAACAGTGTCACACGGACACATGCAGGTCAACAAGATAGTGTCACAGACATAGATAAACAGTGTCACACGGACACATGCGGGTCACCTGGACAGTGTCACAGAAAAACAGTGTCACACAGACACATGCAGGTCAGTGCACTGGTCACCCGGTGTCACAGACACTGATAAACAATGTCACATGGACACATGTGAATCACCCAGTGTTGCAGACACAGATAAACAGTGTCACAATGACCCCCAGATGATAGTTACAGTGTCACATGGACTCTAACAGTGTCCTGTGGACACTGTCACCCAGTCACTTACAGGGTCACCTGGACAGAGTCATGCAGACAGAGATCAACAGCGTCACAGAGATACACACAGAGCCCCACATAAATACAGATAAACAGTGTCTGGGGGACGCGAATCCAGAGAAAACTGGACAGTTAAACAATGTCATATTGACTCACCAGGTCAGACGACAGTGTCACATGGATGAGGACTGTCTCATAGGTGCACACACAAATACTAGGACAGTGTCACATGGATATGGATAAACGGTGTCACACAGACACACAGAGTCACATGGGCAGAGTCCTAGAGACGGGTAAACACAGTGTAACTGTGTCATCCCAGTAAACACAGTGTCCCATGGCATCCCACTGTATGATTTCCCAGACATGGTGTCACACATAGTCTTGGACACACCCTGTTGCACGGGGACACATATGGCCACGACCATACACATGCACACACACACACATGCGCGCGCACACGTACACACACACTGTCTCTCGCACCGTAGGTTCACAGACTCAGGGATGAGTTCCCCACACTGTCTGCTCCAACAAGCTCTCAGGAGCTTAAGGGCAGAGAGGCCAGGACCTCCTCCTAGAGATAGAGACCTAGCCCCCAGTTCTGTAAGTCCTTGAGCAAGTATCCCCACCCCAGCACCCCTGCCCCACCCTGAGTCTCAGTCTCCTCCTGTGACAGGGGATGGGAATGGCTAACTGCCAGCTTAACGTCAGCATCAGTGAGCAAATCACCGAGTCTCTGGCTCTCCACCACAGGCCTTGAGCCTTGACCGTGTGGTGCCTGCACGGAGATTGGGCAGGAGAGTGCCTAGAGGGAAGGTGCCCAAGCCGAGCAAGGCTGGCTGAGAGGTGGTATCATCTGGGCCACCAGGCCCCTGCCCTGGGCCCTGCATCTTAGAGCACATGCTCTGGCTGCACCCCTTTCCACAGGTGAGGGATCTCTGGGGCCGAGGAGGGGACGTGCCCACCAGGAGCCTGCACCTCTCCTAATCCACACTCTGGAAGCTGGGCTCCTGGAATTCCCTTGTCTACCAGTACTGAGCCCACTTCCCAGGCCTAGGGGCGGGCGGCTCTTCTGATGGTCCATCCTCTCAGGGCAAACCCGTCACACGTGAGCACCCCTAGACCCAGAGGGTGACCAAGAGGTGGCTATTTGAGGGTGTGTGTGAAGTCCTTCTAGTCCTGCCTGTAACCCCTGGTGGGAAGAAGAGAGGGAGGGCAGGGGCTGGGACTTCCATTCACATCCAATCCAGACCCTGTAGGTGTCAGGGGCAGGCCTGGTAGGGGGTGGGAGGTAGGCACCAAGACCACACATAGCCACCTTCAAGCCACTCTACCTGCCAGAGACGCCTAGAAACCTGCTTGAGGGGCAGCCTCTCCAACCTGACTAAGAAATCCCGGGCCTGGGGCTCTGTCAAATCCCATCAGTCTCACGGTGCCCAGGCCAGCCAAGGAACCCCCACTCCACCTAGGGATTCCAGGGCAGAGCCCTGCAGCTGGGTGGTAGACCTAAACATGGGTGCATAAGGGATCCGTGTCTAGACTTTGTCCAGAGCCCTGGGGCCATTGCTGGACCCAGCAGACAACCCGGCCCAGCCCAGGGCTCAAGCTCGTAGAATCTGGGCCACCAGGAAGAATCCAAGTCTCAGAAACCTGGTCAGGCCTGACTCTGGTCCCAGTTGTGTGATTTCAGGAAAGTGATCGAACTTCTCTGAGCCTCAGTTTCCACCCATTTGGGAACTGGAGATAAAACCTGCCTCCCAGCAATGTTGCTGGGATCAGATGTAATCAGAGCTGTGAATTCTCCCTGTACTCAAAGGCTCACCGGGGATGTCCTTGGCCAGAACCAGGGAAATGTCCGCTGAGTGAATAATTTTAAAAGAAAATCTAAAAAGTGGGGCTGAAGGAAGCCATCACTCGCAGCCCAGCCCCCAGCTCCCAAATTCCTCTATGCAGCCGGGGTCTCTGCAGCAGCAGCTGCAGCCCTTTCCTGGGGCGCAGACCCCTGCCCCCGCTGCCGAGCCCCTCCCCACGCCGCAGGAAGCACAGACACATGTTCGCAGTGGGCATTATCTGTGCTCACTTGACTGTAAACGTTTAAGCGGAATTGACTGTGTACTCAGCCACTTTCAAACACAACTAATCTTCATCGGGGCGACGGGAAGTGAAATATGTTATTGTCGGCAGCAGTAAATTACCCGTGCCAGACCTGGCGCGTAAAGCATTGCAGGATGTGGCTGGCGCACTCCTTCACCCGGCCGGGCACCCACCCGCAATCCATTACCGGGCAAACGGCCCGGTCACCTCTTCGCTGGGCCCGGGGATGTGGGGCCAGCTGCCAGCCACCCAGGCCTGGCCCCCGCCTACCCTGGACAGCAGGATGAGAAGGGGGCTGGGGCAGGCCTGGCTTTGTGCCAGTCCCACTTCCCAGATGCCTGGGCAGGAGTTGTGAGAAGACCCTTGCCCACTGGATTCTTGGGGGTCGGCAACCAAATCGGGAGACAGAGGCCCAGATAGGAGGAGGGATTTGGCCCCAGGCCCAGCTCTGCCTCCTTCTGAGCCTCAGTTTCCTCAGCTGTAAAATGGGGGTCTATCCATTTGTCTTACATTTTTGCAAACCTGGTTAATGTCTGGCTGAAGAAAAGACAGCTGGGTTCACATCTCTGCTTCTGTACTCAGTCTGTTTCAACATGTGGTTTTAGCTGAAGTACACGAAGAATATCTGGCCTCACACGGATATGTAGTTAGAAAAGGGAGGTGTATTTTCAACAGAGGAGTCCCTGAACAAGCTCAGCTGCTAACCAAAAGGTTGGAGGTTCAAGTCCACCCAGAGGTGCCTCAGAAGAAAGGCCTGGTGATCTACTTCCAGAAAACCAGCCACTGAAAACCCTATGGAGCACAGTTCTACTCTGACACACATGAGGTCGCCATGAGATGGAATCAGCTTGACAGTAAGTGGTTATTTTTAAAAGCAGCCTCAGATAATTTGGATATTCTTTTTTGATACTTAACCAAAACTTGACTAGCGGTAGTTTCTTTTTTTTAAATAATATTTTATTGTGTTTTCGGTGAAGATTTACACAGCAATTTAGGTTCCCATTCAACACCTTCTAAACAAATTGTTCAGTGACACTGCTTACATTCTTCACAATGTGTGAACATTCTCGTTATTTTCGTTCTGGTGGTTCTATTTCCATTAACCTAGCTTCCCTGCCCCCTTACCATCTCATCTTTGTTTTAAAGTAGTTGTTGACTATTTGGTCTCATATAGATGATTTTTTAAAGAAGCACAGTACTCACAGGTGATATTCTTTATTTTGCGAGCCAACCTTTTATTTAGTTAAAAGGGGGCCTCAGGGGCTATTTGCAGTTCAAGGTTTAAAGAGTATCTCAGGGCAACAGTCTCGGGAAGTACTCCAGTCTCAACCAGTCCAGTAAGCCTGTTTTTGTTTTTTTTTTTGTAAGGAATTTGAAGTTCTGTTCCACATTTTTCTCCCATTCTATTAAGGTCCATCTATTGTGGCCGTGTTCAAAACGGTCGGTAGTGGGAGCTGGGCACCATCTCGTTCTGGTCTCAGGGTAGATGAGGCCGTGGTTCATGCAGTATTGGTAGCGTCTTAAAGGTTAGTTGCAATATGAAATCTGAAACCACACCAATTAACTTTTCACACTCTGTTAAGTTAAAACCCATTGGTCTGTTTTGCACTTTGTGGGGATCTCTTCCCCATTTTGTAACACCATGCATTGGTCATCTGGAAAATATTGGTTCACTGAGTCATGCAGCTCTTCCAAATGTTGACACATTTCATTACACAATATCCAGAAAATCACATTCATTAATATTACCACCACACATCTCTTCGGGAACGTCTTTGCGTAGGAAGCTGTCAAACTCATGGTGACAGATACAAGTTTTCCAAAATTCTAATTTTTGCTTGAAAGTCAAATTTTATCATTGGCATCAAATACTGTCAGTTGACAGGCAACTTTGTTCAGTTTTGAGAAAATATCTGCCAAATGCCCAAGTCTGAAATGCTCTCGTTTGTTTGTCAGCTGTTCTTTCAAGTCAAAAGGGTGTTCCCTGAGAAAAGTGGTTAATGCAGCTCCCAACTTCAATTGCTCACGCACTGTGCCAAGCAACCATGGCACTGCAGAGATGCTCTATGTGTGTACAGAATATTAAAAAGATAGGCACTTGCAGGTAGAGATTTTTTGGAATTAATAATTTTTCACTTTTCATTAAGGATATTCTTAAGTGAAACTGGATTTTTGTTTGCTTTTATCTGATTTCGATTACAGGTTGGTGCCACTGCTTTGATTCATGCGAGGAGGCTGGCAAGTTTTATCCACCCATTACTTTTGCACCATCAGTGCAAATATCAACACAAGTGTAAAGGCAAATAACGTCTTAGTATTATTATGAAAATGGTTTTGACCTTGTAGATTCCCTGAAAGGGTCTTATGGGCACCCCCCGCCGAAGTCTGTGGACCACACTTTGAGAACTGCTGATCCAGGCTGGTCACCCTGGGGTCACTGGGGATGTTGGAAGATGCTTGTGAAATTCGACGGGTCAGAGGGCTTTAATCAATGGTTCTACATCATCAGGGACCACCATCCCTGTCCCCCATCATCTGGAGTCTCCTCCCCATTCAGTGGGCAAGTAACCCCCATCACCATGCCCAGCTCTGACCCCAATCCCATTTGGTTCCTTCAAGACCCTGCTCAAGTGTCAACTTCTTCCTGAAGTCTTCCTGAACATAAGCCCTCAGCAGGGAATCGTGGTTTTTCCCTCCAAGCGCCCAGTCCACTCTGTACCCTCTATGGCCTCATCCACTCCCAGTATCCTGCCTTGGACATAACAAGCCCTCCACAGACCCAGGTAGATCAAAATGAATGAGGCTATGGAAAGCGTAAGGAGCCCTGGTGGCACAGTGGTTAAAGTGCTTGGTTGCTAACCAAAAGGTCAGCGATTTGAACTGACCAGCCACTTCAAGGGAGAAAGATGTGGCAGTCAGCTTCCATAAAGATTTGCAGCCTTGGAAATTCTATGGGGCAGTTCTACTCTGTTCTATAGGCTTGCTATGAGTCAGAATTGACTCAATCGACGGCAGTGGGCTTGGTTTTTTAGTTTTTTAGTTTATGGAAAGTGTGGCTAAGGCATATTAGCAACACTGACTAACTAGATGGTAGCAGAGGAATAGTTGGAGCAGGCCAGAGGGATTTGGGGAGATACTGCTATGAACCCCAGAACATGGGCATATCCCTAAGAGCTGAGCACCAGGGACCAGCACCCTAGGGGGACTGGGATGGTTGAGGCCTGGAGGAGAGGAAGGGGTACAAGGTCTCCCAGGGTCGGTCAACCTAGATAAAACTTTGATGAGAGCTTGCATTTAGAGGCCATCTTTGCTGTGTGACCTTAGGCAAATCACTTAACTTCTCTGGGTCTCAGCTTCATCTGTCAAATGAGGAGTTTGAACCAATCTCTGAGACTCTCTAAACCAAAAACCAAACTCATTGCCATTGAGTTGAATTCTGACTCACAGCGAACCTACAGGACAGAGTAGAACTGCCCTATAGAGTTTCCAAGACTATAAATCTTTATGGAAGCTGGAAGCAGACAGCCACATCTTTTTCCCACGGGGGAGTTGGTAGGTTCGAACCACTGACCTTTCCGGTTAGCAGCCAAGTGCTTAACCACTGTGCCACCAGGGCTCCTTCTGAGACGCTACTATTCCCAAATTCTATGAGTCATTGCTGTGGACATGCTAACAGTCCATGATGTTGACACTCCAACTTCCTATGACAGCGACATTCAAACTTTTCAGGCTACTGCCATTTGAACATAGCATGATGTTGACATCCAAATGTTCTGTGACATCATCTGATGATGTTGACATTAAACATTCTCCAATGCTAACATGTGAAAAGGCCCATTATGCTGATATTCAAATGCACTGCTAGTGACATTGAACATTCTATGACATCACTCAGTCAGTGTTAACTGAGTGCCAGCTATATGCCAGCCAGGCCAATGGCCTGGGAAACAAACAAACCCATAAACGGTCCCTTTTCAGATCTTCCCTCTCTGGGACTCTAGACCCTCTGGCAGCACGGGAGAGTGACTTGGGGCAGTCTCAGCTGCCCCAGTTCATTCTCTCTCAGGAAGAACTGATGTGCTCTCAGACTTACTGGCCTGACAGAGACTGGAGAAACCCCGAGGGTATGGTCCCTGGACACTCTTTTAGCTCAGTAATGAAGTCACTCCTGAGGTTCACCCTTCAGCCGAAGATTAGACAGGCCCATGAAACAAAACGAGAGTAAAGGGGCACACCAACCCAGGGGCAAGGATTAGAAGGCAGGAGGGGACAGGAAAGCTGGTAATAGGGAACCCAAGGTCAAGAAACGAAGAGTGTTGACATGTCGTGGGGTTGTTAACCTATGTCATAAAACAATCTATGTACTAACTATTTAATGAGGAGTTAGTTTGTTCTGTAAACCTTCATCTAAAGTACAATGATAATAATAAAATAAAAATAAATACATTCAGCGTTCACCTCTAAAAAAAAAAAAAAAGAATTGACGTGGTCTCACAGTACAAACATGACTTTAAGTCCAGGCCTAGGACCCCTCTTCCAACCAGATGCCGCCCTGAGTAAATCCAGGGCCCTCGCTGCCATGGTGCTAGTTCCCCAGGATTTTCTTTGCCCCCTCCTTCCCACCCAAGGCTTTTCCCAGATGGAGCATGCTGGTGTTGGGGGCTTGTTGTTGTTAGGTGCCGTTGAGGCGATTTTGACTCCCAGCAACTCCATGTGACAGAGGAGAACTGCCCCATAGGGTTTTTTTTGCTATAATCTTTATGGAAGCAGATCGCCATGCCTTCCTCCTGTGGAGTTGCTGGGTAGGTTCCAACTGCCAACCTTTTGGTTAGCAGCCGAGAGATTAACTGTTTGCACCACCAGGGCTTAGGGGCATCAGGGGAGAAATCACGGCTAGGGGACAGGACCCGAAAAGAGCCCAGGAAGGAATGTCCTTGGGATTGTGGTTTAGCCCCCTACCTCCCTCCCTGCTCCTCCCTCGGGCTGAGGCTGCGGGCTCCTGGGGGGCCTCAAGGGGTGGGAAGGCTGTCAGCACGCCAGCACCCATGTCCCCCGCTCCCGGCCACTGTCCAGGCAAAGGCTCCAGCCCTCGATTGGCCCTGCCTCTCCTGCCTCTGCCTCTCTTAAAAAAAAGATAAGAAACGAAATTCCTGCAACTTGAACAATCATTGTGTTGGATTTGGGAGATGTTATTCCTAGTGACAGACAAGGGCAATTATCTGCAATCCGCCAGCAGTTTTAGCCTAATTTCATTACTGCTGTGCAATTCTCCCTGAGCTGCTAGTCTATCAATGTCTTGCAGAACGGATTAGCGGGCACTTTCTTCATCTTCAAATGAATTTTATCTGTCTTGCCCTTGATGAATAGAATGGGGCGGGCGGCTGACCTGGGCTGGGGAGTGGCCAGGCACCCTCGGGGTCAGGTGGGTGATGAGGTGGTGGGGGCTGGACACGGCAGGTGAGTGGAGGAGGCAGTACCTGCAGTCCAGGACTGACGGCTGCTTGGACCTGCCTGCTGGGGCCCTGCACACTGAGCCACCCCATCTGGGGACAGTTTCCCAGGTCCCCAGCTGCAAATGTGGGAGGGACTCTTTTTTCTGACAGGTGCTGCTAACTGATATCTGGGCCCCCTCCTGGGCCCCCTTATGCAGTCCCTTGCGCTGCCCTCAACACCTCAAACTCTGGAAACTCCACCTTCAAGTCTGCCTCCCTGAGACACTGTGGATACCCAAGAGCAGGGTCCAGGGCTATCTTGATGCCGCCGTGTCCCCAGAGCCCGGCGCACAGGAGATGCTCAATCAGGTTTCATTGCAAGACAAAGGATTCTCTGAGTTTCACCACTGCTCAGGGCGGTGTCCGGCGCAGGCCTGGCACGGGGTAGGAGCCCAATCACTACCAGGTGATGCCACAGTGGAAGAGGGAGGAGGTCAGTGCTTTACAGAGCACTTACTGTGTGCCAAGTACTGGGCCAGGGACTTTGCTGATGACCTCACTGAATCTCAAGGTGAGGCCGCTAAACCCAGGGCGCATGCAGGGAAATTGGGCTTGGCAAGGCCAGGCCTGTCTGGCCATCCTCTGCCGCTCCCGAGGAGCACTGTTTTGGGAGCCCGTGATACAAGGTAACAGTCTTCTTACTGGGCAGGGTGAGGCCCCCTGGAGAGAGGGGAGGGGCAGCTGGGAGAGATCACCTGGATCCCAGTATTGGCAGTGTGGGGAGAAGCCCACGCCTGCTTGGGACCCCTGGCCCCCACTTCCACTGGTACTCTCCACTCCCTCTAAAACACTTATATGAGCCCCTGGGAAGAGGGGCTGTGCTGGGTTATTCTGTTTGCTCCCTGTCCCTTCGCCCTTCCTCTGACCTCCACAGGCCCATCCACGGGGATCCCTGCCCTCTGGCTTCCCGCAGGGCTCAGCCAAGGGGACAGACACAGGCGGGGGCGGAGGTGGAGGCTGGGAGAAGGGAGTTGCTGTTGTTAGCTGCTGTCGAGTCAGCTCCGGACCCATGGCAACCTTGTGTGTAACAGAACCAAAGGTTGCCTGGTCCTGCGCCATCTTCACAATCGTTGGTATGCTGGAGTCCATTATTGCAGCTACTGGGTCAATTCATCTCATTAAGGGCCTCCCTCATTTTTGCTGATCCTCTGCTTTACCAAACACGATGTCCTTTTCCAGTGACTGGTCTTTGCTGATGAGGTGTCCAAAGGAAGCGAGCAGAAGTCTTGCATCCCTGATTCTAAGAAGAGGTGGGGCTATTTCTGCCCTGTTCCCTGCCTGCTTCTGACGCTGAGTTCTTGGCAGTAGCTAGGTCCCTTCGGACCACAGCTCCCAACTGGTGGTGCCTCCCCCGCGTCTCCAGCCCCTTCTAAGCTCTGGTAACACCATGTCTGCCCCTTCAGGCCTAGGGGGCACTGCTGATTCCAGGTCCTGGGGGGATTCCACGTCCCTTGTTGGTTTGCACGTCTGTAGACAGAACTCTCTTCATCACACTCTCTCCACTAGTACTCAAACCAAAGACCAAACCCATTGCCACTGAGTCGATTCCAACACATAGCAACCCTATAGGACAGAGTAGAACTGCCCCACAGGGTTTCCAAGACGGGGCTGAAGGATTCGAACAGCTGACCTTTTAGTTAGCAGCCTAACATTAACCCTGCTGCGCCACCTTGCTGTGTGCTGGTGGGGTGCTTCCACATGGGGGATGGGCTGGGATGGGACTCAAGTTGCTCGTTTAACCCACCCCTGCTCTATGCTGGGCACCGGTTGGGCCCCAGGCAAATACTGACCCACTGAAAACTCCCAAGAGCTGGGGGCGGGGTGGGGGGAGCTATTTACAGATGAGGACGCTGAGGCTGAGAGAGGTGAGGAGACTGGCCCCAGGACCCAGCAGACAGGTAGTGGAGCTGGGATTTGAACCCTTGTTAGCCTGATTCCTGGGCCTGTCATCTTTACCACACTGTACACACTCAACTCTTTGCCCTGACAAGAAACCGGAGCCAGCCAAGAGCTCTTTGGGGCTGTAGCTGGTGCTTCTTTGAAAAGCCCAGATGTTCTCCTTCACCCTTAAGTGGCAGCCGCAGTGAATCTTTGCTGCTTCCTTGGCCCCCAGCAGGCTGCTGCCTCAGCAAGGGAAAGTTGAGCCCAAGAGAAGAGGGTTCCCTCCGCAGCAGGTGCCCCACAGTACCCCCCTCCGCACCCGAGTCTGCTCTCCTCTCAGAACTTAGGGAGCAGAAGAAAGCGCCACGGGTGGATGGCAGCTTGGTGAAAACCCTTTCTGATCACTAGCCTACTCACCCATTTTACATGTGGGGGAACAGGTGCAGAGAGGCAAAGGGACTGCTCAAAGCCGTCAGGGACCCAGGGAGCCAACTGGCCTTGCCCAGTGCAAGAAAACCAGGCTCAGACAGGCCACAGCTGGCCTCCGCCCCCACCTTCAAGTTCTGTTCTTTTCTCCAGGCCCCCAAGAGACTTCTCCCAAGTTTATCGATTGCCAGGGCAGCCTTGAGTCAATACAGTGCACTTTGCTAATTAATCTTTTCCAGATAATTGCAGAAAATTATTGGTTGGTGTGAAGCGGGGATAGAGAGGCAGCCTCTGTCCCCGACCTGCCCCGGAGCAGCTCTGGCAGAGCCTAGGATGCTGGCCTAGCCCCGCTGCCCAGCCTCCTGTCCGCCCTCCTGCCCTCGCTCATCTCTCTGCCTTGAATCTGGGGCGATGAGCCCCATCTCCCTCCTCTCCCCCATTCAACTCCCTCCCAGAATCCTCAGCCCAGGACTCACACCAAGCCAGCTCTCTGGGTACCACGCTGGATGCGACAGGAAGCACTGGGAGCAGGATGGTCTTGGGTTCAAATCCTGCCTCCGGCAATTACTAGCTGTGCAAGCCTGGATAAGTTGTTTAACTTCCCTGAGCCTCATCTGAAAAAACAAAATAGAGTTTGTAATCTCTACATCACAGGCTGCTTATAAAGGTAAAAGAAAAAAAAAGGTACTTTAATACCAATTTAATATGACATCTACAACTCATAAGAACTCCAACAACAACAGTAACACTAAATGGGAACTTCGCCACATTCCTAGCACAATGTGGAGTGTCTGACAGGTGCTATTAAAAACCCGTTGCCGTCAAGTCAATTCAGACTCATGGCAATTCCATGCGTTACAGAGTAGAACTGCTCCAGAGGGTTTTCTTGGCTGTGATCTTTATGGAAGCAGTTCGCCAAGCCTTTCTACTGTGTTGCTGCTGGGCAGGTTCAAATCACCAACCTTTAGGTTAGCAGCTGATTGCAAACAGCTTCACCTACAGCTTGTTCACAGGTGCTATTGTTATCGCCATTTTACAGAACGGGAAGCTGAGGCCCTGGCCCAAGGTCACACAGACAACGAGAGGCAGAGCCTGAATGCAACGCTCGGTGCCTGGGATGCCAATTACTGCCCCAAGCTGTGTCGCCGAGCCCAGTACAGGGCCTGATGTAAAGTGGGTGTCACCAAGAGCAAGTCTTGGGCTTGCCCGTCTCAGAAGCCAGAGGACTCGTCCCAGAAGTAAAGGAGGTGATCCCAGGGGAGGATACCAGGGGTGAGCACAGGGCTCAGAGTCACCCAAGGCCACTCTGCCCACCTAATCCCCCTGGCCCTAGATCTCTGGGCCCACCTCTAAGGGCCTGAGGGAGTTGTTGGGCCAGGGTGGGCTCGAGGTCCCCCAGTGGCCTCTCCCAGGCCCACGTTAATTAGCAGTAACTGGACACTCCTAGACGGAATTCCTCATCCTTCTGAGGTTTTTCTCTTTCTCCCAGATATCATTTTAATACGTAACCTCGCTGGGCTGTATCTACCTGCTCCTAATAAACCTCTAAGACTTTAATGAACTAAATAGCAAATTACTTTTTTATTCAAGAATGAAATTTCATCATATTCATAATTCATATTTTATTTCAGACATCTGCTGCTGATTACATTACATTTAACTAAAATTAGATGATGCTCAGAATGCAATTAAGGCTCTGCCAAATTCTCTGGCCCACCAATGCCGGCGGAGCTCAGCGGGGGCCGCTAGGAACCTAATATGTAATTAGGAGCTATTTTCTAGCTGTTTTTAAAGTCTGAAAATTAGCTGCCTTTATTAATCACACAGACAAATATAAAGTGGAACCAACGCTCGCTGAAATTTCTAAAAGGGATTTTTTGTTAATTATACACCACAGAGCTCTGCGACTCGTTCTGCATGTTGATTTGTTGTGCACTGACATTTTGACAACTGGTTCTCAATTTGTCTGTCGTAGTTAGGCAACAACAAAGCCGACGGTAATACTTTAACTTTCAAAACCTTCAGTGTGCCGGGAGAGGGAGAATGGCATTCCCTGCTGTGGGCCCGCAGCTCCGGCTCTGGGAGCCACGGGGACCCCGAGACACAGGGAGAAGGGGCGGGCTAGGGGCTGAGGCTGCTGCACCAGGAGGGCCTGGAGCACTGGACCAGGGGTCAGGTGGCTGCAGTGCAAGGCCCGGCTCTGCTGGGTGGCTACAGGGAAAAGCTTTGCCTTCTCTGGGCCCTTGTTTCCTCTGCTGCACCACGAAGGGGTTTGGAGCCTAAGATCTTTCAGAAGCCTTTACGTTGTACACTGTGCTAAGTTGTTCCCATGCAGTATCACTTGGCCCCTCAACCCTAGGAGGGGATCTATTATTAACCCATTTTACAGAGGATGAAACTGAGACTCAGTGAGATTTGGCAACGTGTCACCAGCCAGCAGGTGGCAGCACCAGGACTCAAACTTGGGTCTCGTTGACTCCAGAATCTACGGTCTTAACTACTGTATCTGCCCCGCTGGCTGGGTAGTCTTGAGCAGGTGGCGGCTCTCTGGGCCTTGGTTTTCCATCTGCATGGCTTGGACTGGGTGAAGCGGCTTTCTAAGCCCTCGCTCTGACACTGTAGCAGCTGACCTTGCTCTTGCCCACTTGGTAAGTGAGCAGCCCCATCACTGGAGGCCAGGGAAAGGGTGTATCGTGGGGGGCCATGACATGGAGCAGACTGAACCCCCACTGGGTCCCCTCAGCCCCTTGTCCAATCCCTGAACTCACTGCATACCCTGTGGGCATCACTACCCAACAACAACGACGATAATAGTAACAGACACCTTTTCCCTCTGTGCCTAGCACTGTGCTGACACTGTATTACCTACACTTCCCCCACCCTACCAGGTGGGTTCACAGCCAGGCTGGGAGTCTTATCACCTGGGTTCAAGCCCGGCCTCTGCTACTTCTCTGCTGTCATGACCTCAGGTAGGCCGCCTCACCTCTCTGAGCCTTGATTTCCACACTATTAAAATGAGGATCCTGACAGCATTCACCTCTCTGGGTTCTGGTGAGGACTGAATGGGATAATGGGAGCTCAACCCAGATTAAGCCCTTGGTTGATGGGAGCTACCTGTTATTATCCCACTCCACTTGACAGATAAGGACGGTGAGGCTCTGCAGAGTGAGGTACCTGCCCTAAGGTGCATATTCTGTGAGCTGCTGAGCTGAGAAGTGCACCCAGGTGGTTCTGACCCCACAGCCCATGCTCTCCGCCTAGTATCATGATGCCTCCCTACTGCCCACCAGAGAGGGCTGGAAAAGGGCCTGAGGGACCCACTGTGGGGTCTGGGCTGCCCCATCTGGCCACCGTGGCTATTTCCACGGGCACCTCAGAGATGCTCTTCTCTTCTCTCTCATTTCTCATTTGCCCCCTGAAGGGGTCTTCAGGGGGTCTTTGGCTGGAGTCAAGGCACAGTGGGGCCTGCATGGGGGTCTTCTGCCCCTGCTGACCCCAGGCCAGAGGAACCAGCACCCACTACCTGCATCCTCCCCTGCCCCTAGCCTTGCCTGATGCAAGTGCCAACAGAGAAAAGGAGGGTTTTTTTTTTTTTTGGAGACAATGAAACTGCCAATAAACTCTCAAACGCAGCGATAGGCAGTGACTATTTCACTTACTCTGACAGTTGAGACTTTGTGGGGAAGGAAAGTGACAGGCATCTGCTGACATCAACGCCACTTTTTTTGCAGAACCACTGGCGGGAGAGGTGGCCCCAGGAGACCTGCCCTGCTCAGACGCCAATAAGGCTGGGCTGCTGCTGTTGCCAGAGGGGCTGGGGTCAGCCACAGTAAAGCTGGACCCCTGACTTTTTCGCTCCTCAACTCCCCTCTGAGCAGTGCCATCTGCCAGGCTCTGGGTGGGAAACAAACCAGGAAACCCCTATCCTTAAGAGACTTCCATGCCAACAAGGGGACCAGCAAAGAGGTCCTACCCCTGGCAGGAGACTATCAAAATAGGAGTGGACCTGCTCCCCAAACGGGGAGATGAGGTGGACTCCCAAGACTGAAAGGCCCCTCTGGGCACCTACACAATCCTGCAATCTGTCGCCTCCTCTCCACCTGTCCCTAATGCCACTGTCCCTGTCTGGCTTTCTAAAGCACAACTGTAACCCTGCCTTCCCTGCCTAACATGCACCCTGGCTCCCCAGCACCCTCAGGGTAAACCCTGCTTCAAGTTGGCTCAGGCTCTGCCTCATACTATAAGTCAGTTGCTGTCGAGTTGAGTTAGCTCTGACTCATGGTGACCCTGTGTTTGTCGGAGTAGAACTGTGTTCTGCAGGTTTGTCAGTGGCTAATTTTTTGGAAGTAGATCACCAGGCCTTTCTTTCGAGGCACCTCTAGGTGGACTTGAACCACCAACCTCTCAGTTAACAACCGAACGCGTTAACCGTTTGCACCACCCAGGGACTCTGCCTCGTACTATAGGCTTCATCTGAACATCAAACTGTTTGTGGCTTCCCTGCACCTCTGACAGCTTTGCTCACCCCTGTGCCTTTGCTGACTGGTCCCCTCTGCCTGGGCACCTCCTCCTCCAGAAAGCCTTCCTGATCCCTCCTGCACTCCAGGCTGGGATGTGCACCCCTCCCTGGGCTCCATGACAACTCAAAGCTGCTGCTATTGTTGGTTTGCTTGGCTGGCTCTCCTCCTTGCAAGCCCTGGAGGGCAGGGCTGGGTCCTATTCGCCCCCAAGACCCCAGTGCCCAGCACATAGTATGAACACAGGCAGTATGTCTACTTCCTGCCTCGGCCCCAGCCAAACTTGGGCCTTGGCCAAGAAGCTGGCCCTGGGAACAAATGCTGGCTCAGCCACCAGGACTCAGGGCAGGCAGCCTCCTGCTTGTGAGACCATCTAGGCCGGAGGAGAAAAACTAGCTTTGGGGTCAGAGGACCCAGCCTTGAGTCTCATTTATTAGCTGGCTTGCCTGGGACATGCTGCTTCATCTCTTTGAGTCTCAACACTTTCATCTGTGAAATGGAAACAGCAATACCTACACCATGGGGCTGAACTGTAGTGACTATTAATGATCACTGTAATTATCATGATTATTAATTCATTGCAACTATAATGATTATTATGTGGAGTTCTGCTTTCAAAATCTATGGGTCTTTCAAGGTCAGCTTCCTGAACCAACTCCTTAGAACTGTGAATCGTACATGTCCCTGTGAGATTGTCCAAATCTTTCTATTTGTCATTTAATTCTTGTAACTCTTTACATATTTATGTGTCAGCCTCCCAACTGGATGACATCTTCCTTACCAGCAGGGATTGTCAAATTTCAGCGCCTCTTGAGGGACTCAACAACTGCTGGTTGGCTGAGTTCACCTTTCACCTCCTACCCAGAGCCTTACGCAAATCTGAAACAATCTAGGGACTGGGCTGAGGAAGAAATTTCATGGTAGAGATTGCAAACTGGATATGGAGTCAGACAGACCTGTGCTTGCACCACGCTCTACCTATTACATACTGTGAGACTATAGGTCAGCCACTTTACCTCTCCAAGCCTTGGTTTTCCCTTCTGCAAAATGGGGGACAGAGTACCCACTTCTCAGGATGTCAGAAGACAATGTTTATGAAGGTATCTGGCACGCAGCAGACGGTAGATGAATGAACATTTATTTAACCTCAGAGTCCTGGGTTTAAACCTCAGCTCCACCCATTCCTGTCTGGGTAACATCAGGTGTGTCCTGCCACCAACTTGGGTCTCAGTTTTCTCCTCTGGAGAATGGAGACAACACCAGCCACCACTAAGAGCTGTTGTGAGAATTCAATGAGGTCATGCATGGCAGCCTGGCCCAGAGGGTGTGTTCAGGAAGTGGTAGCTGTTATTTTATTGCACTGCATTTCATACATTTGCAGACCTGGGCACCTGTGTTCCCTGCCCAGGGCCAGGAGTTCCCACCCCCAAAGTCTGGCAAATGGAGTATGGAAAGGGGTATAGATGGGCGCTTAAAGATACTCAGCAATGGGACATTTCCTAGGCCTGGGATCTTCCAGTCAGCACTTCAAAGGGCTTTAGAAATCCTATTTGTCTCGCCAGCCCCCTGGCTGAGGGGAGAAGGAGGGTCTGTGGCGGTCTTTCCTCCCCTTTGATTCAAGAAAGGATAAGAAGCATCTATCCTCATCTGACCAGGATCCCCAACCCCCTCATCCCTAGACCAGCCAAACCCCTTTAGGGGCCGGGGAGGTGGGCTCACGGCAACCAGGTTTCCTGAGCTAAGCAGTGTGGCCACTCTGCGGGCAAGAGGGGCCACTTTCTACTTTTCTATTTCTCATTCATTCATTCATCTTTTCCTTCATTTAGAAAACCTCAAGCTCTTGTTATGCACCAGGGCTAGACTCAAGGGAGACAGCTGTGAGCCAGAGAGCCATAACCCCTGCCCTTGTGGAGCTGACCACTTACCAGGAAGACAAGAAATAAAACATGTCAACAAATAATTCCACAGTGTGAAAATAAAACAGAGGGAGAGATGGGGAGCCACAGGGGAGAAATGCTTTAGAGGGAGTGTTGGTCAGGGAAAGAGTGTGTGGGGGAGATGTTCCAGGCAGAGGGAATGGCAGGGGCAAAAGATCCTGGGGTAGGGTTCGTTTCCATCATCACCATCCTGGTCATCATCATCCATCATCATCACCTGCCCCCCACTCCCCATGTCTATTCACGTAGTACTGTGAGTGATTACATGTTTATTTTCTGTCTCCTGCACCAGGAGTGTAAGCTTCCTAAAGGCAGGCACTGCTTGGTCCGCCATTACTCCCTCGGTAACTGAGAACGGCCCCTGGCACAGAGTTGTCACCCAATGGTATTTGTTGAGTGAATATCCTAAATGAATAACCAGGCACTGTGCTAACTGCTCTCTACACCTGTTACTTCACTGAATCCCAACAACCTTCTTACAAGCTGACTAACTGGCCTCATTCTCCAGATAAAGAAACTGAGGCTCAGAGAGGTAAAGTTGTTTGCCCGTGGTCACACAGCCAGAAAGTGGCAGAGCAGGGATTCAAACCCAGTTCTATCTGGATTCTTATGCTCTACTGCCCAGGCCCTCAGGCCCCTCAATCGTGAGGGGGGCCAGCAGACAGCAGGGGACCCCAGTCCCCCCACCCCATCCAAAGAAAGCAGGTCCGAGAGGGGCAGTAAGGCAGGCTCCATACATAACCTGGTCCCTGGGTCCTGCCGGCGGCGGTTTAACAGCCCGAGAGTGTGTGTGTAATACAAACAGCACTAATCCCCTGTCAGTTAAACTGGATATCAGAGGAGACAAGCTTCCGAGCGGGGAGGCCTAAATGAATCCAATTCAAAAGGCGGAATGGGCGGCCAGGAGGTGGAGGTGGGATGCCAGGAGCAGGCGCCGGCGGTTCAGCACAGCTGTCTGGGCCTCCCCTGCCCCTGGGCCGGGCGGCGGTCCAGCCCTCCCCGTGGGGAGCCAGGCTCTTGCGGGGCAGATTGCAATGCAGGGGGGCGCCCCAGCCAGGGTTCTCCGCCCCCTCCGGCCTCCCCTTTATCTGCTGGCTCTGCCATTTTCTCTCCATCGCTGACCCTTTTTCTGTTCCCTCTGTTATCTCGAATAATGTCACTGCCTCTTTAGAATCTATTCATCAGAGAAGCCAATGCTGACACTGATTAAAAAAAAAAGAAAAAAAAAACCATCTGTGCCTCACGGGGAACGAGCTCTCAACCCAACCCTGGCGCCCCCACCGCCCCCGCCGCTGCCGCCTGCCATTTCAATAGGGGCACAGAGGGGTAATCAGATTCCGCGGGGGTGGGTGTTCTCCCACAGTTGGGTGCCCCCCCAGCTCACTCTCAGAGCCCTTGGGAGATGGTCGCTGAGAGAGGTCACAACCTGGCAGCCCCTGGCGGTTTCCGGTCTGCAGAAGAGTTTGATTTGGCCATTTGGTGGTGGTTTTTTTTTTTAATTTGTTTTTACTTTATTGGTTGACAGTATTTAAAGACCAAGGAATTTTACCCTCCAAAATGTACATTTCTGAATTCTCTTTAAAAACTAGAGACATGTGGGTCTGACACCCCACAGGGCAGCCATTAGTGGGAGCTGGAAAGGGCTGGTCCTCCCCCACTGCCTGGTTCATTTGTGCCGCCTGCGGGGCCGGAAGAGGCTTGTGAAGTTGAGAGGTTGAGACCCCTGAGTGGGAAGTGTTCCTGAATGGTGCTGAGGCTGGTGGAAATGAGCCTAGGCCACAGCCTCAGGGGCACTTTTCACGTTGTCTGAGCCCCACCCAAAGGAGACTGAGGCCCAGAGCGGGAAGCCACTTGCCTGAGTCACACAGCATTGCAGTAATCTCCTGACTCCCTGGATAGTGCTCTCCTCAACCGCAGGAGGCAGATGGAGAGATGGGGTCCTGACTTCTGGCCCCTACACACACACACACAGATGCACAAGTGCGCACGCACGCACACACACACACACCAGCCACCTACTCCCCATCAAGGCCTTTCAGACACCAGCAATCCCATGTCTCCTGCATCTGTGGGCCCTCAGCCCTCTTGTGAGCAGGCAGCCATCTCCCAGGGCATGCAGGGCCCCGTCGGCAGCCTTCTTTGCCTCCTTTCCTGGCCTTGGAATGCCCCATCTCAACCCAGCACCCTCAACCAGTCTGTAATGTCAAAGAAGAATTAATGAGAGCTGTGAGGCCTGGGTTCAAGTCGGAGCTCTGCCACAAATACACTGCGTGACTCCGGGCAGGTTATTTCCTTTCTCCGGGCCTCAGTTTCCTCACCCTGGTGGCTCTGTCAAGGAGTGCTCTTCATGGACTGCCATCCCCTCTGAAATGGGGCACTCGCCTCCCTGAGGCAGATGTAAGGGATGGTAACTGGGGTAAGCGAGAGCCATTCTGATGCCCACCCAGGAGAAGGTCAGTATGGGCACCAGGGCGGGAAAAGGGGGCTGGAGCTGATTGGGCTCCCCAGGCCATTATACGGTGCTCCCCACTCGCAGCCAGGTTGCCTAACTTCGGCACAGAACTTCCTGGCCCTGTGAAAGTCAAATGGGGCACAGAGCAGATGTGGCCAATGCAGCAGCAGAAGGCAGGTGTTTGGTTAGAGGGGAGCCTCTTCCTCCAAGGCAGGAACAGATTACTCAATAAGCAACGTACGCACGGGCTTACTTGTGCTTACTTACTAATCTGTAGTGCACAATTTCACATCTTTGATGTGGTGAAACCCATGAGAAATTGTGCACTACAGAGTAATAAGTAAACACAAGTAAGCCCGTGCATACCTTGCGTACTGGTTAATCTGGCCCTGCTCCAAGGTCACATCCTCTGGCTCCCAGGCTGGCTGGCATCATGGTCCTGGGGGCCACGTTCTCTAAGGCAGCTCAGCCAAATCTGCCTTGTCATCTGGAGTTCCGCGGGGCCATCTGGGTTGGCTCTTCCCGCCCAATTTTCTCCCTCCAGGTGTCATGTCGACAAATCCCAGCCTGGTCTCGTAACGAAACGGGGAAACGGGAAGGAGGCCATCTCTGAACTGCTGTGTCGCCTCTCTGAGCCTCAGTTTCCCCCATCTCTGATCATAACAATAGCTCTGATTATTGACTGCTCGATCCAGGTGGCAGGCTCCCAGCAAAGTGCTTGATGTGCATTATTTCAAGTATCCCCATCACAATCCCGTGAGGTGGGCCCTGTGAATATTCCCATTTTACAGATGAGGAGCCTGAGGCTCAGAGAGGCAATGTGTGACCTGCCCAAGGCGCCGCAGCTGAGAGTGGTCACACCACTGAACAAGGCCAGATCTGTCTGGTCTCAGAGCCCACAAAATAGAGATAGCTGGGAGGGTCAAATGAAGGCAGGAGGGCAAAGATCCTGGCACAGTGAATGGGCTCTGTTACTTCTGGGGATGGAGAAACCGAGGCCCAGAGAGGGCAAGAGACCTGCCTCAGGTCATACAACAAGCCGTCTCACCCTCTTTCTTGCCTTTTGCTTTTCTCTTTGCCTCCCCTTCTCCACGTCCTGCTCACCCATCTTCTCCCACAAATGCCCACCCCCACCTGGAGCAAAGGCAGCTGAGGCCTCACAGAAGAGCACTGTACCTGGAGTCCACAGACCCGTCTCAGATCCTACCTTCTTCAACTGCTGACTGCATGTCTTCCCCTCTGGGCCTCAGTTTTCTCATATGTAAAATGGGGTTCACCACACTTTCATATGAGCTTGTCGTAGGTGCTGGTGGAGGGGACTGACGTGAAGGCATCCAGAGCCACAGGCCAGAGGGCTCGTGAGGGCAGGAGGGGCTTTGCTGGTCACCTTGCTCCCTCAGGGTCTAGCCCAGTTTCTGGCACTTAACAATTGCTGAGGACTAGAGACTATAAAAGGAGCCTTGGTGGCACAGTGGTTAAGCACTAGGCTGTTAACTGAAAGGTCGGTGGTTCGAATCCACCAGCCGCTCTGTGGGAGAACGATGTGGCAGTTTGCTTTGGTAAAGATTTACAGCCTTGGAAACCCTATGGGGCTGTTCCACTCTGTCCTATACGGTCACCGTGAGTCAGAATCAACTTGACGGCAACAGGTTGAGAACATAAGCAGAGGAGCCCCTTGGCAGTCGTGGGGAGGACAGCAGCTCCTTTCTCTGCAGGCAGGGAAGGTGCCCAAGAGGTCACGGGGAGGCCAGGTGGGTCCCTGGAAAGCCTGGGTCCCCTGCCGGTCTCCCTGTCCACGTTCAGGTGGGGACACCTCGGTCTCAGCCAATGTGTTACGCAAATGCTTCAAAATGGCTGTTTTCCTTATCAGATTTAAAACATTGTAGTGATAGCAGCCCCAGTTAATTTCCTGAGTGGGCCCTGGCAGAGCAGCCCGTTCCAGTGGCCCAATTCCCGTCCACTACTATGGGTGTGTAAGTAGGAGGCTCCCCCCTCAGCTAGCCCGAGAAGGTGGTAAGAACTGACGCTTCCCGGCCTCCCTCACCCCTTCCCGCTGTTTGGCTGGCCGCTGTTCCTGTCCCTGTTTCTGCAGAAGGAAGCAGAGCCCAAAGAGAACCCAGCAGCTGAAGGCGTGGCCCACCTCTGGGTCATTTATCTGCAGCCTCGTTTATCACACTATAAGCTTTATGGCGGGAAAAAAAATTAGTAAGATGAATGACTCTGGTCTGACTTCAGAGCTTGAGCCAGTGTACCTGGGGCCCAGCGTCCATCACCCTCACAGCCCGGACTGTGCAGGACAGTTTCCCAGCCCCTAAGGGACAAAGATGGCCACTGGGTCAGACTCTGAAGTATGGGAAGCTTGTCTCCAGCCAGACCTATGGGGTTCAAATCCAGCTCCACCCCCTCCTAGCTCTGTGGCCTTGGGCAAGTCACTGAACCTCTCTGAGGGAGCCTCTGTCTGCGTCTCTGCAAAACAGGAAACTAATTGAGGGCCATAATCCAAAATGCTATGAAACCCAGAGCCGGGCACCAAAACTCACTTAGCAGCAAATGCCACATGGATGAACACGACGATGATCTTTACCCTACTGGGTGGACTCTTTATACCTTTCGCTGTAGAAACAGGGGTAGTGATGCCTGGGCCGCCACCAGGCATGAAACAGAGGGTGTCTATTCCTAAAGCCTGAGAAGTTATCAATTCCAACTCACATGTGGGTAAGTCACAGACCTGTGGAAGCCGTCCCTCAAGGCTGTGGTAGAAATTAAACGCGGCAACGCCTGTTAGGGCTAGCACACTGCCTGGCACGGAACAAGGCCCTGTTTTACATACAAGGAAACTGAGGCCCTGAGGGGCAGACATGCGGTCAGCAGGTCTGTGGACTCTGAGTACAGTGCTCTCCTTGTGATACCCCGCTGATTTTGTTCCAGGTGGGTGGGTGGGTGAGCATTTGTGGGATTAGGAGGGAAAGTGAGGGGAAAACCAGAAGAGAAGAAAGAGGACAAGACAGCTGCTGTGTGACCTTAGGCAGGTTTCTTGCCCTCTCTGGGCCTTGGTCTCCCCATCAGCAGCAAAAGAGGTGTTGGACAGTGTGATCTCAAAGGGCTCTCCTGACCCTGACTGCTGGGTTCTAATTATAAGCAACTGAAACATTTGTTTGGGTCATGCTGGAGACTACTGCTTGGTCCATTTGTTTTGAGAAAATACAGGTGTGGCACTCTTTCTACCCAGTGCCCAGGTTTTCCTTGCACGTGGGGAGGTGGTGGCTCTAGGCAGAATTCCGTGCAAGGGGAACACTACATCGTGTTCTTTGGCAGTTTCACCCCACTTACCCCGTTTGTTTCGTGGCAGGGCGGCAGGTGGGCCCTGAGGCATGAGGGTGATGAGGGCCGAGGGGCAGGAGGGATGAGTTAGGTTGGCACCACTGGGTGGATGTGACTATTCAATGACATCCATTAGGCAGGGAGAGGAGAGGAGGCTTTGGGAGGTCCTCTCCCTGAGAAAACAGTACAGAACAGAGGCCAAGAGTGGGGCTCTGGAGTTGCACAGATGTGGGTTCAAGTCCCCATTTGGCCACTTCCTTGCTGTGTGACCCTAGGCAAGTCACTTCCCCTCCCTGGGCCTCATTTACTCATCAGCAGAATAGGGATAAGAATAGATATCTCCTGCAACTGAGAGGATTCACAGGGACAAGGCATACAAGGCACTCAGCACCACGCAGGGCACACAAAAGGTGCTCAGTAAAGGTTGGTTGGTAGCTCTTTAGGAGCTGCCAAAGCCTGCTGACCAAGGGCCCCAGCAGTCCAAGGGCGACACGCTCGGGGAGCAAGAATCCTCACTGGCAGGAAGAACGCTGGCGCACACGAAGCAGCAATCCTCTCGTTGTGAGTCACAATATTTGCTGCCTGTCTCCGAATGCGAGACTCAGCCAGAACTGGGGGATTTTCTGTGAACTGAGGCTGTGAGGGTAGGTGTTAAATCCACAACTGGCTGGAGAGGTTGGGAGCGGCTCCAAATTCGACTTGAGAAACTGCCATCCTCTGCCGGCAAAGACAGTGCTGCTGACTTGTGACAGTCTTTTCGGAGAGTTAGTCGGGAGGCGGGAAAGCCATGGGCACTAGCTGCATTTCTCCAACAGCAACCCAAAGGGGTTCCAACCTAGGGGGTTTGCACAAACCAGTGTGCTGTTCTGAGCTTTCTGGGCTCTGAGAGACACCCTACCTTTCAGTTTAATAAGACACTTAAAACATGAATATTTGTTGAACACTTACTATGTGCCAGGCATACTTTCTCATTCAATCTTCTGGAAACCTCTATCGGGTCGGTACCGTCGTTATTCTCATTTTCCAGGTGAGGCGATCACAGCCTACAGAGGTGAGCAGGCTTGCTCAAGGTGGCAGAGGGTGGCAGAGTGGGAACTCTCAGCCACCATGATGGCATTGGAGGCCTGGGTCTGTGGGCCTTGACTCACAAGTGACCATAGGGGTCATCTAGCTGTGTCCTCAGCCCTGGCAACACATCAAAATCACCTGGGAGCTTTTTAAAACTACCAGGGAGAGGGTCCTGCTGAGACCAATTACGTCAGAAGCTCTAGGGTGGAGCCAGGTGTTCCGGGGTGCTTTTAAAAAGCTCCCCAGGTGATTCTGATGTGCAGGCAGGAAGGAGAGAAGGGGTAACTGCTGGAAATACAAATTGCCTGCAAATGTGCTATCAGACAGGTGGCCAGGAGTGCGTGAAACTGGATCCACATGGTGGCTGTGACTGGGGCGAGGCGAAGGGCTGTGCTGGCCAAGGCCTGCAGGTGGCCACTTCATTGGGGCAAGCGTGACAGGTCGGTTTCTCTCTCTCACACACACACACACGCACACACACGCACGCGCGCGCGCAGGCTCTACAGCTGCCATGGGCAGCTATGGAAGCCTTAAGGAGACTCCCAGGACCACCTCCTAATGGCCGGAATCAACATCATCCCCGAGAACAGTGCCTCGCAGCCCTGGGTGCTCATTAAAATTGTCTGGGGAGCTTTAGAAAAACACCCAAGCCGAGGATCCACCCCTGACCAAGCACATCAGAACTGAGAGGAAATAATGAGCCAGAGCCTGGAAGGTGAGGCAACAGTGAAAAACCCACTGCCATCAAGTCAATTCCAACTCATAGCAACACTACTGGACAGGGTAGAACTGTCCCATAGGGTTTCCTAGGCTGTAACCTTTACATCTTCTCCCGAGCAGGGGCTGGTGGGTTTGAACTGCTGACCTTTCGGTTAGCAGCCAAGCACTTAACCACTGCACCACCAGAGGCAATGGTAGTAGCAACAAACGTGCACGGGGCCGTGCTGTGGAGTCAGACTGTCTGATTAGCTGTGTGGCCTTGGACAAGTTACTCAACCTCTCTGAGCCTCAGTTTCCTATCTGGAAGATGGGGACAAGTCTAGCAGTTGCCTTCCATGGTTGGGGTAGAGATTTAAAGAGATGATATATGTACAGTGCTTAAAACAGTGCCTGGCACAAGGTAAGGGCTCATAAAGAATTAGCATTATTGTTTTCTGCATTGTGTTTTGAGGCGTGGCAGACCCCCATCAGTGATGCTGGGACCATTTTTACTAGGTAAGCCACTGCAGGCATCCTTTCTATCATATCACACTGCTGGCAATGACCCAAGGCAGAGCACGGAGAGAGGACAGGCGTAGGGGGCAGAGCTCAGTAGCTGCTCTTAAGCCCAGCTCCGTGCCACCCTCCCCCTGAAGACACTGGGAAAGGCGCCAGCTGCCCCCTAGTGGCCAAGGGCAGAAGTGCATGGAGCCAATTTTAAATCCTACCCCAAAGCCAACTTTGTGCCCTGCCTCTTGCAGATCTGGGGCTCCCAGAGCTGGCAATGTGCTCAGCTGAGAGGGTCTTCTGATGGGTTCTGCCATTTCAGAAAGAGCCAAGCCAGCAGTAAATAAAAAGTTCAAACAGGGCCAGGTAGGTGCCAGGCACTGGGCTATGAGCACTTAACCTGAGTGTCTGTTTTCTCCACCCAACCAATTTCAGAAAGAAGGAATGTTCTAGGAGCTACAACAGGCTTTTGTCTATGGCTTACAAAAGTCTGTGAATGGATGGGTGCTGTGATCTCAGGGACAGGAAGCTTAAAACTCCCCTTTTTAGGAAAGCAGCCTGGAGCCACGCTGTAAGACCAGGAGCCCGACAACGGCATGGCACATCTATTCCTGCCCAGCAGAAGCCACCTGTGAAAACCTCCCAGGACTCCTATCCTGTCCCCAAAACACAAGCAACGTAATGCAAACCCCTTTATTTACTTCAACTCCTGAAGAGTTCTGAGGAAAAAGGGCTGCAGCAGGGACAGGAGCACGAGGCAAACGGTATGGGTGGTCTGGAGTCCACTGGATCCTTGGCCTTCTTCCTGGACACAGAGGGAAGCCCTGTGGAATCGAGAGCTTTTTACTCCCCCTTTCCATCTTTTCTGCAGACTGCTCAGGTACAGATCGGAGGAAACCGCAGATCCGTCCCGTCTTCAGCCAACGCTTGAACCTGTGCACCTGGCATGGATGGAGCTCCCAAGGGTAGAGACCACTGCTGGACGCCCCCTGGAGGAGTCAAGGTCCAGCTGGCGAGAAGGGCAGGCCCACAGGAAGGGTGCGGGGAGGTGTGAGGCAGCTACGCACGGTGCTGAGTTATTGGAACAGACTGAAGGTGTGCTGGGAGGATGGTTGGGCAAGCGTCACCCTGCTATCCAGGGCGGCTTCCTGGTGGAGGTGGGAGGGGTCTGGGCCCTGGGAGGCAAGTAGGAGGGTACAGGCAGAGGGGACAGAGAAGGCACGCTGCTGCAGAAACCAAACACCCTGCATCTGAGCATCCAAGTCAGCCAGGAATCTTAAAGGTGAAGGCAGAGGCCCAGAGCAGATGGGTCTGTGGGAGCTCCCAGGAGGATGGCAGAGCAGCTCTCCTGCCTCAGGTCTCAGAGGACCCCACGTGGCCCGGCTGCCTGACCTGCCCAGAGAGCGTGCAGAATGCAGACAGAGTCTCCCCGGTAGCCAGTCCACTGCAGGTCCTGCAGCCCCACTGCTGGCACTGGAGGCACACCACCACAGGAAGGGCATCACAGAAGAGCTGGGGCGCCCACTGGCTGGCGGAGGCCAACTCCAGCACCCAGAACCCAGGAAGTGGCTTCCTGGAGGGGCTGCAGCACCACGGCTCATCTCAGAGGCCATCCAGGGCTTGCCGGATGGGGGCGTCCAGGGAGGTGGCCAAGTGGACAGAGACACCAGGGGCACCGATGCTGGTTTCCCAGCAGTCAAACCCGCAGCCAGTCAGGGCCTGCTTGGTGGCCTCCACTGCCGGCTGCTCCACATCTGGGGGAGGGAAAGCAGCAGGTCACCACTGGCACTGTCAGTACCCTCGGAGAATGCCCATCCCTGCACAAGGGAGAGGCCCTGAGATCAGGTCTTCCTCCTGCCCAGCTCTTCCCAGCTGTGAACCCCACCCCACCAACAGGGCAGGGCTGCTCAGGGAGGCCGTCTGCAGCCCCTCCATGTGCTGGAACGTGAGCCTGCACCCTCCCTGGGGGGCTTATGAAGGGACAGTTAAAAGCACAGGCTCCAGGCCCACTACGATGGCTATGGTTAAAAAAATGGAAAACAACAGGTGCTGGAGAGCGATTCCTGACCAAGGATGTGGAGAAATAGGAACCTTCGCGTTGCTGGTAGGGCCGTAAAATGGTGCGGCTGCTGGGGAGAGCAGCGTGGCGGTTCCTCAGAAAGCTGAACACAGAATTGAAAGCAGGAACGTAAACAGATACTTGTACACAAACACTTGCTGCAGCACTATTCACAATACCTAAAAGGTGGAAACAGCTCAAGTGTCCATCAACAGATGGAGGGATAAACAAAATGTAGTACATACACACAGTGGAACATTACTCAGCCATAAAAAGGAATGAAGTACTAATACATGCTACAACAAAGATGGATGTTGAAAACATCATGTTGAGTGAAATAAGTCAGTCACGAAAAGACAAATATTGTATGATTCCACTTACGTGAAATATCTAGAATGGGCAAGTGTATAGAGACCAAGGTTGATTACTGGTAACCAGAGGTGAGTGGGAAGGAGGTGGAAAGGAAGACACACTGTTTAGGGGACAATGAGCTTCTGTTAAGGGTGATGAAAAATCTGGAGGTGGATAATGGTAATGGTTGCATGATATGATGAACACAATGCCATTCAACTGTACATGTGAGAAATGTTGAGATGGCAAATATTGTTAAATGTATTTACCACAATTAAGGAAAACAAATAAATAAATAAAAAGCACAGGCTCTGGATTCACACAGACCTGTTCTCACCATTTATTGACTGTGCAGACTCAGACAAGTGACTTCACCTCTCTGACCCTCAGTCTCCTCATCTGGGAATGGGACCAATGATACCTACCTCTCAAGGGTTACTGTGAGAACCTTAATGAGACCATGCAGTAAGTGCTTGGGACAGCACCTGGCACATCACACACACCAGAAATGTGAACTCTCATCATTGTCATCGACTCCACACTAGGAACCAGCCATCAACCAGAAGTGAGGAGGCGGCCACCTCCTGAGGCCTGGGAGTCACCACTGCAGGTTAGGGGATACCTTTGGGGCCAATGGGGGGCTCATTGCAAAACAAAGGGGTAAAAAAGGATGAAAAGAGGAAGGAGGAGGAGGAGATAAAGAGGGGGAAACAGAGCAGAGAAAGGAGACTAGAAAGGAGTGGGCAAAGAGCAAAGGAGGAAACAGAGGCAGATGGTGACATTTAGTGCTGACTGTGGGCCAGGAACAATCTTGAGACCAGATGTAGTGGGCAGGGTGGCCTCCCTGGTCACCAGCACAGGGGGCTTCCGTGAGCCCAGAACTCAGTCTTGCTCTTTCCCCAAAGACCAATGGGAAAGAAACCACTTTGTTTTGTAGCACAGTCAATCCCTATCCCGGGCATGTCAGCGAGAGCAGGCGATGTGAGGCTGATGTGGGTGGTTGCAACATTTATTTCTCAGGTGTGTGAGCAGGCTGGCAGGCAAAGAGGCAGTAAGAGTGTCCACCACAAAACAAGCCCCAACCACTAGGCCAGCCCTGTGCCAGGCTCTCTAACTGCATTTTTCTCCTTGACTATGATTAACAATTTTGCAAGCTAGTTGCTGTCACCCTCATTTTACCAATGAGGAAACAAAGGACCAGAGAGGTTAACTAATTCGCCCAAGGCCACAAAGCAGAGACTCGTTGACAAGCCTCTTCCCTACCCTGATCCCAGGCTGGCGCCCCTGCCCGTTCCTGGGTACCTGGCTTGAGGAGTGTGATGCCACAGCCACCACCGCCTGCTCCAGTGAGCTTGCTGTGCAGTCCGTGAGCCATGGTCACCCGGCAGAGCTGGTCCAGCGAGGCGTGGCCCACACCGAGGGCGTTCAGATGGTGCTGGTTCATGTCGATGAGCTCCTAGAGGAGAAAGCTTAGTTCCTGCTTGACCTACCTGAGGCTGACATCCTGGGCCCACTGACAGGCCCGTCCCTCTGGACAGCTGCTGGTTTGGGACAGCAAATGGCCATGACCATCTGCATACGGTCCCCCTCCACTGGTAAAAGAAATCCTCCGTCCTGCAGGACTCCCCATGGGTTTTGGATGGAGCTGAGCTCACCTTCCACCATGGTGGTAAGCACATGTCCCAGGCCTGGCCACAGAAACCCTCTCTCTGGCCACAGTGATAGGTCGGATGTGGGCATGTGGCCCAAGCTGGGCTAATCAGAACCCTCCCAGGGTTTTTCTCTGCTTCTTTCCCCTGGAATTGCTAAAACTGGTTGACTTCACACACACGCTGCCGGAGTCATCTTCCCTGCCACGTGGTTAGAGATTACATGAAGATGGAGAATAATTCCCAACCACATAGTTACAGCCCCTGGATCCAGCTATGCCTGAATCTACTAATCCCTGGTCTTCTCAGTTATGGGTATACAAATGCCCTTTCTGCTAAAACTTGGTTGAGTTGGATTTCTGTCATTTGCAAGAGAAAAAACATCTCAAATAATATGCCCTCCGACAGCTGCCTCAGGGACTGATTTTCAAACTAAGAACTCGGTTTTAGTCCCAGCAAGCTCATGAGTGGGAGAAGTAGTTAAAAGCTTGTCTAGGCTTCTTCGATTATGCATAATAAAATTCCTGTTCTCCTGAGGATCAAGCGAGATGCAGGTTGGTGAAATAATAAAACTAATAGTTATCACTGCCCAAGCATCTTCTATTCACATTTCATTTACTCTGTCAGTGTTTGCCAAATGCCTACAATATGCCAGGCACCATGCTAGATGCTGGGGCTGTAAAAATAAGCCCAGTCATGGTCCCTGCCATCAGGAAGTTAAGAACGTGGATCTGGGGTCAAGCAGGCATGCGTTTACATCCCAGCTCTGCCACTTCTTGGCCAGTGTCCTCGGGCAAAGCCCTTCTCTCCAAGCCTTGGTTTCTCCCCTTGTAAAACAGGGATCATAAGAGTATCTACCTCATTGCCGTGAAGCCAAAATGAGGCAAGTCTTTCATACAATGCCTGGCACAAGGTAAGTGCCCTGTAAACACAGGCTGCTGTTAGTATTTTATAGGTACGTTACCATCGGCCTCATTTTACAAAGAGGGAAACTGTGGCTCAGAGAGGAAAGTGACTTGCTTAAGATCACCGAAGCCAGTAAGGTGCCAAGCCAGCTCACATCCACACTGCCTCCAAGTGCTCTCGGCATCCCGGCTCCCACCCACTTCTGGGGAGAGCACTGCGTTTGCAGAGTGTGGTTCAACAGTGTGCTGTCTGGATCCCAGGTACTGTGAGCGCCTGTGTGCTGTGAGGGCTGCCAATTACTGAGATATCTCCGCTGAGGCCCACCTGGCTCTCCTGCCCTGGGGACGGCCATGCGGGCAGAGTTGGGTCAGCCCTCCCCTGCATCCCTGCCTACCACGCCCCAGTACTTCTGACAAACGACCAGACAGGCATGATGGCCCGGTGGCAGCCCCGTGGGCTGGATGTGAGCGAAAACTTCTGGTGGCCTCGCTCTGTGCCTGAGCGCCAGGTGTCATGCTGCCGAGGCAGGTTCCAGATACCTGTCACATTCTGATCCAAAATCTGTCAAGAATTGGATGACAGGTTATGACACAGGAGAACAGCTCGCTGGTTTGAGCGCGAAGCTGTCCGGGAGCCGAGCTGTGCATTTCAGAGGCTGCCACAGCCAAAAATATACACAATGTATAATCAACGTGCTGTTCTGTGGCATTCTCTGGGGGCTCAACAGGGTATATTTTAGGCAGTACTCTATCATTATTAATTTCCGACTCAGGAGGACTGTGTTGCCTCTTTTCTACGTGAAAGGAATTGAGAGCCAGGAAGGCAAATGCTGGGGGATGGAGGCAGACGGCTGGGAGAATGAGGGCAAAGGCACAGGAATTCAATGGTGCCCCTGCGCCTGGCCCATAGCATGTGCCCATTAAAGATTTGCTGAAGAAAGGAATAAATAAGTCAGTTTGACCCCTGGCTCAGCAATTCACAAGCTGAGTAACCTTGGAGAAACTCACTTTCTTTAGGCCTCTGTTTTTACATCTGAAAAACGGGAACAATATACTTGCTTCACAGGTAGGCTGCTGTGAGGATCAAATGAGAAACTATGTGTGAAACTGGTTGGTACAGAAGCAGCTTCCATTCACTACAGGGGCTGCAGACTCAACTGCCTACAGGGGACAGGGAGGCACCAAGCAATGACTGTAGCAGCCTGTGGGTGAAAGGTTAGGGAGTGGTGAGGATTGCGGTGCATTGGAGCGCACAAGGCCCCTCTCAAGGGGGCAGCCCTTCTGCGACTCCAGTGGATGGCTGCCACACGGCCACGTCGGCTTGGGGTCGCCTGGTCTTCTGATTCTTCAGAGGGAGCCAGATGGCTTTTCAATGTCAGCCCACATTCACCAGCCCATGACCCTGATTTACTGAGCTGGTGGCCCACCAGGCCCTGTGCTGCATGCTCGGTGCATCACCCACCGGATCTCACTGCATTCCTAGGACTCTCAGTGAGGCCAGCAGGGGTGGAGCCAGGATTCAGACTCTGGTCAAAAACAGAGCCTGAAGCCTCATCTTCTCCGCTGGAATTACGCAAATAGTAGCAGTTAGGGTTACGACACTGAAAGAAGAATTTTAGAACACATCTGACTAACAGCAGGCAATTGATAAATATTTGTGGAATGAATAAGTAAATGCAGTGAGCAAAAATAGCAGGAAGAGGAGGCCAGGTAAGAAATCACTCCTGGACAGAGGGAGGGCTGTATGTCAGCAATGTCCCCGACTACCTACATGGCCCAGCACGCTTTGAACATGTGACCCCCAGCTGCCATCGCACTTACCCTACCAGGCACTGCCCTGCATATTCCCTCATATTTTGACTCAGAATCACCTGGGAAGAGGCTTAAAGGTAAGGCACACTTGCTCACGCACAGACGCATGCGAGTGTGGGCCCAGGCGGGGGATGCCGACCCCGCAGGTCAGAGGCAGGGCCTGGGCCGCTGTGTTCTAGCTCCTGGGGGTTCTGAGCCACAGCCTAGACAGCTGAGTAACCCTGGATCCTGTGCACAGACTCTTACTTCCAGAACAAGGTACTGCTCCGGGGTCGGGTCAGCCGCCATCTCTCCCAGCACCCGCTCGCACTCCAGGGCGATGGCATTTATTGAGGTGAGTAGTGGGGCCACGATCTCTGGGAACTAGAGGGGAAGGAAAGGTCTGTGAGGCCTAGGGGCAGGCCGACACCGGACAGCTGCCCAGCAATGGGGGTGGGGAGTGCCCACATCCTATACCCATCCTCTGAGGAACTCTCTTCTCTTTCCGGCCTGGTCTTTGCCCTGCCCGGCTACCCTGACATCAGGAGATGAAATCCTTCAAAGCCAGTGTGTTTAACTAGCCAGATCACTATTCTTTCAGGAATCCCTGTCCCGCCTCCTGGCTGAAGTGAGGCACAAACAGCACTTTTTTCTCTGCCAACACCACCAGCCCAAGTCTCCCTGGGCCACTGTCCCGCCCCTTCCCCCCACGCCCCCCCGCATCAGTCCAAATGTGACTTGTGGCCTGCCCTGAAACCCGCCCAGGGTTGGACAAGGAGTACCTTGATCAGCCTGTTCCTGACACCGGCCACAAGTGCCTTGGTTCTGCGGGGCACTTTGGTGTTGGTCAGCAAGATCTTCAAAGCCGGGGGCCTGCAGGGCGAGAAGAGTACGGTCCACACTGACCCTGAAGCCCAAGGAGCTGGGCAGGACTTGGGGCAGTCCTGGACTCCACTCTCCCACCCTCCCCACTTTCAGAGGAGGGAGCAGATGCCAGGGAGGAGCTATCCCAGAGAGCTGGAGACAGGGCCGGGGCGTTCATGCTGGCCAGCCCAATGTGCCTCCACCAACTGCAGCCACCTCCCCATTTCAGCCCTTGAGTGGACAGGCACCTTCCCTCACCTCTTCATTCATTCATTCAACTTTGAGCACCTACTATGTACTCAGCACATGTGAGGAAACCTAGCTCAGTCTGGAAACTGGGGGAGGGAGGGGAGCAGGGAGAAGGTCCGGGGAGACTTTCCCCAGTGGGATGTGTAAGCTGAGAACTGAAGGAAGAATAAGAAGTGACCAGGGCAAAGGCAGAAAGTGCAAGTATTCCCAATAGGGGAACAGTTGTGCAGAGCCTGGAGGCAGTAGAGCTGGCACATTCATGGGATTAGATGCTCAAAGTGGCTGTAGCAAAGATACAAGGGGGGAGGCTGGCGAGGGGCCAGGGTCAGCTGTGTAGACTGTGCCAAGAAGCTGGAGTGGGGGGTGCTGAGGTTCAGAAAGAAAAACCAACAGGCCCCAGGATGGATCCCACAGAGGCAGTGCGGGGGGTTGGGGGGATGCCCAGGTTAGCTGGTGCAGGTGGCACTATTCACAGGGGAGTGGAAGAAAGGAAGGGCAGGGGCCCTGCCTCGATGGAGCTGCGCCCAGCGGCCCGGGCATGAAACCAAATGTGGCTACAGGGAGTTGGGTGTCCCAACTGATGGGCCCAGGTAGGTGGACAGATGTGCCCCGAATGTCCGTAGGAGGTCAACTTGCCAGCATGACCCTGTCGTCCTCTCCTGCCTCCACCCTAGGTGCCTTATAATTCCTCTGCACGCCATGACCCCAACTATCCTTGGGGTTAGCTATCTTTGGGGACTCAAGCCACCATTTCCCATCATCCCAATGTGCCTTTCGGTATGCTGTAAACTGGGGCGGAGGGCGGGGAATGGGGATGAGCTCTGGCCCGAGAAGGCTAGAGCTGGGCAGACCCCTCAATCCCTTTATGTGCTTTTCGTTTCATGGTTTCAAGATTGTAAAATCCAACTGGACTGGGAACGGCTGCCAGAGCCGGCTTTATCTCACCGCCCAGAAGCCCATGAAATTAATATCGATTCTCAGCCTTGGAGGCTGAGTCTTTTTTTTTTTTTAAACTTTACAAAAGATGAACATTCTATTTGGGTTTTTTCTTCCCTTTAAAGACAAGCCGTTCTTCAAAAGGGCAGCATTCTGGGAGGCCACAACTTGATCCACTTCCAAACAATGCATTTCTCATGGAGAAGCTCCACGCGTGCTATGGGGGCAAGGGCTCTTTTGAAGCCATCCATGGGATTAATGTGGAGCCCGCCCTCCCAGCTTCCCAAAGGACCTGCCATCTGCTCACAGCATTGCCTGCAGCAGGCCTCGAAGGTCACTTTGCTCTGTTCCCCGTCCGTCAGGATGGGAGGGGACTGTGCAGTGTGTCTTCATCTTTCTTAGACAAGTCCTCTGCCAACAGCCCACCACCAGGCCCATAACCCTCCAAACCCAGGGCTCCTACAACATCCAGTGACCACCGAGGCCTAGGATTTGTCAGTACTTATGTGATCTGGCTGTCTTTCCAACCTTCTCACCTCCATATCCCCCCAGCCCTTCTCAAACACCAGCACATTTCTGCCTCAGGGCCTTTGCACCGACTGCTTCCTCTGCCAGGGACCCACTCCACCAGCTGCATGACTCTTATTTCATTCAGGGCCCTGCTCAAATGTCACCTCATCAGAGGCCTCCCTGATAACCCCATATAACCAGCTCCCTTCTCTACTTTTTAGCCCCTCGCCCTGTGTTATGGATTGAATTGTATCTCCCAGAAATAAGTGTTGGAATTCTAACCCTAATACCTGTAAACATAACTGTATTGGAAATAGGATTTCTTTGTTATGCTAATGAGGCCATATCAGTGTAGGGTGTGCCCTAGACCTAATTACTCCTGAATAAAAAAAGAGCAGAATAGACACAGAAGCAAATACAAATGGGGTGGGGTAGGGGACACACGACAGTGGGGGGTGGGGGTGGTAAATGCCATATGAAGATCTCCATGGAACTGAGAAACACCAGGGCTGCAGAAGCTGCAAGAGACAAGGACCTTCCCCCAGAGCCGACAGAGACTTTCCCCTAGAGCCAGTGCCCTGACTTAGGACTTCTAGCCTCCTGAACTGTGAGAAAACAAATTTCTGTTCCTTAAAGTCACCCACTTGTGGTATTTCTGTCATAGCAGCATAAGGAAATGAAGACACCTGGCTGTATGTTTCTTAAAGGCACTTCTGACTGCCTGATCTGCTCTTACAGAGCAAGTGATGGGCTGGTTGTTTCATCCCAAGAGTGAATTCCATGACGGTGGGCCTTTGTCCTGTTCCCTGCTGCGGCCCCTGTGCCCAGCACATAGTAGGTGCTCAATGGAATGAGTGAGTACATTTGGTCAGCACAGAGCTAAAGCACTTTGTAGATCTCGCTTTCTGATGTCATTCTCAGGATCCTCGTTAGGTAAGTGAGGACACAAGGCCTCAGGAGAAGTGACTGGCCCATGGTCACCTAGCTGGCAAGTAGCAGAGCCAAGAGCTGGACTCAACCTCAGGCCTGCCCTGCTGACCCCACCCTCTGCTCGTAAGACCCCATACTACTGAGGGCTCGAGCCCTCTGCTGGGCCCTCAATGCCCACCACCCGCTTCCTCACAGGAGGCTGGACACCAGATGCCGAGGCCATGTCTTAGTTGGTTTTCTCTCCTCAGGGCCCAGAATGGTGCTTAGGATACAAGTGGCTCTCAGAAAAAACTGAGTAAGCCCTAATACACAGCATGAATAGGATACAAACCATAACTAACAAGGCACAGACACCAGAAGAGAAACTAAGTAACTGGGAGCTCCTAAAAATCAAACAAAAGACTTCACCAAAAGAGTAAAAAGAGAACCTACAGACTGGGAAAAAAATTTTGGCTAAGACATATCCAATAAGGGTCTAATCTCTAGAATCTAGAAAATACTGCAACACCTCAACAACAAAAAGACAAATAATCCAATTAAAAAATAGGCAAAGGATATGAACAAACACTTCACCAAAGAAGACATTCAGGCAACTAACAGACACATGAGGAAATGCTCACAATCATTAGCCATTAGAGAAATGCAAATCAAAACTACAATGAGATACCATCTCACCCCAACAAGGCTAGCATTAATCCAAAAAACATAAAATAATA
>NW_004443997.1:3462152-3482491 GCF_000243295.1 Trichechus manatus latirostris
AGAGGTTGTGGAGAGACTGGAACACTTATACACTGCTGGTGGGAATGTAAAATGGTACAACCACTTTGGAAATCGATTTGACACTTCCTTAAAAAGCTAGAAATAGAAGTACCATACGATCCAGCAATCCCACTCCTAGGAATATATCCTAGAGAAATAAGAGCCATCACATGAAAAGACATATGCACACCCATGTTCACTGCAGTACTGTTCACAATAGCAAAAAGATGGAAACAACCTAGGTGCCCATCAACAAACGAACGGATGAACAAATTATGGTACATACACATAATGGAATATTATGCAATGATAAAGAACAATGAGGAATCCACGAAACATCTCACAACATGGATGAATCTAGACAGCATTATGCTGAGTGAAATTAGTCGTGAAAGGATAAATATTGTATGAGACCGCTATTATAAGAACTTAAGGTTTTAACACAGAAAAAAGCACTCTTTGATGGTTACGAGGGTGAAGAGGGAGGGAGAGGGGTATTCACTAACTGGATAGTAGACAACGATCATCTTCGGTGAAGGGAAGGACAATACACAATACAGGGGAAGTCAGCACAACTGGACCAAAGCAAAAGCTGAGAAGTTTCCTGAATACATCCAATCAGTTTGAGGGACAGAGTAGCTGGGGCTGCAGCCTGGGGACCATAGTTTCAGGGGACACCTAGGTTAACTGGCATAACAAAGTTTATTAAGAAAATGTTCTGCATCCCACTTTGGTGAGTGGCATCTGGGGTCTTAAAAGCTTGCGAGCGGCCATCTAAGATGTATTAGTTGGTCCCAAACCACTCAGAGCAAAGGAGAATGAAGAACACAAAAGACACAAGGAAAATATTAGCCCAAGAGACAAAAGGTCCACATAAACCAGAGACTCCACCAGCCTGAGACCAGAAGAACTAGATGGTGCCCGGCTACCACCAATAACCGCCCTGACAGGGAATACAACAGAGTTCCAGATGGAGTGGGAGAAAAGTGTGGAGCAGAACTCAAATTCACGTAAAAAGACCAGACTTAATGGTCTGACGGAGACTGGAGAAACCCCCAAAACTATGGCCCCCAGACACTCTGTTAACCCAGAACTGAAACCATTCCCGAAGCCCACTCTTCAGAAAACATTAGGGAAAACTATAAAACAAAAAATAATACACGTGAGGAGTGTGCTTCTTAGTTCAATCTGAAACACGAGATCAAATGGGTGGCTCCTGTCCAGAGGCAGGATGAGAAGGCAGGAAGGAACAGGAACTGATCGAATGGATACAGGGAACCTGGGGGGGAAAGAGGGAGTGTGCTGTCACATTGTGGGGACTGCAACTAATGTCACAAAACAATACGTGTATAAATTTTTGTATGAGAAATTACCTTGAGCTATAAACTTTCTCTAAAGCACAATAAAAAATAAATGATTAAAAAAAGAAAACACTGAGTGAATGAAGTGCTGCCATCTCCCTGAAGGACTCCCCAGGGGACATCTATCCCCTGTGATAAATGCAGTGACATTTATCACACCTTTTGAAGCCCATGTGACAGACCCCCATGTCTTCTCTCCAAGGACTAGTCGTGACTACCCCCCCAACAGATGGTGGGCTTGGGCAGGCAGGCCCAGGCCCAGACGTCTCAATCCTTCACTCGCTCCTGTCCTGGCTACACATGGATTCCATAAGCTGGCAAAGTCAGTGCCTCCCTGGGCCCCCAGGCTTCGCTGACATCGGATCCATGAGCAGACAGAGGAAGCTCTGTCATGCTCTTAAATGGCTGTGCTCCCTCCTCTGAAGGGCGGTGGTTCTCAACTAAGGCGATCTGCCCTCCAGGGAAAAACTGCTAAGGTCTGGAGACATTTTCAGCTGTCAGAACTGGAGGAGAAGGGAGGGAGGTACTATTGGCATGTAGTGGGTAGAGGCCAGGATGCTGCTAACCACCCTACAGTCCACAGGACAGCCCTCTCCACAAAGAACTCTCCAGCCGCAGATGTCAATAGTGCAGAGGTTGAGAAAGCCTGGTGGTGAGCCTCGGGAAAGGCAGGTGTGGCTCCTGGAAGTCAACACAGCTGAGACAGGAAGGTTCCAGAGGCACAGGCAGGGACACAATGCCACTAATGGGAGTGCCCCAGCTGGCACAGGCAGCAGGCCAGGACGTGCTGCCCATCTGGAAGAAGACTCCTCTGGGTAAAGAAAGTGAGAGAGAGAGAGGGGCCCAGGACCCTCGCAGCCCTGGAAAGGCCCAATGAGGTGGCAGAATGTCCTGGGACAAACCCCCCTATCTGGGACAAACTTGACCAAGGGGTAAGGGAACAGCTAAAAAGGCATCTGGCTTCTGCTTGCCACATTTATTTCCCTGCACCTGACATTTCCACTGTGGCACAAACAGCGTTGAGGATGTTGAAGTGTGATATGCGTGTGTGTGATTACAATTACCCAGAAGGAGAGGATAAAGAAATGGATAAAACAGGTTGTAAGCTGCCAAACCTCACCTCTGTGCTAAGCCTTTCACAAGCCCCTGCCCCTGACTTCAGGCCTCGCTCTGCCTTGCGTGCGACTCTTACATTGTGTTGTAAGGGCATTTGTGTGCATGTCTGTCCCCTGCCCCACCCCCCACCAGACAGAGCTCTCAGAAACTGTGTCTGAGATTCGTCTTTATTCCCCTAGGCCCCAGGACAGTGTCGTCAAGAACACAGAGCAATATCAATTCTTGTTTACTAAATGAATGAACGAGCAGTCAAGAGTTTGGGGGAGCAGCCCATTTCTGGAAGGTGAATGGGGTAGCCAAGCATGACATCCTTCTCTATTCTCTTGGCAATTTAAGAGCTGAACTGGAGAAGAAAAGAGCAACTGTCACCTCGTGCTCCCTTTGTGAGGGTCACATTGGGGAAAGGAAAGCCCAGGACACCTGCCCCATGTGTCACTCCACAAAAAGCTTTCCCAGTAGCTCTGCTGGTATGCCCTGCTCCATCCAAGACTTACTTCTTTAAAGATGAAATCTGTCCTTGTTGGTATCGGAGTGCTCCTCCTAAGGAGAAAACAAAGCGGGTCAAAGCGGGTCAGAGCGGTTTGCATCTTTGGACAAGGCTGGATTCTGGATTTATTTCATCCCATCAGGGCACAGGCTAAACATCAAAACTAGTCTCCTCAGCCTCAGTCACAAAAGGGCCAGGGGGGCAAGAAGGCCCTCCAAGCCCAGACAGGATGCTCATGACAAGGCTGTGGGCTTCTGGGCTACTCCCCTCCCAGCAAGCTCCCCAGCTCCACTCAGACAAGCCCCATGCTGAAAGCTGAGCACGGGGCTTGGTGCGTAGGCCCATCAAGCAAGGGTCATCTCACTGAAGGGGAGGCTGGCACCTGTGTGGTTTGCAAACTCCACAGTGATGGTTCTGCAGCATTAACAATGAACTCTGCTGGGGGCCCACTGAAACTACAGATTCCCAGGCCTCTCCACCCCCCTCCCATTTGGATTTGGTGGGTGTAGTTAGGGCCCAGAGATTTCTCCCATTCCCTGACAATGGGAAAATTCTGTTTTCCTCAGAATCCATCGGTTCTATTCATCCCAAATCAACAGAGCCTGGGCTTCTCTAGTTGTAATAAGGGTTTGAAAAGTCATTGCATAATTAAAATAAAGAAAGCAAACAGAAGGCAGCACATACCCCAGGTGCTGACAGCATTGTCCACTCCGGAGGGGTTCCCGTGAATCACCTTCTCCCCTCGGAATGCCCACTTGTTAATTAATTCCAAATCCTTTTGGGTCCACCTGCAGAAGACACAGAAATATGTCCTGACCATTGGTTGGGGGGTTGGGGTGGGCAGGGATCACCTCAGGGCAGCAGAGGGCAGGAACCACAGGCTGTGCTTGGTGGAGTCTGAGAAGCAAAAGGGTTTGGGACCACGAATTGAGAAAGAAGAGAAAAAGAGCTTCCTGGGCCCTAGGGTACCACATGGGGGTGCCATGAGTTGAAATGGACTCAACGACAATGGGTTGGTTTTGGTTTGGGGCCTCTCCAGCTGAGATCGTGCTGGGCCTTCCCTCCTTCTGAAACCTCCTGCTGGGCACAGTGGAAAGAGCATAGGCTTTGCAGACCCATGGTCCCACTTGGCTTCCCACTAGCTGAGTGAGTCTGGGTGTATTACCTACCCTCACTGAGCCTTCCTATCCTCGCACGTCAAATGGTAATGTCATCCACCTCAAAGGCGAGGTGCTGGTGTACTAACGCTGGCAAAGTGTCTTGCAAGGGCTCCACAAACAACCAGCAGGAGTTACAGTTATAACAGAGCTCCATCTCAGCACCGACTCCTGGACCAAGCCTGCCTTTAATAAGAGCAAGAAGAGATGTGGCTCTCCCAAAGCCCTGCAAGTCAGGCAGAAGCACCGTCACTATGAATTAGAATCCCAGATGCCGAGACCCCTCTGGGGCTCAGGTCTACTCCAGCCATCTCTGCAGCTCTTCCAAGCATGAGGCCCGGTGCCTTCCACAGGGTTGAGGTGGGCTCACTGAGTTTGTTCAGTGAACACTCAAACACACGCATGTTGAGCGAGGAAAAAGGATCAGCCCTAGTCCCTGCCCTTTTCCCTCAGCTTTCCTTTCCATCAATTCCCTTCCCCATAGAAATAGCAGAAGCCAGAGGTGGTCTTGCAGCCTCTGAGCAGCCATGCCTGAGTGGATGGAGCAGTGAGCTTGGTCTGAGTCGCTTCTTCCGCTGGCTCACTGTGCATCCCTGGGCAAGTGGCTTCATCTCTGACCCTCGGTTTTCTCATCTATAAAATAGGGACAATAACGTCTATCTCGCAGAGGATACTGAGAGATGGGAAGAACACACAAGTGCTCTACATGATGCCCACCCAGGAAGTAGTATGTGCTCAAAGAAAAACAAAACAAAAAGGCCATCTGAGATCACAGCTCCTGGATTCACTCAAGGCCCAGCTCAACTTCTCATTTGCTGTGCAGCTTTAGGCAAGTCAATCACCCTCTCTGAGCCTCTTTCCTCATCTGTCAAATGAGGATTTTATTGACCTGCCACTCACATGGTGATTGAGAGGCTATGACTAATAATACGTGAACACTGCTTGTTACTACTGATTACCACGTGCCAAGCACTGTGCTAAATGCGTTCTGAAACAGGCCATTTCCTGTAATCTGACAAGGCAGTACAATTACTATGCCCATCCCCACAGATGAGGAAACGGAGGCTCAGAGGGGTGAAATAATGTCCTCAAGATCTCAGTGCTCCTCACTGCTACATCACAACCACACCTGCTGACTTGGAGCCTGAGCTCTTAACCACTACACTTTACTGTCCCAATGAGATTCACTCACTCATTATGTCATTCATTCACCAAGTCTTTACTGAACACCTATTACATGCCTGGGCATAAGCTCACAGCAGGGGGCAAACAGACATAGTCCCGACTTCCTGGGCTTGGAGTCTAGAGGCTAGAGTGGTGCTGGCGAGCAAGCAGTATTCGACTACTGCAGTGCAATGGATCACTTTTATGTGGCCTTTATCATCACAGTCTTGTAATCCCCCTAAAAGACTGGGTAAGACTATGCAAATGAGGCCTTGTAGACTACCAAGGGGACTGGCTAGCTTGCTAATAATGTAAATAAGGTGCATGGCACCCTTGTGGGGATGGAACCATGCAAATAGGGCGTATGGAACCCTAACGAAGGATTGGTCAGTTTTGCCATCCTGCTAGGTTTAAAATGAGCCATCCCAGAGGACAGAAGGGAGGATCTCACCACCACCAAGAAAGAATAGCCAGGAGTGGAGCATGTCGTTTGGACCTGGGATGCCTGCACTGAGAAGCTCCTGGAACCAGAAGACTAAGAGAGAGAGAGAGCTGTCATACTGAAGCTGGCAGGAAGCGGCAACAGAGGCAAAAGACCAGCCAGCAGGAAACCAGCAGAAGACCAGCTGGAGATGGCCCAGTGGGATTCCCGGCCCACAGAGCAAGCAAGCCGGGCACCTTTGGACAGGAGCCTTGCTGCCAGAGTAGGGTGCCTCTGGTCACTTGGTAGAGGTAGGTTTGCCAACCCCGGAGCTAGAGCTGAGCACCTTCAGTCTGAGGCTTACTGGCTTGGAGCACTTATCAGCAGAGCTAAAAGAGATTCGTAACAGTTGGTGAGTGGGGCAGAAGCAGAGACGCCAGAGAAAGGCGTGCCTGCAGGCACTGCTGAAAAGAGGCTGTCCTGATTGAAGAACCATATCCTGAGCGTTTCTGAACCTGAATTGTAACCCGTTACTTCCCTAATAAACCCCATAATCATGACTATCGTCCGTGAGTTCTGTGTGGCCACTGTAACAAATTATCGAACTCAGCAGAATGCAGTGGGAGGGACAGTTGGTATCAGAATTAGTAAAAAGGCTGGATGGTGGAGGCATATCTGATCTCCGCCTCATAAGAATCAGTCTCTGGCTGTTGATCTTGATTCTCCTCCCTCCTTGTTAAGTTAGAGACGATCAGATGCCTCCTCTATGCCATTTTTACAGTTGGCATCAGAAGCAGAATTTGTTGCAATGGCTCCAAACTCATGGAAGCACGCACGGTACTTTGTAAGAGAGAGAATGAAGGGGAGTGGGAAGTGAAACTTTTGTTTGGTTGTTGTTATCTGTAATGGCTGAAAGGAAAAGTAAGAGATGTTATGCTGTAGCTGAGGAGACAAAAAAATGCATCTGGAGTGGCTTGGGGCAAGGGCCAGGCCAGTTAAACAGGATGACTGACAGAGGGCCAGGGTCTACTGCTTCCACCCAGCCAGAGGCCAAAGTCCATATGTATATGAATGGGAAAATAGTCAAGTGGTGGAGAAGATGAAACTGAATTTTTTTTTTTTTTAATTAATAGATTTTATTTTTTAGAGAAGTTTTAGGTTTACAAGAAAATAGAACAGAAAGTACAAAGAGTTCCCAAATACTCCCTCTCCCTCTGCCCAAGCTTCCCCTATTATTAACATCTTACATTTATGCAGTGCATTTGTTATAACTGATGAACTAATATTGATACATTATTATTAACCAAAGTCTATAGCTTGCATTAGGGTTCATTCTTTGTATTGTACAGTTCTATGGGTTTTGAGATATGCATAATGTCACGTATCCACCATTACAGGACCATATAAAATAGTTTCACTGCCCTAAAAATCCCTGTGCCCCACTTACTCATCTCTCCCTGAGGAAGATTTATACCTATATTAGATCAGTCAGGGTTTTCCCAAGAAACACTTCTTCGTATATGCTTTGTTTTGTTTGGTACGCGCCATTGAGTCGGTTCCGACTCATAGCGACCCTGTGTACAGCAGAACGAAACACTGCCTGGTCCTGCGCCACCCTCAACCTCACAATCATTGCTGTGTTTGAGCCCATGGTTGCAGCCACTGTGTCAGTCCATCTCGTTGAGGGTCTTCCTCTTTTTTGCTGACCTGCTACCTTACCAAGCATGATGTCCTTCTCCAGGGACTGGTCACTCCTGATAACATGTCCAACGTACGTAAGACGAAGTCTCTCCATCCTCCTTTCTCAGGAGCATTCTGGCTGTACTTCTTCCAAGACGGATTTGTTCTTTCTTCTGGCAGTCCATCATATATTCAGTGTTCTTTGCCAACACTATAATTCAAAGGCATCAGTTCTTCAGTCTCCTTTATTTATTGTCCAGCTTTCGCTGGACAATATGAGATGATTGAAAATACCATGGCTTGGGTCAGACGCACCTTAGTCTTTAAAGTAACATCTTTGATTTTTAACACTTTAAAGAGATCTTTTGCAGCAGATTGGCTCAGTGCAATATGCTGTTTGATTTCTTGACTGCTGCTTCCATGGGCATTGATTGTGGAAAAACTGAAATGTTTTTGAAAGGGTTTATGTGTCTACCACCACCACCACCACCAACACCCGCCCCACCCGCAGTGAGTTTGTCTACTATGGGAGTGGTTTGAACAGAACAAGGGGATATTGTGTGGTTTAAAGTCAAGAAGGGTGTGCAATCAGGGTTGTTGTATCTTTTCACCATACTTATTCAATCTGTATGCTAAGCAAATAATCCAAGAAGCTGGACTATATGAAGAAGAACAGGGCATCAGGATTGGAGGAAGACTCATTAACAACCTGCCTTATGCAGATGGAACAACCTTGCTTGCTAAAAGTGAAGAGGACTTGAAGCACTTATTGTTGATGATTAAAGACCACAGCCTTTGGTATGGATTACACCTCAACATAAAGAAAACAAAAATCCTCACAACTGGAACAATACTACAACCTCATGATAAACAGAGAAAAGATAGAAGCTGTCAAGGATTTCATTTTACTTGGATCCACAATCAACACCCATGGAAGCAGCGGTCAAGAAATCAAACGATACACTGCATTGGGCACATATGCTGCAAAAGACCTCTTTAAACTGTTAAAAAGCAAAGATGTCACCTTGAGGACTAAGATGCACCTGACCCAAGCCATGGTGTTTTCAATTGCCTCACATGCATGCGAAAGCTGGACAATGAGTAAGGAAGACCAAAGAACTGACGCCTTTGAATGGTGGTGTTGGCAAAGAATACTGAATATAACATGCGCTGCCAAAAGAACAAACAAATCTAACTTGGAAGAAGTACAGCCAGAATGCTCCTTAGAAGCAAGGATGCTAAGACTTTGTCTCACATACTTTGGACATGTTCTCAGGAGGGATGAGCCCCTGGAGAAGGACATCGTGCTTGGTAAAGTACAGGTCAGTGAAAAAGAGGAAGACCCTCAACCAGAAGGATTGACACAGTGGCTGCAACAATAGGCTCAAGCATAACAATGACTGTGAGGACTTCGCGCAGAGCTGGGCAGTGTTTTGTTCTGTTGTACACAGGGTCGCTATGAGTCAGAATCGACTCGACAGCACCTAACAACAACAACATGTTTTTATTTGAATGTACCATGGATATTGAATATTTCTCCTACCTAGTGTTGTAAAGCAGAGCCAAATGTATGATGGAAATGAACATTGGCTATTAGAGATAACAGAGATCCTGTAACTCAGCCAGTGTTTCACTGGATATGCTAAAAGGGGAACTAGGATTTGCCTGAAAGAAACACAGGCTGTTCATTTCAATGTAGTAACCCTGTGTATACCTCAGCCCCACCCTAAACCTTTGAGTCAGGAAATTTGCATTTGAAAAGACATGCAGACCCACCCAGAGCTGCTGAGAAAACAGCAGATTTGCATTTAAAGGAAGGACCTGGTGGGGGGCGGGGGGTGGAGGGACTGTTTTGCTTTCCGAATTTTGAGCAAACTGTTTGCCTTTGGATGCATTGGAGGCAGGAAAAGTCAGTGCCCATCAGAAGAACCCCCTTCTAGAACTGGAAGTTAAAGGGAGCCGGCAAGTAGACAGCAAGGTATGCTTGCTTGAGGTGACCAACTGGGGTCAAGAGATGAGTAGAAGTTAGGGAGGTGTAGCAATGAAGAGATGGGCTAGGGATGAGAGAAACAGAGAAAGGGATGCCTGGTCAGAAGTGCCATGAGGTATGTAGACTCCGGAGCCTACGGCTGGTACCCACTGTGACCTAGCTTGGATGGCTAGGAATGAGCTAACCAGAACCCGAGCAAGATATTTGACACCACGAGCTGGTGTAAATTGCTGCAATTTGACGGCTTGCTCTAGAGTTGACTCTGCTTATGAGTCCAAACCAAAAACCACACCTGCTGCTGTCAAGTCGACCCTACAGGACAGAGAACTGCTCCACAGGGTTTCCAAGGAGCAGCTGGTGGATTCGAACTGCTGACCTTTTGGTTAGCAGCCATAGCTCTTATCGCTTATGGATGCAGATGCTCAAAGTTTTAAGTAGAACAGAAGATTCTTCATCAAAAGAACATGCTTATCTCCTCATAGTACTGGTTTGACAGGGATAGGTAATTTAAACATTGGCTATCTAAAACAGGCATTTGTTCCTCCTGCAGCCCAGAACAACTGCATGACCTGTGTGCCTGGGGTGGTTTCTCAATGAGCACTGCCCAAGTGACAGAAATGGTCTGACGTCACCCCTGTCCTATGAGCTGCACTGCCTCACAAGCTCACCTAGGCTGCCAGAGAGAACCACGGAGGGGATACTCCCTCCATGGAGACAAAGCCAAAGGGCCCTGCAAGAGGGAGAGATGTCCTAATCTAAGAGATACGCCTCCTGATGTTCTATTTCAAAAAGCACATTATACTTTTTGTTCTTAACAGTCTGGTACAAAGGTCCCCGAGTGATGCAAATGGTTTGTACCAAAAGGTTGGCAGTTGGAACCTACCCAGTGGCACTGCAGAAGGAAGAAGCATGGAGATCTGCTTCTGTAAAGATTACAGCCAAGAAAACCCTATGGAGCAGTTCTACTCTGTAACACATGGAGTTTCCTAAGTCACAAAACAACTACAAAAACAAAACCAACAACATAATAGTCTGGTATAACCTCACAACAACCCCCTTTGGTGTTATCAGTACATTTTACGCAGGACGAAGCTGAAGCTCTGAGTGGCCGGCCCAAGGTCCCACAGTGGGTCAATGGCAAAGGTGTGTCATCCAAGGTTTGTCTAACCTGCTGCCCTCTACATCCATTAGCTGATTTTCTACCACACCATGGGCACTTAAACCCAAAAGAGTCAAGCCAGGTGTGAGGGACAGGGGAACAGAAGCCGTGGAGGCTTCTCCCATCAGGCAGTGTTTCCCAGTCATGCGTAACACAGGTCTGCTTTTGATAACAGGAAAGTGCAGGAGTGAGGAGCTTGGGCTCTAGATTCAGACTGCCTGGGTTCAAATCCCACTCTGCCACTCACTACCTGTGTAGCCCGGGGCCAGCCATCTTGCCTCTCTGTGCCTCAGCTTCCTCGTCTGTAGAATGGACACCACCATTGTCTGGGGTCTTAAAAGCTTGCAAGCAGCCATCTAAGATGCATCATTTCGTCCCAACCACTTGGAGTAAAGGAGAACGAAGAATATCAAAGACACAAGGAAAGTATTAGCCCAAGAGACAGAATGGGCCACATAAACCAGAGACTTCATCAGCCTGAGACCAGAAGAACTACACGATGCCTGGCTACCACCAATGAACGTCTGACAGGGAACACAACAGAGGGTCCCTGATGGAGCAGTAGAACGATGGGGTGCTGAACTCAAATTCTAGTAAGAAGACCAGACTTAATGGTCTGACTGAGATTGGAGGTGCTCCAGAAAGCATCGCCTCTGGACTCTCTATCAGCCCAGAACTAAAACAATTTCCGAGGCCAACTCTTCAGACAGGGATTGGACTGGACTGTGGGACATAAAGTGATACTCATGAAGAGTGTGCCTCTTAGTCAAGTAGATACAGGAGACCAAAGGGGCAGCTTCTGTCCAGAGGTGAGATGGGAAGGCAGAGAGTATCAGGAGCTGGTTGAATGGTCATGGGGAATCAGGGGCGGAAAGGAGGAGTGTGCTGTCGCAGAATGGGGTGAGCAATTAGGGTCTCATAACAATGTATGTAAAAAAAAATTTTGTATGGGAGACTAACCTGAAATGTAAACTTCATTTAGTTATAACAATTAAAAAATATATATATATTAAAATAAGAAATAGGAAAAATACCTCTTTGTTTCCTCATATAATACCTTATATTGCCTTTTTTAGTTTAACAATCAACTCTGGAAAAATACAGAAGCATTCATTTGGAAAAAAAAAACAATGGACCACACCACTCTCCTCACAGGGTTGTAGTGAGTCCTCAGTAAGAGAATACACGTGCGGTTCCCAGTGTACAGGAAGGACAGTGACCAGGGCAAGGAACATAATTACCTGCTGACGTGATCATCGTCCCTCAGAGGGTTGGGGATCTCTTCACATGCAGTCAGCAGGGCGGCTGCCAAACACACTGAGTAGGCTGCACTGGAGCCCAAGCCCGCCCCGGTGGGCAGCTCTGACCACACCACGATGTCCAGGCTTGGCAGGGCCCTGAAACACACCAGGGTGCAAAGTGTGACTGTCTTGAGGGCAGTGAGGTGCCATCACTGAACCGGGGATCAAGGCCCAGTGCCTGACTCTAAGCATCTGGCCAGTTCTCTGAACTCTCAGAGATTTCTCAACCCCAAAGGCATCCCTATTGGATGGCAGAAACTTCTGGTGAATCAGACAACTAGAAAATAAGAATCAGATTTACCTAAATCACTACTATCTAGCCAGATCTCTTCTAGAAAGTGCCTCGCCAACCATCAACCCCTTTCTTTAAACTCCTTCCTGTTCCATGAACATGTTCCACGGTCCTGTCCTTAGCACAGGCTGGACCCTCTGCCTGGAATAGCCTCATACCTCTTTATCTCCCAGGGAAATTCTGACCTATCCTTCAAGACCCTTCTCAGATGTCACTTCCTCTGTGAAGCTTACCCTGACCACCATGAAGGCAACTCCTAGGTCTCCGTTTCTAATCCCTAGCACGTAATCTTGCTCCATCACTGCCTAATTGCAGTACACTAACTGTTTACGTGGAGGCTTCTCCCATCAGGCACAGCTTCCCAGTCATGTGTAACACAGGTCTGCTTCTGATAACAGGAAAGTTCAGGATCACTGCCTCTTATGTGCATTCCCCAAACCAAGAACTGTCAAACGTCAGGATCAGTAACTTCCCTTAGATACTTTTCCTATTTTCCAAGTATAACATTGTAATATTGACCGTGCCTTTTCAAACTACACATGCCCATTCCAGGAGCTTCTGAAATGTCCCCCATGAAGGGGACATGCCCCTCTGAGGTTGACAGCAAGTGTCAGGATGTTCACAAATGTAAATTATGTTTAGTTAGCATCTGCTGCAGGAGTGAAGGGCTGCCCCTTGAGGTTTTCTCTTTGGGTTCTGGACAGTGAATATTCACTCTGCCAGGTACTCCGCTAGGATATCTCTAATCCTCCTAGTAGTTCTGAGAAAATAAAAAATAAGAATAGCCAACCTTATCAAGCTATGTGCCAGGCACTGTGCTTTACACACATTAACTCATTTAACCTCACAGGTACCTATAGGGTAGGTACTATCACTGCCCTCATTCACAGATGAAGAAGCTGTGGCTTAAGGTTAAGAACCTCAAGTGCACTACAGTGTGCCACACATTCTAACTCTCAAGCCCAAGCTCTCTCTCACCAGGTGACACTCCCTCAACAGCACTGTCACCCTCAAGGAGGTGGCTTCCCAAAGAGCAGAAAACTCAGATCTTATCGTAAGGGGTGATGCAGACACATGCTTCACTTTGCTAATCAGGGAGCTTCCCTGGAGCCAGTGCGAGGTGGAGCTAAGTTGCCTCTGTAGAAGCCACACAGGGGATCCAAGAATGGCATTTGGATTGGTTCTACTGAATCAAAGAGACCAGAGGTGGCAGGTGGGATTAAGAATATAAGATTCTGTATTAATATGAACTGAATTAACTTCCCAGTTGTACCACTTACTAGTTAGCCGCATGGCCTTAAGTATCCTTATTGTCTGAGCCTCATGTTCCCTGAGCATAAAATGAGGATAGTGCCTCTCTCATAGGGTTGTTGGGAATATTAAAAGAATAACATATATTAAGCGTCTAGTGTGGTGCCTGGCACAGGGGGAGGACAGCTGGTGGTTGCTGCTATTAGCCTAAAAGGGAGCATGTGCATTCTCCTGCAGCAGCAACTTGAAAAACCCTCCCAATTACCTGGGGGAGCCGAATATAAACTCCTTTCCCCAACCACGCACAAACCTCTGCTTCTGGCAGATGGACAGGTACAAGTAAAGGAAGGCCAGCACAGCCACTTGCTCACTGATGGCACAGTCCTCAGGGAAGCCTGCCACCTCCTTCAGCTTTTCCACTTGCTCTGGGGTGGGCACTGTGACGACACCTTGTTCTGTCACACAGGCAAACAAGCAAACACTGTGGGTGAGAGAGCCTCAGGGGCTTTTATAAACAACAGAATACACAAAATTGTACCGTTACTGGAATCAGAATCTGGGTGGACAGGAACTCACAGTCCAGGTACCACAGCTGAGTTTCTTGGTTGACTTCAGGCTTTGGAGGCAGGTGGACTTGGATGTGAGTCCTGACCGTGCCATTTACTGGCTTTGTGGCCATGAGCAGTGACTTAAGCTCTCTGAACCTCAGTTTCCCTCCTTGGTAAAAGAGGAATAACAGCAGTACCTCCTCACAAAGCTGTCATGAAGATAAAATTAAATAAAGTATGTAAAATCCTCAGCACAGCTCCCAGCACATGTAGCAAGGGCTTAATTAATAGCCAAAAAAATCCCAAACCCGTTTCTGTCAAGTAAATTCTGACTCACAGAGACCCTACAGGACAGAGTAGAACTGCTCCACAGGGTTTCCAAGGCTGTAATCTTTACAGAAGCAGACTGCCACATCTTTCTCTCACTGCTTAACAGGAGTTTTAAAACACATACACATACATACACACATACACAAAGTGAATGCTGGCTCAATCACTTAATCACTCGAGTTTGATCTTCTATATTACAAAACTCAAACTAAAGGGAATATTAAGCATTCCCAAGATATTCCCCTCTCTCAAAACATACTTAGACCAGTGGTCTAATTATGACCAAGTAAGACCAGTGATTTTGAAATATGGGATTTGCTTGAGCGGGAGGGAAAGGCGAGGTAGAAATTTCTTTCCCAGTGGCACACAGGAGGCTGGGCCACTTTCCTGAGAAGCTGGGCAAGTCTAACCAGCTCATCTTTCCAAATCACTCCCTGAGCCCTGGGTCAGATTCTAAAGGAACGTGATGTTGAATTGGTTGTGCCTGTGTTAGGAAACTTCAAGACACATATTAAGTCCCCAATAAATAGGTGATGAACAAACTAATGATACATTAAAGGCAGCCAAGCCGGCGACGATGTTTTGGAAAGCCCAGACATCTCAGAGCTCTGTAATGGAGATGGAACACTTATGAAGAGCCTGGGCTTTGGAGTTTAGAAAGGTCTGGGTCGGAGTCCTCTCTGTATCACTATCAAGCTGTATGACCTAAGCCACTTGGCCTCGCTGAACTTAAATTTCCTTATCTGTAAAATGGCGAAGAATAACACCATCTACTTCCAGGGAAGGCTGGAAAATTCTAAGAGTGCAACATAACGTAACACACCTAGTTCAGTGCCTGGCCCACGTAAATGTCCAACAAATGTTCACTGTATTTAATACTATTATGAGCGATTAAAAAAAAAACCCACTTAAAAAAAAAGATGTCAGATCCTGGCAACCTAGTGGAAAGCATGTCTCCAAAGGCTCAAATTCCTTCTAGCTCCTAGGAGAAGTAGAATAACAAGCCCTCACCCATGGACTGCATTCTATCTCAGAGCCCTAGTGCCTGCCTCCAATCCTGCTGCATGCAACCCTCAGTTAAGCAACAGGACTCTGCTCACTGGGGCTCAGAAGGTTAAGGGACCTTCCCAGGATCACACAGGAAGTCAGGAGTGAGTCAGAACCAAAAGTCATCTGAGACATGTCCCAGCACACCCAGCTGCTTCCATCCTATGTTACTGACAGGCAAAAAAGGCAGCCTCTTTTAAAATTTGCAATTGAGAAAGAGCTTACCCAACAGGTGGGGGTTTTATCACTGAGTTTCAAGTAGTAAAAAGAGCAAAGGCCTGCATTATGTGCCATGTGTGTTCTCAGGGACCATTTCTGGCCTGGCTGGGTTGCCCTGTGCACCATGGACAACAAGTCGCAGCTGCTGTGGCCAGGAGTCTTCTGACCCCTGCTCCACAGTAAACCAAAAAAACCCAAATCCATTAGTGTCAAGTCGATTCCGACTCATAGCGACCCCTATAGGGCAGAGTAGAACTGTCCCATAGGGTTTCCAAGAAGCAACTGGTGGATTCAAACTGCCAACCTTTTGGTTAGCAGCTGTAGCTCTTAACCACTGCGCCACCAGAGCTCCTGAATCGAGGAGTACTGGCCCTGAATCAGGGGTGTCTCTGGAATCAGCCAGGGAACCCCTTTTAAAATATACATCTCTGGGCCCAGACCACCACCACCACTGATTCTCAACAGGAGACGGGCAGAGCCAAGAATCCACTGTATTGTTTAAAAGCAAAACAAAACAACCTTCCCAGGACACAAAGCAAGGCTCAATAAATTTCAAAAGACTGAAATTGTACAAAGTATCCCTTCCAATCACAATGGAAAGAAACTAGAAATGAAAAACAGAAAGAGAACTAAAAAATACACAAATATGTGTAAACTAAATAACACACTACTAAGTAACCAGTGGAGCCCTGGTGGCCCAGTGGTTAAGAACTACATCTTTTAGCCAAAAGGTTGGCAGTTCAAATCCACCAGCCACTCCTTGGAAACTGTATCTGGCAGTTCTACTCTGTCCTATAGGGTCGCAATGAGTCGGAATTGACATGACCGCAACAGTTTCAGTTTAAGTAATCAAAAGGAGTCCCTGGGTAGCGCAAATAGTTACTCACTGAACTACTAAACGAAACGTTGGTGGTTCAAACCCACCCAGAGGTGCCTCCGAAGTAAGGCCTGGTGATCTCCTACCGAAAGGTCACAGCCTTGAAAACCCTATGGAGCAGTTCTTCTCTGTAACACATGGGGTCACCATGAGTCAGATTTGACTTGGTAACAACTAACAGCAACAAGTAACCAATGGGTCAAAGAAGAAATCAAGAGAGAGATCAAAAAATACTTAGAGTCAAATGAGAATGAAAACTAACATACCCAAACCTATGGGATACAGCAAAATTTATATCAAAAATGCATACATTAAAAAGGAAGAAAGAGGATGACAGAGGGTGGGGCCGAGATGGCTGAGTAGTCAGATGCTTCTTCTGGCCCCTTTTACAACAAAGACCCGAAAAAACAAGTGAATCGATTATATATGACAATCTAGGAGCCCTGAACATCAAAGGCAAAGTTGAGGAACTGGACTGAGTGGCAGGGGGAAGGAGAGATGGTTCAGAAACAGCGTGGAGTTGCCAACCTGACCTGGTGGGAGCCGGTACCCTTCAGGCCAGATCAGCTGGTGCGCACGGTGAGGCAAACAGTGGCACTCAGAGGGGTTTTCCACATTGGGAGAGACCAAGAGGCAGAGAGTCTACTTGGGCCTCCAGAACCACTGAAAAGTGGCACTCAGTTGGCAAAAGGTAAGTACATGCATCTGACCTATCGCGCAGATCAAAAAACACCCTCTTTGGGAAAAACCTCTATCTCGTTTACCTGTCCTTTCCCTACTCCGCACCAGGTCCCGGGCCAGATTCAGCGAATGTCGAGTCCCCTGGGCCAGAAGTAGGACCCATCACGTGCCCTGAGCCATTCCTGGCCTTGGAGAGGGAACAAATTAACCAACAGTAAAAAATATTCTGCCAGCTTTCCTAAGCCGGGAACTCAGGATAGACACAGCTCCTTTGTTAGGCACAGGCATAAGGGGTCCATGGACTTTGAATATCTTTCACCCCTGCATAGACCTATGTGGGCCCATTTCAACAGCACAGGCCCTCATTAACACAGTACAACAGAGTATATACCTGAAGCCTAACTTCAACTGTATCAGCTATATGGTGAAACGACAGGTTCGTGACATTTGACACTGCTCTACCCATTAAGCAGGGTCTCACCTACCCACATCAGCCTGAGGACAGGTGGCTCCACCCATGCCACCGAGCCACACGCAACACAGGTCTAAGAATAAGTGGTGCCTACCAGTCCTTACAGCCAACAACATTGGGTGCCCATAGTCCAGCTGCAAAACCCACCCACCTACGTGCTCTAGAGAACAGGGACGTGCTTTCCTCCCAGACACTCAGGGGCAGCCGTCAGCTCTCTGCCTTGCTCAGCACATGACCCCCTACAGCAACCAGATACCTGTGCCTATACCAACCACCCCTGCCTGCGTAGGACTGTAGCTGAGAGCCTGCACCACAGACTTGATGACCAACTACCTGGACATCTGAGCTGAATTCATACAAGAAAAGTAAACAGACTCCTGGGCTCACATACCCAGTAACAGATCTAACTACCTGGTGACAGAACATTAGAGCTTCAAAGGTGTCAATAATCAAACTAGCTCACAAGGCCAGCCTATTTGGGCATATGAAAACAAAACAAGAAGCTAGGACCCATTAAGCAAACATAAAATAAATATAACAACTTATTGATGGCTCAAGGACAACAGTCAATATCAAATCACATAAAGCGGCAGATGGCTGCTTGATGGCTTGATGGCTTGATGGCTTCAGTAAGCTCCCAAAACAAAGAATCAAGAAATATTCCAGAGGAAGAGAACTTATTGGAATTATTGGAAGTAGAATACAAAAAATTAATATACAGAACTCTTCAAGAGATCAGGAATGAGATCATTCAAAATGCAGAACAAGCCAAGGAACATACAGTCAAAGCAATAGAGGAATTTAAGATAAGAGAAGAGCATAACGACAAATTTAAGAAACTGTAAGAATCCATAGAGAGACAGCAAACAGAAATCTAGAGGATTAACAATAAAATTTCAAAATTAGACAACTCAATAGAAATTCAAAGGAGCAGGGTCGAGGCAATGGAAATCAGAATTAGTGAGGCTGAAGATAAAGCACTTGACACCAACTTATTCGAGGAAAAATCAGATAAAAGAATTAAAAAATATGAAGAAACCCTAAGAATTATGTGGGACTCTATCAAGAGGAATAATCTATGAGTGATTGGAGTACCAGAACAAGAGAGGGTAACAGAAAATACACAGAGAAGTGTTGAAGATTTGTTGGCAGGAATGTTCCCTGATATCGTGAAAGATGCGAAGATATCTATCCAAGATGCTCATTGAACCCCATATAAGGTAGATCCCAAAAGAAACTCACCAAGACATATTATAATCAAACTTGCCAAAATCAAAGATAAAGAGAGAATTTTAAGAGCAGCTAGAGATAAATGAAAAGTCATCTATAAAAGAGAGTCAATACAACTAAGCTCAGACTACTCAGCAGAAACCATGCAGGCAAGAAGGCAATGGGATGACATATATAAAGCCTTGAAGGAAAAAAATTGCCAGCCAATAATTAGATATCCAGCAAAACTGTCTCTCAGACATGATGGTGAAATTAGGGCATTTTCAGATAAACAGAAGTTTAGGGAATTTGCAAAAACCAAACCAAAATTAAAAGAAATACTAAAGGGAGTCCTCCAGTTAGAAAATCAGTAACATCAGACAACAACCCAAGACTAGAACACAGGACAGAGCAACCAGATATCAACCCAGATAGGGAAGACACAAAAATAAATCAAAGCTAAAACACTGAAAATAGGGAAACAGAGACATCAATATGTAAAAGATGACAACATTAAAACAAAAAAGAAGGACTTAAAAACTGTTGTCACAGATCTTTCATATGGAGAAGTCAAGGCGATATAAAGAAACAAAAGAGAGGTTTAAGTTTAGAAACATAAGGGTAAATATTAAGGTAACCACAAAGGAAACTAACAATCCTACACATCAAAATAAAAAAAAGAAAAACATAAAAACTCAGCAAACATAAAATCAACAACAATGAAAAAGATGAAAAGAAAATACAAAGAGAAAGATGACTCAGCACAGAAAATTAAGAGGAACAAAGAAAGTGTCAACAACACACAAAAAAAGACATCCAAATGACAGTACTAAACTCATATCTATCAATAATTACGCTGAATCTAAATGGACTAAATATACCAATAAAGAGACAGAGAGTGGCAGAATGGATAAAAAAACACAATCCGTCCATATGCTGTCTACAAGAGACACACCTTAGACTTAAAGACACAAATAAACTAAAACTCAAAGGGTGGGAAAAAATAAATCAAGCACACAACAATCAAAAAAGAGCAGAAGTGGCAATATTAATCTCTGACAAAATAGACTTTAAAGTAAAATCCATCAGAAAGGATAAGAAAGGACATAATATAATGATTAAAGTGTCAATACACCACGAGGACATAAGCATAATAAATATTTACACACCCAATGACAGGGCTCCAAAATACATAAAACAAACTCTAACAGCATTGAAAAGAGAGATAGACAGCTCCACAATAATGGTAGGAGACTTCAACACACCACTTCTGGTGAAGGACAGAAATTCAGAAAGAACCTCAATAAAGACACGGAAGATCTAAATGCCACCATCAACCAACTTGATCTCATAGACATATACTGAACATTCCACCCAACAGCAGCCAAGCATACTTTCTTTTCCAATGCCCATGGAACATTCTCCAGAACAGACCACATATTAGGCCATAAAACAAGCCTTAACAGAATCTAAAGCATCAAAATATTACAAAGCATCTTTTCTGACCATAAAGCCATAAAATTGGAAACTAATAACAGAAAAAGCAAGGAAAAAAATCAAACACATGGAAACTGAAC
>NW_004443997.1:3495099-3558996 GCF_000243295.1 Trichechus manatus latirostris
TCTAAGATGCATCAGTTGGTCCCAACCCACCTGGAGCAAAGTAGAATGAAGAACTTCAAAGACACAAGGAAAATATTAGCCCAAGAGATAGAAAGGGCCACATAAACCAGATACTCCAGAAAGGGCCACATAAACCAGATACTCCATCAGCCTGAGACCAGAAGAACTTAGATGGTCCCAGCTACCACCGATGATCGCCCTAACAGGGAGCACAACAGAGAGTCCCTGACGGAGTGGGAGAAAAGTAGGGTGCAGAACTCAAATTCTAGGAAAAAGACCAGACTTGATGGTTTGACTGAGACTGGAGGGACCCTGGAGGACATGGCCCCCGGACTCTCTGTTACCCCAAAACTAAAACCACTCCAGAGGCCAACTCTTAGACAAAGATTAGACTGGACTATGGAACATAAAATGATACTTGTGAGGAGTATGCTTCTTGGCTCAAGTAGATACATGAGACTAAATGGGCAGCTCCTGTTCTGAGGTGAGATAGGAGGGAAAAGAGGGTCAGGAGTTGGTTGAGAGGATATAAGAGATCCGGGGTGGAAAGGAGGAGTATGCTGTTACAGTACAGGGAGAGCAACTAGGGTCACATAACAATGTATGTATAAATTTTTGTATTAGAAACTGACTGAATTATAAACTTCCACTTAAAGCACAATAATTTTTTTTTTTTAAAAAAAGGAAGATCTCAAATCAATAGCTTAACTCTGCAACTTGAGGAATTAAAAAAGGCAGGGCAAAGTAAGCCCAAAACTATGAGAAGAAAGGAAATAATAAAGAACAGAGCAGAAAACAACCTCCCCAGGTAATACAAAGGCATGATGGAGGGTGAAAATAGTTGCTCTAAAATGGATTGTACAATGTCCCCAAAAAATATGTGTTGTAAATCTTAATCCCTAGACCTATGGTTATAATCCCATTTGGGAATGGGTCTTCTTTGTTAAGAGGCCATATCAGTGTAGGGTATGTTTTAAGCCAATCACGTTTGAGATATAAAAAGGGCAGATAAGGCATAGAGAAGCAAGCAAGGATGGGGGAAGATAGATGCCAAGCCACATGGAGATCTCCAGGGAACAGGAAACAGAAGCTGAAGAGACAAGGACCTTCCCCCAGAGCTGACAGAGAGAGAAAGCCCTCCCCTAGAGCCAGTGCCCTGAATTCGGACTTCTAGCCTCCTAAACTGTGGGAGAATAAATGTCTGTTTGTTAAAGCCATCCATTTGTGGTATTTCTGTTATAGCAGCACTAGGGAACTAAGACGGGGTTTTCAACTCTTCCTCCATCTTGCTACATGGGAGTGGCTGAGTGGCTTGCTGTGGAGTGATTCTAATGAGGAATGGGGATTAGGTGTCCAGGGTCAGAAGAGTATGGAAAAAGGCCCGCCGAGGAGGCCCACAGGCCCCACCCTTGGCTGAGAAATCTTGCTCCAAACAATGAACACTCTGCCCAGAAAGGAGATGGCACATTGAGAACTGAGAACATACTCCAGTTTCTGTGGGTGTGGGGACTCTGTGACTGAAAACAAACTTGCCTGTTTCTGAGTGGACACAGCATTCCCCATGCTATCAAGCATGATCACGTAAGCCTTAATTTACTGGCATGGAAGGACATCCCTGATCTACTGAAACACATACACACATTTCTGAACAGTTTATATGGCCTGGTCCAATTTGGTTAAAAAACAAGTTACTCCCTTAACTCAATCTATCTATCCATCCACAAAAAATAATCCAGTAGGATTACTACCAAAATGTTTAGAGTCATTATGGGGGGTTGGGGGGGGTAATAAGTAATGTTTTTACTCACAATGTCCCAGTATTGACTGTATTTTCCAACAATAAGCATGAGTTACTTTTATTTATGGAGCCCTGGTGGCACAGCGGTTAAGAGCTCGGCTGCTAACCAAAAGGTTGGCAGTTCAAATCCACCAGCCACTCCTTGGAAACCCTGTGGGGCAATTCTACTCTGTCCTAGAGAGTCACTATGAGTCAGAACCGACTCAATGGCAACGGGTTTGGTTTTTGGTTTACTTTCATTTTTAATAATTTCTAATTATACAAAATGCCAGCACAGTTTCCTTGTTAAAACAACATTACAGAAGGTAAGGTCCCTTTTGTCCATCCCCTTTAGGGACCCCTGCCCCCCACCCGAGGCAACTAATCATCACGGTCAGTCAGATGTCTATCCTCCTCCCAAAACTTCTTCTATGCATTTACACACATACTTACACATAATTTGTGTTATTCCTCACCATGATATGCATACTATTTTGATCTTGTTTTTTTCACTCAACAATACGTCTTGACAATTTGTCTACAACAACCCACATAGATCTAGTGCATCATTTTACACTTTTAAATTTAAAAAATTAACTAACAAGTGAAACTAACATTACCGGGTCAGGATTGCTTGCCGCTGGCTCCCTTAGGGAAGGCCAAGAATTACCCCGCTGCCCTCTTTGCCCCTCTCTCCAGGGCCCAGACTCTCACCACACCTGGTTTCTCCTCCCTGTACTCATCCAAAAAGCTCATGTCCAGCAACTGAAGACTGGCCACATCCCAGTCCCGCTTGACGCCAATATTTGGTAAACTGAGGCCCACTTTCCCATTGCTGTGGGGTTGAAGCTGGAGAAATGTTCTCAAGTTCAAGGCCACAGCCAGTGCTACCTGTAGAATAAAGAGCAAAAGCAATAAGCATGAGGGTGGGTGGCAATAAGCATGGCTCCCTTCTTAGGAGAAAAGGGGCCAATGCCAAGAGCTGAGAAGAAAGAGTCAATACCTAGCAATACAGGCCGCCCCCCTCCCATGCCCTTGACAGACATTGTTAATCAACATTCCCCCACTGAGCCTGGGCGCAGCCACTACCAATCAATTAAGAGCTAATGTCTATCATATTTGCCTTCCACATGCAAAACTTCATTTGGTTCAGAGGTTCTCAACACCAAAGAAGCAGTCACTTCCCCTTGATCACCATGTTTTCAAAAATAAAGTTGGGAACACGGAGAATGACACTTAAGTGTGAATGAGTAGAAGAGCATGAGCTTTGGATTCAGACAGACCAAGTTCACTCCTAACTCTACCAAGGTCTAGAGGGCCTTGGTGAAATTGCCAATTCTTTCCTAAGCCTCAGTTTTCACACCTATAACCTAAGATAATAAAAGGATGCACCTAAGATGGTGGTTGTTAAGAGTGCCCCAGAGCAGTCCTCAACCTTCTTTGTTTCTCTGCCAATGCTCACATCCTAGGTGACCTCATTCCACTCACAGGGCTTTAGGTATCTTTTTGCTATTTTAGTGAGTGAGGCTAGAGAAGCCCTCTGCGTACATAAGGACTGCCTTTTCACTTGCCTGGCTGGAAGGAGGCTTACTTCTCTAACATGTTCCTAGGCTATGCCTCAGGGCACAACTCAGCTTCATGTGAGATTAGGGCCAGGGAGAAGTGGGGTCCAATCCCTGGAGGTGCTGGGAGTTTTTTACCTTGCCATGGACCACGGCATGCTCTCCATGAAGGATGACTTTCCCTGGGGCAGACACCAGCAGGACCTCTGACAACATGGCTCCTGGGAATTCTGAAAGGGAAAGTCAGAGAGAGGGACAAAGGTCGCTAGATGTCAGAACCAGCAGGAAGGGATCTTAAAGAATGCCTGCCTCAAGTTCATCATTATAATAAACAAGGCAGCTACCATCCAGCATTCGCTATGTGCACAAACGGCAGAGCTGAGCCGCACAGCAGTCCGCTGGATGCATCAGAAAGATGTGGGTTCAAATCTAGCCCCTTCTACTTCCCGTGACGTGATCTTAGGTAACTCACTTAATGACTATGAACCTTAGATTCTCCACATGTGATACAGGGATATGTACCTACCTCAATGGGTTGCTGAGAGGGTTAAATTAAATAATATAAGGGAAATAGTGTCTGACACATTGTAATCAGTTGATGACTGCTAGTTACTTATTACTGGCTCTGTTCTCGGTTTCAGTTTTTATTACTATTACTATGAAGGTAGAAATTTAATGAAACCACGGACCAGAAAGGACTCTTTGTTGGACATTTAGGCTGTTTCCAATGTGTCACAGTTGTAAACAACGCTGCGGAAAACACCTGATACACCCGCTTTTGAACACTTAAACAAAAATTTCTACAAGACAGGGCCTGCTGGGTCAACGGGTGCTCGCACTCTACATTTTTATAAATAATGCAAAATTACCCTGCATTTAAGATTTTATGAGGATTGCATTATTAACTTCAGCTGCACTATCAGATTAAGTACTACCAACACCCCCTTTCTCAGAGAGGGAAACTGAAGCTCAGAGACGGGAAGCCGCTGGCTTGTCCGACGCTCGAAATCAAGTCTGTCAGATTCGATGTCGCCGACTCCCCTAGGATGGATTCTCAGAGTTGGGGCAACTGGGCCAGAGACGCTGGACGCCCCGCCCTGGGTAGTCCGTTGTCTCCCACTCGGACCTCGCGCCGCCCAGCCCCGCCATCCCAGCCTCTCACCTGCCGTAGCTACCGCACCTCAGCGCAGGAGCCCAAGCGACTCCGGAATCTCTCCACCCGAAGGGCAGGTGCCCCAGAGGAGGTGGAGTTTCCCCTCCGTCCAGTCAGTCAGAGAACGTGATCTGGGACCCCTTTACCGATTGGCTTGAGCATTAGCCAATAGGTGCTGCAACCAAGCTTCGCGTGGTTCCCCGCCCAGCTTCTTCCCGTGAACCAATGGGAAACAAGTCTCTGGGAGTGCCCCGCCCCGGGGTGATATCCACGGACCAATTGAAAACGGCAGCTGAGGGGAGGCGCGGCCGACTGTTGGTGGAGCGATCCCAGGACCTGAACGGGAGCCTGGCGGGGTCAGCCCTCGACTAGCGGCCTGGCAAATGGCTGTGTGGAGCTGGGGAGGCCGCCTTGGCCTGCGCAGGTATCTCGGCGCTGGCAGGATACTGTGTCTCCGTTTCCAGAGCCGCGGCCCTCAGGGCGTGGAAAACGGGGATAGGTGAGTGCCTGACTGGGAAAGTAACTCCGCGAATCGGGGCGTCGTCTCCAAGTGTTATGTCATACCGCGTGAAGTCATCGCGGCAGCTACCCGGTGATGTCCCGGTGACGTCAGAACTCTTGACGTCACTATGGCAACGCAGGCACCTCGGAAGGTAGACACCAGGCTTCTTGTGCGCAAGTCCGAGGCCCAGCAGTCGTCAAGCAGGGGATAGCATATCCCACGTGGGCCAGGAGGGACGTCTTGCCCAGTCTCATAGGAGGGTCCTCAATTCTGATTTTGACGTTATCTCCAAACGAGTTTATGCTTTAAGACACAGACACACCAACATGATCTAACGATTGCTTTCATCATACTACTTGGAACTTGCGCCACGTTCCTGGACCTCAGAACTTATAGAGCACCACGAACTAATGAGGAATTAACATATGTTGTAGATACAGTAATTTAACCTTTGAATAACAGTATAATGTCACATTTTAATTTTGAGGCGTGTATTAGGATACACATGGAGCCCTGGTGGCGCAGTAGTTAAGCGTTTGGCTGCTAACCAAAAAGGTCGGCAGTTTAAATCCACCAGCCTCTCCTTGGAAACCCTATGGGGGCAGTTCTACTCTGTCCTATAGGGTTGCTGCTATGAGTCGAAATCGACTCGATGGCAACAGGTTTGTTTTTTTTTAATTATTATTATTAAGATACGCAGTGGTGGTCCAGGAGTGGAATTCTTGCCGTCCATGAGGGAGACTGCGGTTCAATTCCTGGCCAACGCTCCTGATGCGCAGCCATCACCCATCTGTCGGTGGAGGCTGCAGAAAACACCTGACATACCCCTTTTTCACACTTATGCAAAGATTTCAGCAAGACAGCATGTTACTATGATGCTGAACAGGTTTCAGGGGAGCTTCCAGACTAAACATTAGGAAGAAAGGCTGGCGATCTACTTCTGAAAATCAGCCAGTGAAAACCCTATGGATCACAACCCTCTGGATCCTGTTGTGCATGGGGTTGCCATGAGTCAGGGGCCAACTCAATGGCAGCTAACAACAACATTAAAGATGTTATGTTGCTACTTGGAAATACCACAGTTTTTCATAACCCCCCGTTGGGAATTCACTTCTGAATATACTTGAAGCTTCAAAGAATGGAAGTGGTCCAAGTTTCTTTCCTTCCAAGAGGCCCTGACTCTGGGTAGGGTAGAGGTAAGAGTATGGGCTATGGAGTAAGATAGTCTTAGGCATGAGTTCCAGCCCTACCTCGTCCTCCCTGGGTGACCTAGAAAGGTGAGTCTCTTACTTTATGAGCTAGTGTCCTCACTGGTAAAATGAAGGTGCCTTCCTTTGGGGATGTTGGGAAGATTCCAGATAATGCTTGCAATCCACTTGGCGAGGTGCATGGACGATAGGAAATGATCAGTAAGTTCTTTTAGCAAATATTAATTGAGTACTACTTTGAGCAGTGCAGTGTATCAGTAGCTATGCATATACAGATATAGGCAAGACATAGAGCTTGACCACAAAGGGTTTGCCGTTTAGGAGGGATGGAGGGAAAATATGTCAACAGGAAGTTACTACCTAGGCAGAGGGAGGTAAGTGCTCCTCCAAGGCTATAAGCAGCAAGCTGTGGCCCACTGGAGGAAGTGCCCCACTGTGTAAGCCATTCCTGTAACCATCTCTCTCTCTCTTTTTTAAATTGTGGTAAAATACGACAAAACCTTTGCCATTTTAACCATTTTTAAGTGTATAATTCATTGACATTAGTTATATTTACCATTTTGTGCATCCATCATCAGTATGCATTTCCAAATGTTTTTCATCATTCCAAACAGAAACTCAGTACCCCTTAAGCAGTAATTCCGTATTTTGCCCTTCCCCTAGCCCCAAGGTGACCACTGATAAACTTTGGTCTCTATACCTTTGCCTATTTAGATATTACATTTAGGTGAGATCATACATTATTTGCCCTTTTGTGTCTGACTTATTTCACTCAGCACAAAGTTGTCAAGGCTCATCTGTGTTGTACCATGTATCAGAACTTCATTTCTCTTTATCACCGAATAATATTCCATCATATATATGTACCATATTTTGTTTGTCCATTCATTTGTTGATGGCCTAACCACCTCTTGACATTTATTTCTCATTAGGTCACAGTGTTCCTCGAAGACACCTAAGATCCCTAAGATTTACACCAAAACAGGAGACAAAGGTAGGGTGGGATCAGGCGAAAAATGTACCAAAAGACATATGTTAAATTCCATTTTAAACTTCTTCCAAATTCTTTGCCACCATTAAAAAGTATGTGATAGACCTCAGTCTACTGGAATGAAAAATGCCCAAGATATATGAAGTGATAAAAGCAAATTGCAGAACAATAAATGCGTATTCACGTACGCACAGAAGTTGGATTGCCTGGCTTTTTGTGACAAGGGAGACGGCACACCATAGGAACCATGGAGCAGCTCAGTAAGAGGATATTGGAAGGACTTAGGACATTATAGGATAGGATTTGTGCTAGGTGATTTGGGGAGGGGCTTTGCTCCGGATTGGATGCAGTTAGGAAGCAGAGGTAATTTTTTATGATTGGGTATCTTAATACTTTTTATCTAGAAGGTGGGAGGAACAAAGAGGGGCTGAGGCTATAATTGATAAAGAAGCAGTCATCACTCACATTAGCCAAGAAAGGGATTTGATCATTTTTGTATTTTGAACAATATTCAGACATGATTCACGGGACATTGGTGGTTCAGTGGTAGAATTCTCGCCTTCCATACAGGAGACAAGGGTTCAGTTCCCAGCCAGTGTACCAGCCGTCTGTCAGTGGAGTCTTGCATGTTGCATGCTGAACAGGTTTCAGCAGAGCTTTCAGACTAAGACAGAGTAGGAAGAAAGACCTGGTGATTTACTTCTGAAAATCAGTCAGTGAAAACCCCATGGATCGCAAGGGTCTGATCTGCAACTGATCGTGGGGATGGTGCAGGGCCAGGCAGTGTTTCATTCCGTTGTGCACGGTGTGGCCATGATTCAGGGGCCAACTCAACAGTAGCTAACAACAACAACTAGTGATCTGCATAGTTTTAAACTTCAGAAGATGATGTCATACATGATTATGGAGTGGTCTCCTTTGGATCTTAGTCTGTCATTGTCAGAGGGTCAACTTGTCTGATCTTGGTGTTCTGTGAAATCATTTATGTTCAACAGGACACCACCAGAGCCTACCTGTGAGTGCCAGGCCAGCACCTAGCAACACCAAAGCCTGGCTGATTGTACCAGGCCAGCTCCTGCTGTCAGGGGTGCCTTCCTCCTTCCTGGTGGTTGCGGGGAGAAGGGCAGGAAATGTGACCTAGGCAGAGGAATAGAGGACTTTGATTATATGTGAAATAAAATTTAATGTATATATAACATACACATTTACCGTCTTGGAAGAAGTACAGCTGGAATGCTCCTTAGAAGCCAGCATGGTGAGACTTCATCTTGCTTACTTTGGACATGTTATCAGGCAGGACCAATCCCTGGAAAAAAACATCATGCTTCATAAAGTAGAGAGTCAGTGAGAAAGAGGAAGCCCCCAACAAGATGGATTCACAGAGTGGCTACAACAATGGGCTCAAACATAGCAACGATTGTGAGGATGGCGCAGGACTGGGCAGTGTTTCGTTCTGTTGTGCATGAGGTTGCTATGAGTTGGAACTGACTCAACAGCACCTAACAACAACAAACGTATACTGTATGTTTTTTTTCTTTATCAGGATGGTTAGTGCATAATATTTAAGTTTAAAATAAAAGCGTATCAGGACGGAAGTCAGGATAGTGGTTATCCTTGGGGGTTATTTGCTGGAAGGGGGAACGTGGGGGTTTCTAGGGTGCTGGTTGTGTTCTGTTTCTTGATGTGGGTGGTCATCACAGAGTTGGTAACACAGTTCATCAACTTGTACACTTACGATTTTCTGTGTATATGTTATACTTCAAATTAAAGTTTTTAAAAAGAACTTAAATCAGGAAATAAAAGTCATAATTTGAGCCAGCTACACATCTTCCCACAGGGTTTTCTAGCACCTTTACTGGAGAAAGAAGACCCAAAGATGACCAAGTGTTTGAAGCTGTGGGAACGACAGATGAATTAAGTTCAGCTATTGGGTAAGGAGAGCCCTGGTTGCTCAGTGGTTAAGAGCTCAGCTGCTAACCAAAAGGTCGGCAGTTTGAATCCACAAGCCATTCCAAGGAAACCCTATGGGGCAGTTCTCCTCTGCCCTATAGGGTCGCTATGAGGCAGAATTGACTCCATGGCAACAGGTTTGGTTTGATTGGCCTTGAGGTTGAGTTTGAGTTAGGCATTAGGAAATGTAATTTCTATAAAGTGCATGCGAGTGCTGGCTAGTCCTGGAGGTTGCCAACCCTTGATGGATTTGCCTCAGCCTGGGAGCAGGGGGGCATCTACTGGGCTGCAGATGCCTTTCCCTTCTGGCCCCGCCTGCTCTCGGGCTAGCATCTGTCCCTTGCCACTTGAAGCTGCCTCCCCGCATCCCTGGCTCCCTCATGTTTCAAGTGAGCATGGATGTGCTGTTGAAGTACATAGATTAAGTGAAAGAGCTGAGTTGAACAGAGTACATTGTGTATCAGATGTGCTAAATAAGGGTCTGCCTTCCTTCCCGACACCTTGATTTGAGCCCAGTGATACCCATTTTGGACTTCTGACCTCCAGAACTGTAAGCTAGAAATCTGTGTTGTTTTAAGCCACTTAGTTGGCGGTGTTTGTTACCACAGCCAAAGGTTAGAGGTGGACTCAGGGAACTGGTCAGGATGGGCCAGGCCATGCCATGGTAACAGACAGCCTCTGAGTCTCATGGCTTACACCACCAAAGATGTCTTTCATGCTGTCCCTTCAAGCCCATCGCAGGTTGGCTGTGGCTCTGCTCCACGCGACCTTCATTCCGGAACCCGGGATGGAAGGACAGCATCTGTCTGGGACAATACCAGCCATCGTGGTGGAGTGAAAAGACAGCAAGTTCACACTGGCTCTTACAGCTTCCACCAGAAGAGACCTGTACCACATCTGCTCACATTTCATTGGCCAGAGCCAGTCACCTGGACACACCTGACATCAGTGGGGTGGGAGAGGCAATGACTATTTGGAAATTGTAGTACAGTCCACCACACTCAGCAAGCTGTTAACAGTGCAAGCAGTGATATTAAGTGCTGGCTGGCTCACAGAGTGCCCTGTGGATGAAGGTGCATGGCAATCAGACAGACTGGCTTCAAATTCTGTACCAATGCCGCCAAGGTGCCAGCTCTCTCCAGGGTCCGTAGCATAGTCCCTTCCCGAAATTGTCCTTCAGTAACGCTCTGACTGTGCCACTGTCTGTGCCCTGCCAGGGCCCTGACTGGTGTGGAAGGGGGTGCAGCGTGCTGAGGGAGCCAGAGCTAGCTAAGGCCTGACCTCTGTCTGGGACAGTTTGCCTTCCCCACCCCACCAGTCCTCACGGAGGAACTCTGCTCAGCCTTCACAATCCCATCTCTAGCATCACTTCCTCTGGGAAGCCCTCCCTGACCCCCAGCCGAGGCACGGACTCTTGTCCTTCTTTTCAGAGCATAGACCCCCATTTGCAACTGCACACTCAGGTGCGATCTGTTTAGCATCTCTCCCTTTCCCGCTGAACAGAGCCTGGTCTGCTTCTGCTTCCCACTGAGTCACCAGGCTTGGCCAGAGGAGGCATCCAGAAGTAATGGCTGAGTGGATAAATGAGTAGAAGAAAAGGCATTTTGAGAAGCAAATATCCCTATCCAAATGGAAGGTTATGATGTTCTTGTCAGAAAGAAAAATAACACCATGGCTATAGAGCAAAATCAGCTAAATGGCCTACCACCCCTGAATCTTCTCACAGTCAAACAGCCCTGGGATGTTGTATTAGAGGCAACTGATTTTTCCCTTTTTCCTTATAGGTTTGCTATGGAATTAATCACAGAAAAAGGCCACACATTTGCTGAAGAGCTTCAGAAAGTGAGTAGCATCATCCGTCCTCTCAGAGTTGCCCTCACTCTATGGGCCTTTCCCTTTATCTGTAAAATGGGGGCATGTAGAGATGGTCCTCCCTCACAGGCGGGCGGTGAGGACTGCATTAATGAGGGAAGTGTAAGATGCAGGAGTTCTCACCTAGGGTGATTCTGCCTCCCAGGGACCCTGGGTAGTGTCTGGAGGCATTTTTGGTTATTACGAGTTGGGAGGCGGCGGTGCTACTAGCATCGAGTGGGTAGAGGCCAGGGACGCTGCTCCACATCCTACAGTGCACAGGACAGCCCCCATCACACAGAATGACCCGGCCTAGAATGTCAGGAACACCGAGGTGGTGACCCCGGCATGAAGTTCCTCAGCTAGTGCCATGGCAGGGAGCAGAACTCCGGGAAGCCCAGCCACAGGAACCCTCAGCCTAGGTCCCAGGCATGTTGAAGACATTGATCTTGACCATCACTGGAATGCTTGACACTCGTCTGTCTGCATAACCCAGCTGCCTCCAAGGGAGACTTCTTTCTGCAGCGCCTGACCGGGCCATGTCAGATACCCCTCAGCAGGGCTGGGTGTCCAAGAAAGACGAGTTATACTGAAGATGCAAGCAGAGTTTGCTAATTAGCCTTTGAGTGCCAGCTAATTAGAGGTTCTGACAGCAGCCTGCACACCCGCACTTGCTTGCCTTGCACATAATCACTCTGTGTGTGCCCGGCCCCCACAAACAGAGCTTCATCCTGGCCTTCTGCTTCCCCCAGATCCAGTGCACGCTGCAGGACGTTGGCTCCGCCCTCGCAACACCTCGCTCCTCGGCCAGGGAAGCACATTTAAGTAATTCTCAAACCTGTGTGTGTTGACTGGCCCTGTGGGGGGACCTGGGCCTCCAGGTTGGGTCTACCCTGGGCATCACCACCTGGGACCCGCAGGTGGGCCAGTCAGTCTTGCTCACAGACCCTGGAGGGAAGGTACCACCTGCATCAGTGGAAGTGGTTTGTGCAGCTCCCCTGGCAGAAGGGTTGTGGGGGCTGTTTCCTCCATGATATGCGATGGGCCTCATGGCGTCTTCTTTCTGCTCCCTGACTCCTCAGAACACACCGCGTTCTCAGAAGGGCCGATCCTGGAGCTGGAGCAGTGGATCGACAAGTATAGCAGCCAGCTCCCACCTCTCACGGCCTTTATTCTGCCTGTAGGTACTGGATGGCCTCTACCCCAGGGGGTGGCTGCTGGCCACATGTGTTGACAGAAACATGTGGGCTTCGACTAGGCCCCATCTTCTGCTACTAACAGTGACAGAAGGGGCCCCCTAAGTCCCCTCCAGGTCCCCACCCAGCCCCATCCATGGTGGAAGAGGAGGAGCAGAACACTGCCTAGGGCGGGGGGCTGCATGTCTGAGGAGCCCCCTGTCTGCACTGGGCACCCCACACCCACACCTCTACCCCCAGCCAATACCCACTTTCTCCTTTCAGTCAGGGGGCAAGAGCAGCTCCATGCTGCACCTCTGCCGGGCTGTGTGCCGCCGAGCTGAGAGACGGTAAGGGACCCGAGGGAGAGGGAGAGGGAGCTTCGTCAGGGTGGGAGGCAGGCATGGCAGGATCCAGCCACTCGTTAACAGACCTTCTTTGTGCCCAAGTCCCTGTCCCCAGAGCACTTACATTATGGAGGGAGGCAATGGTACATAACCAAACAAACCAATACCCGTTACCTGTTGCCATCGAGTTGATTCCAACTCATAGTGACCCTATAGGACAGAATAGAACTGCCCTATTGGGTTTCCAAGGCTGTAATCTTTATGGAAGCAGACTGCCGCATCTTTCTCCCAGGGAGCAGCTGGTGGGTTTGAACTGCTGACCTTTAAGTTAGCAGGTGAGCACTTAACCACTCTGCCACCACGGCTCCTTAAACAAACCAACACATGATGTAATTTCACATCATTGTAAGCATTATGTGGCAGATAAGCCAGAGCAGGGTGGGAGTAGGTCCTACTTACTTTGTAATTTTATATATATACTTTGTTTTTTATTTTATTTTTTTGGATTATGTAATACATTCACAAGCTACAAAATTCCAAAGGAACAAAAGGGTACTCAGCTCCCCAGTCAGTTCCTGGGGCGTTAACTTAGGTGGTATTGTCAGGTGTCCGGGGGGGGGGGGGGGGGCCCGCCTGAGAGAGGAAATGCTATTTGAGCCGAGCATGACTGAGTGACTGTAAAACTACACACCATAACAAGGGCCAACCGGGTTGGGGTGGGGGTGGAATGCGGGGAATGGTCTCTGGCAGCCAGCAGCCTGAGCTGAGAGATGAAGGATGAGGGCGAGGTGCAGGGCGAGAGCCCGAGGTGGGAGGTAGCCATCCGCTTTCAGAGAACAGAAGGGAGGTGGGAGGGCCTGGATGTACAGTGAGGAGGCACGTGGGGCAAGACGAGGCTAGAGGGGTGAGCAGAGGCCAGACCAGGCCCGGCCTAGGACCAGCAGGGAGTCTGCCCCTTCCTGAGAGCAACAGGAAGCCACTAGATAGGATTTGCATTTTGAAAGGACCCTCTGGCTGCTGGGTAGAGATGGGCCTGGAGAGGCCCACAGGCCTTGGGGGTCCAGGTGGAAGCTGTCAACAGACCAACCCCAGGCCACCCTGACTCAAGAGCTGGGGAGAGGAGGGGCCTCCAAAAGCTACCGACAGCCTTTTCAAGGACGCTTTAAAGGAATAATTGTAAAGTCTACGTTTATACCATTCATGGACCAGGCACACAGCTTTACAGAGAAATGGAAATAAAACCTTACTTTGATACAGCAGACACTTTCTATTCATGCTGGCACTTTCTATTCATGATTTCCTGATTCCACTGATTGATAGCCCCGGGAGAGAGGTGGTGGTGGCCCCCCTTTCACAGGAGGGAGGAAGTTGGGGCTTAGAGAAGTGATGTCGTGGCCCGGGTCACCCAGGTGGGTTCATGACAGTCAGGATTTCAGCCCAGGTCTGTCCGGCCCCAAACCCCAACCTCTCTCCACGGCCCCACATCACAAAGGTCTGCCCTTTACCAAGAGGCTCTTGGTCCCCAGCTGGTCTCAAAAGGATCTCAGTTAACATAAAGAGCTTTGGCTTCGAAAGAAAACTATAATACTTTTTACAAAACCATGTATGTCAGCAGTACTCAGAATAGTAAATAGTTGGAAACAAATGACCCAAAGGCCGAACAACAGGGACTAGCCGAGCAAACACTGAGTCATCAACCCATCAGACAATTGTACCACATTGAAGTGACAGCGTGCAGACTGTCCATGGTGTGGAAACTGTGGGCCACCATGGGGGGAAAGCCCAGTGCTGAGTGCAGGGTACCTTCACAGGGTGACTGCAGCTGCAGGGACATGCAGGCTTTGGGGGGCCGGCCTAGATGCACATCCGGTCGGGCTACTTGCTGGCTGTGTGGCCTGGGCTGGAGACAGAAACCTTCTGCCTCAGTTTTCTCATCTTGAAAGTGGGGAGAGTGGCTCCCAGCAAGGGTTGTGCAGAAAGAGGTGTTGCGCAGGAAGGGCTTGGCATCAAGGGTTTCCCATGCCCTTGTTGGCTCTCTACTTCACCAAACATGATGTCCTCTTCTAGCAATTGATCCCTCCTGATGACATGTCCAAAGCAAGCATCTGGCAATATTCTGTTTTGATCCATAAGATTCTCACTGGTTAATTTTCAGAAGTAGAATGCCAGGCCTTTCTTCCTAGTCTGCTTTAGTCTGGAAGCTCCACTGAAACCTGCCCACCATGAGTGACCCTGCTGGTATTTGAAATACCAGTGGCATAGCTTCCAGCATCACAGCAACATGCAAGCCCCCACAGTACGACCAACCGGGGGGTATCCCAATAAAGCCATGGGGTAGGGGAGACAGCTAAATAAAAGCAGGCCATGACTGGAGAAATGATAAGAATGTGTTATGACCAAAGATTATAATTAATTCCTAATCAAATTCTATGTATCTGAAGTCTAATAAAATCTACAAATATTAGGAAAAAAGAAGAAAAGAAAGGAAAGCAGCGGTCCACAAGTGTGAGGTTCTTTTCCTATCATTTAAGGCTGTATTTTATGGGCCTGATGCTACTTTGCCATTGTATTTCTTACCACATACTACTACAAATCTCATACTGTATCTAGGGAAGGTCTCTTTATTGTACCTTGAAATTATTAGCTTGTGGGTGCTCAGTAAACAGCGGCCCACTGTCTAGAAGGTCTGCACACAGACTGGCGAGAGCGCCCGTGAGTTCAGGCTTATGCACAGAATTGGGAGTTTGGTTTGCTTGGGTCTTTTTCTCCCCTGTGAAGTTGGAGTCCCTGGGTGGTGCAAACGTTAATGTACTCGGCTGCTAACCAAAAGGCTGGAGGTTTGAGTCTACCCAGAGGCACCTTGGAATAAAGTCCTGGTGCTCTACTTCCAAAAAATCAGGCACTGAAACCCCTATGGAGCACAGTTCTCCTTTGACACACATGGGGTCACTATGAGTTGGAGTCAGCAGCAACTAGAAGTTGCTCTACGTCATAACTTAGAAGGGGCTTAGAGTGGTAACCCCTTGGGAATTGTTACCTTATTCTCCACCCCATCGTACCTGGGGAGGACCCACAGGCTCAGTGAGATAAAGGAGGCAGGCTGGGATATGGGGTACCGTGCCCCCTCCACCATCCTTCTCCCCTCCTCAGCCAGGCCACTTGTGATCTGCCCCCAGGAAAGGGGGTTGGTGCCTTCTTAAACACGCTGGTGTTGCTTTTCCATCTGTAACACTGGTGGTCTCTGTGCAGGTTCAGGTCAGGAGGCGCCAGGCTCTGGGGCTGTGCTCAGGGCTCAGTCTCCGTCCCAGGAGGTGGGTGTACTGAACACTGTAATGTGGCCTGATAGCGTGTCTCCTCCCTTTCCAGCGTGGTGCCTCTTGTCCAGATGGGAGAGACTGATGCAAATGTGGCCAAGTTCTTAAACAGGTACTTAGGTGGGCTTCAGAGAGTATCTCTCCTCTGAAATAGTGAGCACATTCTGTGGGAAATAGTCACCGTGGAACGGGGCCGAGGAGCAGGGCTGGGATTTGGTCATTCATTCAGTCACTGAATAGTCACCGAGTGGCTGCTCTGTGCCAGATGCTGGATGCCGAGATGCAGCTGGGGACCAGGTGGACGCTGTTCCTGTCCCCAGTGAGGTTAGGACCTCGTTGGAAGAGGCTGCTATAAACAAAGCCAGCAAAGAAAACTAAATGCAAAGGGACAGTGTGGTCAAAAGAGGGCCTCTTTGAGGTTGGGTGTCTTGCTGGTGACTGACCAGGGAGCCCAGGAAGCAGGACCCTTCTCTCAGTCGGTCTCCTCTCCCCCCTGAGGCCCCTGAGCAGTATGAATAGGGAGAAGACAGCCAGGCAAAGCTGTGCTTCCACGCTGTCTGGGCCCCAGGGCAGGCCCGGTGAGCTGGCCTGACCTGGACAGGACTTCTTCAGCCTCCCAGCTCGGCCTCAGCAGCCCAAAGCCTGCCCCGTCAGTTTCTACTCCAGACCCACCCCCAGCCTTGGCTTGTGCAGTGCCTGTGTGGGCAAGGTTGGAGCCCAGTGGCAAGGAACCAGCCGGAAGAAAGGAGCTGCCCTGGGTGGCCAAAAGGGGACCGCACGGCTGGGTGCCGGCCTGTTACTTTGGACACTCCTCCCGTGGGGACATGATGGATCCTGACAGCCTCCCTCCTCCCGGGAGTGCAGTGGGGTCTCCCTGGGCCAACTAGCGAGGAGCACCTCCATTCCACCTCCACAGCTGCGACCAGTGGGCAGCCTTTATGGCCCCACAGTGTTGTGTGGGGCAGTCCGTTCATTCCCTCAGCAGGGCCTCACAGAGCAGGCGGGAGCCAGTGTGTCGCTGCCCTCCAGGAGCACGAACCGAGCGGAATCCCGAGCCTGCCGGCCCTCCTGAACCTGACTCTGCATGTTCACAAGGTCCCAGGGGATTCGGGCACACGCTCCAGTTTGGGAAGCACGAGTCCTGATCACTTGAAGATGCAGAAACCAGCAGAGGAGTGGCCAGAGGCACCTGTCCTTTGGGGCTAGGGTGGGGGCAGGGCAGGGCCCTCCTCCTACAGGAACGGCCCCAGCCCTGGCGCCAAAGTTGCGGGGTGGGGGTTGGGGGGACCTTGGCTGTCACAGAAGCTTCCCATCGTGTGCCATCCATCAAGCCCAAGTCGGCCAGTCACCCACTGTCCCCGATATTCCTAGGAATACACAATCTATATTTCCTCCTTGAAGGTTAATATGGAAAGGACCTAGTTAGCATTGATCTCTTGTTTCAAATGATTCCCTTTGCTTCTTTCTCTCCCTGTAGACTCAGTGACTACCTCTTCACATTAGCCAGATACACAGCCATGAAGGAGGGGAATCAGGAAAAGATGTACAAGAAGCCCTGACTGCTGCGAATGAGCCCGAGGCACTGGAGATAATGGCCAGGCAAGGCATCTTTGATCCCTCAGTGGTGCTGATGCCTAGAGGTGAAGAGAAGAGTTTGCCCCCCACTGTCCAGGTCCTTGAAGGTCTCCCCCAGGGGGCTGGACGCTGACCTTTGTCCAGACTCAGCTTTGGTCCCGGGCCCCTGCCACGTCCCCCAGGGAACTGTTCCAGAATCCTGCCCCTGCTCAAGGCTCTGCTTGGCCTCAGGGAAGGTGGGAATGAATTCAGTATTGTGGAATGAGAAGGAGCCCTGCGGAAAAAAGAATAAAAGTGGGAAAGGCTTGAGCGTGTGAGAGAGAGAGAGAGAGATAGAGCACTTGCGAGTGTGCGTGAGAGTGCCCATGAGCTTGAGCGACTGTGTGCTCAGTTATTCAAGGATTTGGACTGCTACCAGAGGCCCTTGGAAATGTAATTGTGATTTACCTGTGCCAGAGGAGCTTTAAATGTCACATTTATAAAGGAGAAGCAGACAGGATTTGGAAGTTTAGTCACCTCTGAGCCACCCATCACCACTGAAGTGTGAGGAGAAGGCTGGCTGCAGATTTACAGGCGAGGCCTCAGAAACACTCCACTGGAGTGAAGTGTGTGGGGGGCACGGGGGCAGCTTGGAGACTCCTCTCTAAAAAGGATGGAGACCCCGGTGAGAGAAACACCACCATTCCAGGGGGGCATTTCCTGCTCCTGCCCAGTTGGATGGCGTCAAGAGTCTGAGGGAGCGTGGGCCCAGTTTGAGAAAATAAGGTCTTCTGTTTCCAGTGCAGCTGACTGACACCAGCGAGATGTATTTCTCTGAGGTCGCACTTGGCTGGTTTCTGCCTCTGCATCCCATGCCATGGCTGTATTTTATTTCAGTTGTCACCACTGCTCCCTCCCGCCATGAAACGGCACTGCCGGTGCCAGCTGTGTCCTTGGGAAGGGGATTATTTATGAAGGGTGGAGAGGCAGCCCTGAGAACCTGAAGATTCCACGCTGCTAATTGCAGGAAATGACTTTTCAGAAGGGCAGGCTCTTGCCAGCTGTCAGGGCTAGTGAACTCAATCCAGCAGTCATTTACTTATTGGGGCCTGATTAGCATGAGGCACGATGCTAGGCTGAGGGAGGCTGGCCACGCCGCTGTCCTCCTCCGGCAAGTCAGCAAACGCTTCATCATCAGTCACCTGCACATTTTCTCACCAGCGCACATGATAATTTTGCAGGGGGAACAGGCATGTTTTGTCTCTTCTGGGTCCTTTCATTCCTGGCATGCTGCTATGGCCCTCTTAAGCTGAGCAGTCTATGGGTGGATGACCCCTCAGTGAATATCCTCCAGGAAGTGGCCAATGTCAAATGCCTCCCTCTTCCCAGATCTCTGGGTGAGGACATAGTGGGTACTTGGTATGTTTGTAAAGAGAACTGAAAACAGGAAGTACAAATGAATCAGGAGAGACTAATGGTGTCTAAGAGTTCCTGGATGGTGCAAATGGTTAAGGTGCTCAGCTGCTAACCAAAAGGTTGGAAGTTCAAGTCCACCTAGAAGCACCTCGAAAGAGAGGCCTGGCAATCCACTTCTGAAAAATCACCCATTGAAAACTCTATGGCACACAGTTCTTCTCTGACACACACAGGTTGCCATAAGTCAGAATCAACAGCAACTGGTTTGTTTTTGTTGTTTAATGGTGGTTAACTACCATCTAACATCTAAGCCCCAAGGCTCGGCCAAGAGCAAATCACTCAGTTCTGCCCTCACCTCAGAATCTTCCCGGAAAGAGCAGGATGTATATAATAACACATCAGTCCACACTCTCAGTCATGATAAGACATCCTACAGAGATGAGGGGAGCCCTTTGAGCAAATACAACATCCTCAAGAGACCATCTTTGAAAGAAGGCCATGTGCAGGTCCTGTACCCACCAGTCCTTCCAAGGACAGGCCATCGCCAGACGGATGTGAACCCTTGGGTTCTCAGGCCCAGCTCGGCACCTTCCTGCTCACCAGCAAACATTGCTCTGAGAACCTGCCCAGGTGCAGAGTGCGCTCGGCATCCCTGGAGGGGTTTCTCTCCCGTGCCTCCAGCCTGGGGAAACCTGAGAATACCTCCCTTCGTGGACCCAGAGGATGGGCTGGTGTGAAGTATCTGCTCTCTGGCAGTGCCCTAACGAGTCACGTTGGAATCTCAAGTAAAAGGACAAATGTGGCCCTTATGGACGTTTATCACAATATCCTCCCATATTTTGAATCAAGTGGAAAAACTTCAGAAAAGCTCGACAATCCAAAAAAAAGAGCCCCTTTGGCACAATGGTTAAGTGCTCAGCTGCTAACCGAAGGTCAGAGGTTCAAACCCACAGGCAGCTCCTTGGGAAAAAGACCTGGCGATCTGCTCCTGTAAGGATTACAGCCTAGCAAACCCTATGGGGCAGTTCTACTCTGTCACATGGGGTCACTATGAGTTGGAATTGACTGGACAGCACACAACAACACAATAAAAAAAACACAACTATGTATAAAGCCCTCATTGCCCAATCTCCACACCATTGTCAACCCTCCAGTGACCATGCCTATTACACAGTAATGCAGGACTATGAAACAATAGCCTGTTTTTATTTAAAACTGATAATTTGTTCATGATAGGTTTTTTTTTTTTTTTGGCATTATTTTGTTTTTTTTAAAAATTATCGCATTAAGCTTCGGGGGCAGTGAATTTCTGTTAAGGATGATGGAGAAATTTGGAGACGGATAGCGATGATGGTTGCACAGCATGAATGGAAGCAGTGTCACTGAATTATACATGAAAAATGTTAAAATGGGAAATGTTTTGTTATATATATTTTTAGCACTATGAAAAAGATTAAACAAACAAAAGATTTAATTAAAATATTGTTTATCTTGATTACTGAGTGTGTTGGCATCCCCTGTAATTTTGCACCCAAGATAATTCCTCGCTTGCCTCACACTCACCCAGGTCCTGCTCTGCCGATCACAGTGCTGAGCACCCTTACCAGAGATAAGCTGCTGTTGTCGTTGGTTGCCATCAAGTTCAATACAATTGTTGGTGACCCCATGTGTGCAGAGTAGAACTGCTCCATAGGGTTTTCAAGGCTGTGACCTTTTGGTTTACTGTTTTTATTGTGATTTAGATAAAAGTTTACAGAGCAAATTAGTTTCTCATTAAAAAGTTAATACACAAATTGTTTTGTGACATTGGTTGCTAGCCGCGTGATGTGTTAACACTATCCCCTTCTCCACCCCAGTTTCCCTGTTTCCATTCGTCCAGTTTTCCTGTCCCTTCCTGCCCTTCTGTCTTTGCTTTTGGGCTGGTGTGCCCATTAGTCTCGTATACATGATTGAACTGTGAAGCACGTCCCTCACATATGTTATTGTTGGTCTTATAGACCTGTCTAATTTTTGGCAGAAGGGTGAACCTCAGGAGTGACCTCAGTACTGAGTTAAAAGGGTGTCCGGGGCCATACCCTTGGGGGTCTCCCGTTTCTCTCAGACCAGCAAATCTGGTCTTTTGTGTGTGTGTGTGAATTGGAATTTTGTTGTACATTTTTATTCCACTGTGTCCGGGACCCTGCCAGAGCAGTCGGTGGTGGTAACCGGGCACCATCTAGTTGTTCTGGCCTCAGTCTGGTGGAGGTTGTGGTAGTTGTGGTCCATTAGTCCTTTGGACTCATCTTTCCCTTGTGTCTTTGGTCTTCTTTCAGTTTCCTTTGTTCTAGCTGGGATGGGAGCAGTAGATGTATCTTAGATGGCTGCTTACAGGCTTTTAAGACCCCAGTTGCTACTCACCCCAGTCGGATATAGAACATTTTCTTTATAGACTATGTTTTGCCAATTGAGCTAAATGTCCCCCGAGACCATGGTCTCCAGCCCTCAGCCTAGTAGCTCGGTCTCTAAGGGCATTTGGATGTGTCTGTGAAGTTTCTGTGACTTTACCCTGGAAGGCTGTGACCTTTTGGAAGCAGATCGCCAAGTCTGTCTTCTGAGGTGTCTCTGGGTAGGTTCAAACCACCAACCTTTCGGCTAGTAGTTGAGTGCTTAACTGTTTGCGCCACTCAAGGACTCCTGGTTGTTGACTATTCTGTCCTAGGGAACCCCACAATAATAATGACACCAGATGGCATGTTATAAGCGCTTGCTATGTGCCAGGCACCAAGCCAAGTGCTCCACAGATGTCATCCCATCTAAACCTCATAGCAGCCCTGGACGGGGGTGCTCGTGGTATGCCCCACTTTGCAGATGAGGCAACTGAGGCTCAGAGGGGAGAACCAACGTGTCCCAGTGAGTCACATCAAGATGGGGGCCTAGGACCCCTGACTCCTGGCCCAGTGCCCCTTGCCTCACACTCCACTGCTGTTTGACAACCATTTTAATTATGACCTGGGCTGCGGTGAACAATGCCAGGCACTAATAGATTCTCCTGTCTCATTTCTCGACCTCGTTTCCCTTAACTGATATTTCATGGCAGCTGTTAATGTGCATTTTTCAGCGAGTAATTTTTGCAGCCTGAACTTGTAACACATCCCAGTGACAGAGGCCCCTGGTTCTGAATCCCCCATCAGCTGCAATGTCACCCTCGCCTCCTCCCCAACACCTTCTTCCGACAGCCCATCCAGTTTTATGATCGCTTTGTCCCAGTTATCACTACGAACCTTTACAAATCCAGAGGCATTTCAAGTGTAACTGAATAAAATTCTTTGTATAATAAATTCCGCATGAATGCTACATAAATCAGTGCCGGGAAGGATTTGTGGCTCGTTTCTCCCCTCGGAACGGGGCTCTGGAATCTTGCTGGCAATACTGGACCCAAGCGAGTCCTTTTTTGATTAGCAAGAGGAGTAAATTCACCTCTGCAGTCCAGCAGGGGGTGCAGTTTTAACGTCCCTCAGCCTGTTGCTTTTCTTCTCTGAGAGTCCCTCGTGGAAGATAGCATTTGAGCCCTACAGAGGCAGGGGAAGGGGAGGGTTGGGGAGACCTAGGAACTTCAGGATGTCCCTCATGTTTTCCCACTCCACGGAAGCAGAAGCTTCTAAAGCCGTGCTTTGTCATCTTTGGAACGAGGATGAAAGGGACGTGCATACTCTTCCTAGATGGATGCACACACATGTAGGTTCAGAAGTTTGCATAGTTTTATGGAGTCCTTGGAAACCCTAAGTAAGAATCCCTGTTCTAAAATTACCCATGCAACAGCCTCTTCAGGAGCTACGGTAAGTCCAGAGTCACAGGGTGGCCTTCTCGTGCAGCCTCTTTGGGGGGTTCATGCAGGCCCAGCCTTGAAGTGTGAGAATGAACACTTGGGGCTGGCCAGGGGAGGCTGATGAGATAACCTCGGTGCTTGTAAGACTGTGTAGGGCAGTGAATGACAGCCAAGGGCACGGCTGGGCCTTGGGCTTCAGGCAGACTGGGCTTTGAGACCAGCTCTGTCACTTCCTAGCTTTGGGACTTTGGGCAAGTCATTCCAGCTTTCTCAGACTTGGCTTCTCCATCTGTAAAATGGCAATAGTAACAATATCAACCCCATAGGGTCACTGGGAGGATTTAATGAGGTAATACATGAAAGAGCTTAGCACACCACTTGGCAAATGTTAGGCTTCTGTTATTATAGTTGTTAATGTATTATTATTTGAACTCAAGTTCTGGCTCTGCCACTTTCTGGCTGAGTCACCTTGAGCAAATTGTTTAATCACTCTGAGCCTCAATCCTCATGGTTTATAACTGGGGATAATAATACCAACTTCTGAGTCCATGGGCCTGGCACATGGTGGCACATGGTAGCTGCTCAAACAAATGTAGCTATGGTTGTTGAACTGAAATCATGTTTTATCCTTTTCAAAGTACTTCCAAAGAGCTCAGGCCCAGGTGAAGCACCTGTTGCTGTCAGGTCGATCCCAACTCATGGCAACCCCATGTGTTACAGAGAACTGCTAACCTAAAGGCTGAAGGTTCAAACCTACCCAGTGGCGCCTTGGAAGAAAGGCCTGGAGATCTGCTTCGATAAAGATTAGAGTCAAGAAAACCCTATAGAGCACAGTTCTATTCTGTGATACATAGTGTTGCCATGAGTCGGAATCGACTTGATGGCAACAGATTTGTTTTTGTTCCACTTCTTATATGCCGGACCTTTTTAAACATTTTTTAAACCATAGCCAACACCGAGAGAGCACCTTCTATGTGCACTTGGTTTACTCCCATAACAGCCTCACGAAGTAGATATTCGCATTAGTATTTCACAGATACAAACACTGAGGCACAGGGAGACAGCACACTGGCCAGTGTCACGCAGCGAGTAAGGACATCTAGGACCTGATCTGGCCATCTGCCTACCTCTAGTATGTTCTTCCCTTTCCACATGGACTCATGCTGCCCACGGTCTCCAGGACAATGACCCTGGTCTTCAGATTCACATGGAGGTGGCTATCTTGGGACAGTTGTCAATAAGGACGTAATCAACAATTACGTGGGGTGTGACTTCTTCTCCAGGAGAGGGCATCAGAAGCCTGGGAGCATCCTGGCTGCGCTGGCCACAAGTGGCCACTCTGAGGAAGGGTGAGAAGCAGGAGCCAGTTCAGCGTGGCTAGGGGGAACAGAGTGAATCAGTGGCAACAAGGTCCAGCTGGACTCAGCCTGGGCATTGCTAGGTGATCTCCCCGGGCTCAGCCCCACAGAGACCACTCCCCAGCGGATGAGATCTTTGGCCCCATCACTGCTCATCTGCAGCACCCAAGTCCTATCCCAGTGAGCTGCTTCCTTATTTACGATCACCTTGGGTCGAGCAGACATGTTGCTAAGGGTCGTTTATTTTTGTTTATAAAATTGATGGCTTTGCCTCGATTACACACTGTCAAAACGGGACGGGTTGGCCCCAAAGTCTCTTGCCGCGTGACTGCCTCAGACGTGCGTACATCTGTTAACTCCACAGGAGCTGTAGACTGAAATCAGGTTCACGATAACTCACACGCCACTGGCCCGCTACATTGTGTGAGCGGCAGGCCTGGCTGCTGTGCTCATCCAGGCACACACTGCATGGAAAGGGGGGAGTCAGAGTCTACGAGGTGCCCATGCCAGGCGGCACCGAAGCCTCACCCTGTCCCAGTGACAGACTCTCTGAAGGCACTTTGGTTGGGGCATGGGAGAGAATGAACTTTATCTTGACATGATCTGAGCCGGCCCTCCAGCAGCTGGAGAGAGTTCAGAAGCCTGTGGCTCTCCACCTGCAGCCTTCAGCGACAGACATGTTGACTCTACACTGTTGGCCTCGTTGTTAGTTGCAGCCGAGCTGATTCCGACTCATGGTGACCCCACGTGTGCAGAGTAGAACTGCTCCATAGGGTTTTCAGGACTGTAACCTTTCAGAAGCAGATTGCCAGGCCTGTCTTCTGAGGCACCTCTGGGTGGGTTCAAACCCCCAACCTTTAGGTTAGCAGTCGAGTGCGTACCGTTTGCACCACCCAGGGACCTGTGTGACGCAGCAATTTCACGTCTCAGAATTTCTCCTAAGGAGATTGTCAGACACATAGATGGAGCTATAAGGGTTTATTTTTTATTTTTTTCCAGTGCTGCATTTCTCATTACAGTGAAAAATTGGAAACCAATGTTCAACAATAGGAAGCTAGATAATTAAATAAGTAAAATATTTAACATAAAGGGCTATAAAAAATATGGAGCCACTGACTATGATGTTGTCTAAATATTTATTACGATGGAAAAATATTTGCAATCTATTAAGTCAGAAACAAAAAAACCCAAGTTAAAAAATGGTATGTATAGAATGATCCAAATTCTGTGAAAGAAATATGTGTGTGTGTGTGTACACATATATGAATCCCTGGGTGATGCAAACAGTTAACACACCCTGCTGCTAACTGAAAGGTTGAAGGTTCAAGTGTACTGAGAGACGCCTCGTAAACAAGGCTTGCTGATCTACTTCAGAAAAATCTGCCATTGGAAACTCTGTGGAGCACAGTTCTACTCCTACACATGTAGGGTCACCGTGAGTTGGAATATATACCATAGAAAAAAATGCAAGGATCCATTCCATATGTTAATAATACTTATATCTCTAAGTGGCAAGAATATGGGCGGTTTTAACTTTCATTTTTGTTTATCTGTATTTTCTACAATAAATTTGGGTTGGGTTTGGCAAAGGCTTACTTGTGTAATAAAAGAAAAAAACAAAAAAAACCATTGCCCTCAAGTCAATTCTGACTCAGAGCAAGCCCATGTGTTACAAAGTGGAACTGCTCCATAGAGTTTTCTTGGCTGTAATCTTTATGGAAGCAGATCACCAGGCCTTTCATCTGCAGAGCCTCTGGGTGGGTTCGAACAGCCAACCTTTAGGTTAGTAGTCAAGTGTAAACCATTTGTGCCACCCAGGGATCTACTTGTGTAACAATACTAATGAAAAAGAGAGAAGTAACTGACAATGGGTTGCCCTACCTGTACTAAATCATCTACCTCCTCTGGGATGGTTGGAGCTGAGAGAAGCCCCTTGGAGGATGACACCCCCTATGTGCCCCCCAGCCAATGGGGAAGGCGCACTCCCATAGCCACAGCCTTGGGGCCCCTGTAAGTCTAGACGCCTGGAGAATATGCAACGTATTCCTTCTGCCAGAGACAGCTGGCCATCTGGAGTCCAGCCCCCATGCATCCTGATTGGAGATGCTTGGCCTCCACTCTAGGGCAACAGAGGATGGAAGACGAATATTCACAGCCCCAATGAGATGTCCCCAGGGATAACTGCACCAGCTTTTCTCCAAACTATTGAGGATGTTGGCGTCCCTCCTTCTCCTCTGTTGGTTGCTGCATCTTTACCTGGTACAGGGTTTGAGGGTAGACATAGCACTTCCGTATTTATGATCTTATATGGATTGTCACCATAACTTTACCTGGACAAATGGATGCTCTGAGGGGTAAAGCGATGAGCACAGGATTTCACAGTCAGCAACTGGCAAAGCTAGCACTCAACCTGGGCCTCCTGTGTCCAAATCCAGCCTCCTTTCTCCTCTGTTCTGCTGAGAGAAGAGGGGAAAGGGCTTTTCCCAGGGACAGGAAAGAAATACCAATTCCAGGTAATTGGCAGTGGTTGCCTGGAAGAGGTTTGAGGCTAGGTTCAGATCCAGCAGGAAGGAGTCTGGTAATCCATTAGTAATGTCTGCCATGGCCCCAGAGGGAAGCAGTGGAAAAAGTGATGTGTGTTTGATACTTCTGGATTCCTAAAGCAAAGCTCCCACAGATCCCAAAGGGGTGGGGACTTTGGACGTGGTGATGACTGCCAGGCTGCCTAAGAGTCGCCAGACTGTCCCTCTGAGGCAGCCCTAAAGGAAGCTCTTCCAGCCCTGCAGGTCTCCAAGAGAACAAACAGGAGGACTTCTCAGCAGTTCTGAGGTGACATATCAAGGTCATAGATCTCTGAGAACCAAATACTTATAAATCTGACTAATTAATTAGTCAGTCCTGACGAGCTCGCTGCCATAATTCAGAAACTGTAATTACATTTCACATTAAAGCATGCAGAGTTAAGATTAAAGCCAGTGAGAAATGGTGTGACACCTCCCACCCCCACTCTACCTCCAACCTCTGCCACAAATGCCCAGCCTTCTGCCTTCCAGCAGGGAGGTCTCCTAGGGCTATAGTTCCAAAAGCCAAGTCCCTTGGGTTGCCTTTTGTCTCTCAATTCTCTGTGAGGCTGTTCCCTCCTAGGAACAGGTTCCAGCTCCCCTCCCTTGAGGTGGCTACATTTAGTTGAGCAAACACTTGCCCTCGGCTTCACAGCTAGTGAGTGGCAGAACTGGGACTTGAACCCAGTTCCACAGCTCCAAAATCCCTTGCTCTGTCTAGCCCTCTCAGTGAGATCCTTAAGTACTCAGCTCGAGCTCTGGAGTCAGACTCAATTTTTGAGCATATGCTCTCAACATCGTGATAAATGGAGAAAATACTGAAGTTGCCCATGGAAGCAGCAGTCAAGAAATCAAATGACATATCACATTGGGCAAATCTGCTGTAAAAGACCTCTTTAAAGCCTTAAAAAGCAAAGATGTCACTTTGAGGACTAAGGTGCCCTGGACCCAAGCCATGGTATTTTCAATTGCCTCATATGCATGTGAAAGCTGGACAATGAACAAGGAAGATCTAAGAATTGATGACTTTGAATTATGGTGTTTGTGAAGAATACTGAATATACCATGGACTGCTCAAAGAATGAACAAATATATCTTGGAAGAAATACAGCCAGAATGCTCCTTAGAAGTGAGAATAGCGAGATTTTGTCTCACGTGCTTTGGACATGTTATTAGGAGGGACTAATACCTGGAGAAGGACATCATGCTTGGTAAAGGGTCAGCAAAAAAGAGGAAGACCTTCAACAGGATGGACTGACACAGTGGCTGCAACAAGGGGCTCAAACATACCAACAATTGGAGAATGGCGCAGGACTGGGCAACATTTTCTTCTGTTATACATAAGGTCGCTATGAGTTGGAACTGACTTGATAGCACCTAACAACAATGTGCCCTCAACAAGTGTCAGCTAGTATGACGATAATGAGCAAGCTGTTTCGTTCTGATCCCACGCTCCAAAGACTGGACAGCGAGTTGCAGATCCAGTCTGGGCTGTCATGCAGCCTTCTCTACATCCTAGCCTAACACTGGGTGTGCGTATGTTGGGGGGAGGAGAGAGGTGCCCCTGAGGCCTCACAAGCCTAGAAATGCCTCAGCCTGACTCCTTCTAGCTGAAGAACTCTTTTTTTAATTGTGGTAAATATACAGTGTTATGGATTGAATGTGTCCCTCAAAAATATGTGTCAACTTGGCTAGGCCATGATTCCCAGTATTGTGTGGTTGTCCTCCATTTTATGATCTGATGTAATTATCCTGTGTGTTATAAATCCTAACCTCTATGATGTTAATGGAGCCCTGGTGTCACAGTGGTTAAAAGCTCGGATGCTAACCAAAAGTTTGGCGGTTCGAATCTACCAGCCGCTCCCTGGAAACCCTATGGAGTAGTTCTACTTGTCCTATAGGGTTGCTGTGAGTCAGAATTAGAGGCAGTTATATTAATAAGGCAGGACACAATCTACAGGATTAGGTTGTATCTTGAGTCAATCTCTTTTGAGATATAGAAGAGAGAATCAAGCAGAGGTGAGGGACCTGACTACCACCAAGAAAGAAGAGCCAGGCATAGAGCACATCCTTTGGACCCAAGGTCCCTGTGCTGGGAACCTGCTAGACCCAGGGGAAGACTGATGCCAAGACACATGGAGATCTCCAACGAATGCTGGGCCTACAGATGTTGAAAGGAGACAAGGATATTCCCTCAGAGCTGGTGCTCTGAATTCGGACTTCTAGCTTCCTAAACTGTGAGAAAATGTTTGTTAAAGCCATCCACTTGTGGTATTTCTGTTTTCGCAGCACTAGATAACTAAGACATAGAGGTAACAAAACATTTGCCCTTTATCAGTCTTCACGTGTACAGTTCAGTGACATTAAATATGTTCACCATATGTTGAAGAACTCTTTGCTCATGTACTTTTTCAACTCAAATGCTTCCCCAAACCCATTAAAACCAAACCCGCTGCCACTGAGTTGATTCCAACTCATAGCGACCCTATAGGACAGAGTAGAACTGCCCCCATAGAGTTTCCAAGGAGTGGCTAGTGGATTTGAACTGCTGACCTTTTGGTTAGCAACCACAGCTCTTAACCACTTTGCCACCAGTTGCTGTCAAGTTGACCGACTCATGGCGACCCTATGTGTGTCAGAGTAGAACTGTGTTCCATAGCATTTTCAATGGCTGAATTTTTGGCAGTTTATCATCAGACCTTTCTTCTGAAACACCTCTGGGTGGACTTGAACCTCCAACCTTTTGGTTAGCAGTCGTGCGGCTTAGCTGTTTGTACCACCCAGGGTCTCAATAGGCAGTATAGAGAAGGGAATGTGCTTCCTCCCCCCACCCCTGCTCTACATAAATTACACAAAGATCATAGGTTATCTTTCTCTATATAATTTCTCATCTCCCTGCTGTGATTATCGGTACCGGCAGAAGCTCCTCTGGCAGCTTGGTCAGAGCCTAGTCATCAGAGTTGTGGGCAGCCATTTTCTTAAAATGAAAGGTGAGGACATGTAGAAAGAGGACTAATGTCTGTGTGCTTATTCAGTGCCAGGAACCAAGCTGGGTGCATTTTACACGACTTCATTTTAATTTTTAGCATGCTCTAGCCGTCATGACTCCCCTCTTACAGACAGGAAACGAATGCACAGAAAGGTGGCCTCAGTATGACTTAATGCCAGTCTGTGATGGGACTGGGGTTTACACACGTCTCCGTGGCTCCAGAGCCCATATTCTGCTTCTTGGGAAAGTGCACTGAACCACTATTCACAGTTCTTCAGCTGCTCTTAGCAACTTAAAACGTTTCTAGGAAATAAGTCTGAGGCTTAAGGGAGACCTGGGTTTACCATTTGATGGAGTTTAGAGATAAGCCATCTGCCCACAGCCTATGGCACACTTACAGCAGTGTGATATCTGCTGAATTATGCAGATAAATAGGACACAGTTAAGCCAGTGGCTTCGGTGCTGTCAGTGACAGGGGAGAACAGTTTCTCACTGTAAAGCATTCTCAGCTGTTCGCGGGCTCTGTCAGCATTTTCATTCTCCTACAGTGTCACTATGAGTCACAACCAACTCGATGGCAAGGGTTTTTGTTTTGGGGTCGGCGCTTTACAATTATTTTAATAATAATTGGGAAAAAAAGCCTCACGTATTTTTCCCAGTTATAAAGACAAACCTTCCCTCTGCAGTGATAACTTAAAAGCCAAAATTTCATGGAATAAGGCTTTTCTGTTTTAGGTGAGTGTCTCTCATACTGGAGGCTACCGATGTACTTTGGGGGGTTTGCGATATTTTCTTTCTTCGTACTATAAACGCTGCATTCGAGAAACCCTGCTACACAATTCCCCTTTAGTGCCAATGTGTTCCGGCTGTTGGAAAAGGGCTGCTCAGGCTCCTAGACTTCCTTTCCGCTTTGATTTCAGCAGGTCAAGGGTCACACTGAGATCCTTAGGTGTTCCCAGGCCCCAGGGGCAGCGAGAACTCACTGCGGGTGTTTGAGCTGCTGCACTGGAGGGGCGAAAAGCCCATCAAAGGCGGAGTTAGAAAAACGGGCAGGCGTGAGACTTGCTCCCTGCTGAGCGTGAAGAAAGGGGTAGAGCTGTGTGTCCGAGAAGGGGGGGGGGAGCAAGACCACACCTCAGTCAGTGAGAAAAGCCAAATATACTCAGATGCAGCTGTCAACGTTTATTTCATCCTCTTCTGAGTTATCTAGACTCTTTTCAATAAACATCTATCACTTTTGTAAATTAACTTGTAAAAGATAGAGTACAACCGAGAAAGCCGGAATCCGTGTAAGGTAGAAACCTGTCAGAGAAGGAAAACTCAAGTATTTTCCACTAAGAGAGAGCGACAGAAAAGTGGTAAGACTGCACCCTGCCGAAGGCAGAAAACTTGCGAGACCCAAAAAGCATGGTAGTCCCGTCAAGTTCTGGGTCTCACAGGCTTCTCTGTACACATCAAGTGCAGGCTGCTGCTGCCCCTGGGACATGAGTGAAGGGACTGGGACCAGGATGGTGCTTAACGCCGATTTCAGCTTTACCTGAAATGTGTTATTTCTTAAAACAACATTGGAAGCAAATATGACAAATTGTCAATGGATATAAACTCAGGGAGACTATGTTTGTTGTCTTGTGACATCGAGTCAATTCTGACTCATGGCGAGCTCATTTGTTACAGAGTAGAACAGCTCCATAGGCTTTTCTTGGCTGTAATCTTCATGGAAGCAGATCACCAGGCCTTTTCTTCCATGGTGCCACTGAGTGGGTTCCAACTGCCAACCTTTTGATTACCAGCCAAGCATAAACCGTACCATCCAGAGACCTCTTAGGGAGACCACGGTTGTCTGTTACATTCTCCTTTGTATGTGTTTTTCACTGTGGGGAGCCTATATGCTCTTTAATCACCGCAGGCCCGGTCTTGAGCCAGCCAGGCACGTGGCTGGAAAATGCTCCTTCTTGGCATAAAAAGCAGAACACAGCCATCATGTGCTTAAGTACAAATTTAATAAAGCCTTTAGTTCTGTCTTAATCCATAAGTTATCTATGAAAACAAAACAAAACAAAAAAACTACAACTTTTTAGAGTTGTCAAGGTGTCAAATACATAATAATCACGATTTGAACATCAGCTACAGAAGTACAGATCAGTGTTTTTAGATAGTGCAATATTTCCAAATGACCAACAATTCAAATGAAATGACAAACTACCTCTCCTCACCAAAAAAAAAAAAAAAAGCTGACACTGGTGCTTATAAACCACTCTCTCTCCAGTCCCCAGCTGGCTCCGATGCTCAGGTAATAAAGTTCAGATGGGGTCAACTTTTTTTCTGCAGGCTGACAATTACTTAGGCCCCAGGCACATACGTATAAACCTGCTAGTTCACAGACACATTCAGAAGAAATCTTCAAAGTAATTGAGCGTTTCAAGAAAGTGGCAAGTCCACAGATCAGAAGTTAACTAACTAATCTTAAATAATAATAATAAAAAGGTGCTGTCTTCAAATTTCTTGCCCTCTTCCATTGAAGTAAGACGCATACTCTTTGTTTCCCAGAGTCCAGGGGCTCTAGCACCCAGGCTCGGGCCCAGCAGAACACCAGGATCCAGCTGACACTCTGAAGAAGGCCGTGGAGACAGGTCTTGCTTGTCTTGAAGGTTCTTGCTAGAAGGCGCTGGAAGGTGTTTTGCTGCTCTGAAGAAAGCTGCAAACCTAAGTCGGCTTCACCAAGCAACAGAGGGGGAGACCACTGGACCAGGTACTCCTGACTTCTAATCTGGCTTCAGTCTTGGTGGAGGGGGTATGGGGGTTGCAAAAGGAGCACGATCAGGTGGGAGAGGGTATCAACACAGATCACAGAACAGGGTCCTTTACCACAATTCCCTGCATGTAGGATAAAGTTCTGGTGATAGAGGGGGCAAATGAGGGCAAAGGAACAATGGGTTGGAAGAGAAAATGAAGTGAAAAAAGAAAACCAACCCAGAGGGTGTGTGAGTTTCCTCAGCCTCATGGGTCTATGTCAGTGCAAAGGACTCTGGGTTTCCCTGTGCTGAGGAAGATGGGGCCATAGACCCGAGTCTCCCAGGATTGTACAATTTAGGGGGTAAAGCCACTGCCAACAGGCTATAGTACTATAGTACCTCAGGTTAGCATATGTTTCCTCATTAGCTAACAAGCGGGGCAACACTGGTTCCCCTTGGGAGCCAGCAGATTTTGGGTGACAGCACATTTTAGAAATGGGAGCTGCTCCTAAGAGACAATGGTTTTTTCCTCCCAAATCCAGTGAACACCTAAGAAGGGGAACAAAGCCAGTGGAGACACCTGGCTGGCAGCTCAGCCTGCTGAGCATCTGAGGCAGAGTAGCAGAATGGGGAAGGACTGCGCCATGTGGAACTGTGGAGTCAAGGGGGAGCAATGCCCTGAACTTCCTGGGCTCTGCCGCCTCGCCAGCAGGCCCCTTTGCCTCGTCTCTTGGAGCAGGTGGGCCTGGTTGTCAGGAAAGAGGCTGCTGTAGACGGGATGGAGGCAGAGACTTTGTCGGGTGCATAGAGTCTTGGCAAGGCCTTACCTGAGTAAAGAGTTTTTGGAAATGGAAGGAGCATCTTCTGCGTAGCAGGCTTTGTGCACTCAGGCCCAAGTCATGAAAACTGCTCTAGACCCTTGGGGGTCCTGGAACTTGTTCGTGCACAGCTCACTCACCAAGGTTAGGAAAGAAAAACACCCACCAAAAGCCCAAACTATCAAAAAGAGAAGCCCCTCTGCATCAAGAGGCCTGGGGCTCCAGGCCCCTGGGAAGTCGGGAAAAAAGTACCAATGTGGGCAGAATCTGGAGGTTTATTTCCAACACTCACTTCCCATTAGTATCGCCTGGAGAGTGCTGTGTCCAGTCGTCATGCTGTCTAAAGTTCTCGAGGCCACAGAGGAGTCTCATGGCTATAGAGAGGGCTGGGGGGCCCATGTCGCCAAGCACGTCACTGTGCTCCAGCGAGCCCTGGTCTGCGAGGGCAGCAGGCCGGGCCGGAGCTAGGAGAGCTCGAAGCCCGTGTTCATGCTGATGGCGTAGCGCAGCTTCTCCCGCAGGACGCTTTTCTTGCTGTAGTTGGGCAGCTTGAGCAGGTTGAAGCACGTAGAGGAGGTGGGCAGGCGGCCGCCCGGCTCCCGCTTGCGGATGGTGAAGAAGCCTCGCAGGACACTGCCCAGGGTGTCCCCGGTGTCCTGAAAGCATACAGCACATCTGGGGTTGGGGCCTGGGAGGCAGCCTGGCCAGCCCCTGGCTGAGGCCTGGAGTGCGTGCGCTGCATGTGGCCCAAGGTCAGCCCCCAAACTGATGACAAGTGGCCTTAAAAGGCACGTGCAGAGAAGCACCCCGATCTCTCCCTGCCAGGCCTTCCTGGGCACTTCCATCTTTGGGTCCCTGCACGGGAATCCTGTATTAAGTAAGTTCTCAGAGGGGTCTTCTGCTAAATATAAATAGCTAATTACTGTTTAACTAATCTTCAAAGAGCCAGAACAGTGTAAAAATACGTTATGTACTCAAACAGTTCTCAGGGCAGCCAGAACTGTCTCATGTCACAATAAGGAGGGACCAGGAGTCCAGACAGCGACACTGTGAAAGCAGCTGCACCCAGAGGGCACTGTGTTTTCTTGGGAGGACAGGACACATAATAACAATGGCTACTACTTATTGAGACCCATTCTGGGTCAGGCTCGCAACACACAGAGTGCAACAGGCCCTAAGCCATCCACTCCCCATTTACAGATGAGGACCTAGACTTTCCCAGGGTGCAGTGCTTGCCCAGGTACACACACCAGTGGGCAGAGGAGGTGGCATGCTCGCCTGCATCTATCTGACCCCTAATCCCGTGTTGTTTCCCTCTCAGATTTGGAGCCCTGGACAGACTAGTGGCTACCGAAACGTCCCCTAGGGGCTCTTCCCTGAGGAGATAAAGAAAAGGGGTGCTCCAACAGAGACAGCCAGTGCCCCTGAGCAGCCCAAGTCTGTGGGACCCTGTGCCAGGTGGCCTGCTCTCCTGCCCTTCCCTACTGAGACGCAGACTGGGTGAAGACCTGACATGGTGGGCACCACAGACAAGAACCAGGAAGGGAGACAAGGAACACTGCCCGCGAGGCCAACTCTTTCCCCAGCAGTGGTACCTGGTCATCTGACACTTCAACACAGCGGATGGAGAAAGGAGGCTTGAGGTAGGCGAATCCCAGCAGCGGGGGCCTGGAGCAGCTGGTCACAAACTGCAACACAAGGCAGGGTCAGCGGGGACAGAGCAGGCTCTCGCTCCTTCTGGAACAGGCACCTGACAGCTCTGCCATGCTCTGTGGCTCTCTCACCCACTCACCACTGGCTGACAGAGAGGTGCACCCAGCCCTTTAACCGGGATAGATCCCCCATCTCTCTTCCGCGTGCTGTTCCTGGGGCTAAGACACATGAAATCCTCACCAACAGACATGACCAGTCATTTGTGGGCATCAACCTCATGGCTATCAGAAAACATATGACACACTAAGCGGAACACAAACTTCCAACCAGGGACAGTGCGAAGTCCCTAGGAGGCAGGTTTCACGGGACTGCAGTCTCATCTCAGTGGGACTGGGTCTCAAATGTAGTCAATGGCATCGGATAGGCTGACTGACACCTTCCCTTAGGGAGAGACCCTGCAGTTAAAGAGCACAGAGGCGGGAGAAGCAGGTGGCGCCCACTTGAGCGGGCCTGGGGGCGAGGGCTAGGCCCCCGAGCTGAGGCCCTTGAGCTGGGCACGTGGAGTCCTGGTGTGGCTTGCACCACTGACTGTGTCTGCTTGCACCGTAGGCAGTGACAACCGGCACTTGGCATCCCATTAGCCACACAGGGCAGAACACGTGTGCATGCTCAGCCGAGCGCCTGGCCTGCTGGTTTACACAGTAACCTGTGTGAGCTCAGCTCCTGGGGCCCCGCCCTGACATGCTAATTTGCTCTAGGTGAACTGCCAGAAATCTGACCTTAGAGCCGGTAAGGCTGAGGGGCAGACCAAGGTACTGGGCACCCCACACGGGGCCTGTGGGTGGCCGGCCACACTCGCCTGCTCCCCCCGGGAGTGCCTGGCTTTCTCCAGACGGCAGCACCTATGATATCTCCCCAAATGTACTAGCTCCTGCCTGGTCAGAGGCATCTGACTCACCTGAAACCCGAGTGGCCAACCTGCACAGGAAGCACCAAGAAACCATCCACTTTCTTCACGGTGACAGTAACCAAAAGTGCTCCCCTTCTCGAGGGCACAAAGAAGTCTGCTACCTCACAACACTAAGCTGTGATCCAAAATTCAGTGGCAAATTGAATGTTTGAATCAAACTAAATATTACCATTTAAAGGATGTTAGAAATGGTTGTTGTGAGATTCCTGAGACCATCCAATATATGTATGTCATGTGTCAAGAAAATTTTTAAAAGGAATTGACAAGGTAGATCACTATTCTAAGGCAAGTTTTATTTTCCACAGTAACTGCAGTAGCAACAGTAGCTGGTATTTAGAAAGCACTGCTGTGTCTGCACTGGGCCCAAGGCTTATCACACACAATCTCACCCCCTCGCTCCACAGCTACGAGCTGGGATCATGCTGAGCGCTGTTTCAAGGATGAGGAGGCAGACACAGAGGGACATGACTTGCCCAAAGTTACAGAGCTAGCAAGTGGTGGTGCCAGAACTGGAAACCAGGCCCCTGATCTGACCATTACTCTACACCGCCCCTCCTGGTGACTAAACAAAGGAAAAAAGTAATGACTAAGACCCACAAATACTTGGCACCTTTAGAAAGCTCTCTTAAGATTTTTTCTTAAAAATAAACAGTTTTTTTTTTTGGTGGGGGGGGTTGATTCAAAAATAAATAGGAGACTTTTTAAAAAATGAGGGGAACGTTTGGATGTGGAGAAGAGGAAAGTATAAAGAAACCAAGAGAGAGGGGAGAAGGAAGGTACAGAGTGTTCGCCCGGGTGAGGGCGGTCTGGCACTTACGCTAACTGAACAGGTGCTGTGGAAAGGTGAGGCCTGATGAGGTGGGGACACAGGGGTGGGATCCTCTCCCCAGCCACAGGTGGGCCCACCTTCCTGTGGGGCCTGATGGACTTCAACCTCCCCAAAGCGGAGAGCAGAGCTGCTTTGCATGTGGCATCTGGGAGGGAGACGGTGTGCACACAGCCTTCTGGAATGCGTGGGGCTGCATAAATGGGACATGTAGCCCATGGGAGTGCCTGTGGACGCCTCAACGGAGGCTGCTCAGACCTGCCACCCTGGCACAGTGGGGGCTGGTCAAAAGGGGAGGGAGCTTTCACCCGGGGACAGGAGGAGGAATGGAAGGTGTGGGAAGCCCCTGGATACTCTGTCATCAGCACATTTTAAAAAGCACAGGCACCTGCTCTCCTCTCCGACAGTTCAGTCTCTTCCACCCGCTCTGGGTCCTGTTTGTAGCCAGAGAGCAGCAGGCATAGGACAAGGACAAGGACTGCAGGCTTGGTGAGCGGCTATCTAAAGACACAAATGCCCGCTCTGTTAGGGACGAGTGCATGGTTGTGAGACACTGGCTTCTCTGTTTCTAAGAGGCAGGGTACGAGGTCTCATAGGTTGACAGAGACTGCTTCGCCTGTGAGACGCACTGCTAGCAAAACTGAACTGATTCTCCCAAGAATCAACTTCTGGAATCACGTCTGCCTGCCCACCTGGACTCTCTGGAGAACTGCGGAGACCATTAGTGCATTTCCGTATCTGAGGGACTGAACTGAGGGCCTCTCAATGGGAATGAACCGGCCTCAGGATGGCAAAGACCACAGAAAACCAGCTGCCATTTCAACTGGCGGTGATACTGAACACGTTGCCTCAACAACTGTGGTCACAGGGACCCAAGTTCAAGAAACACAGATGTCCAGAGGAAAGTATTTCAAGGCACTTATATTTGCCCCAGAATATGGTGAAATGTTCACAATATACTGTTCAATAAAAAAGCAAGTGGCAAAATGATATGATTCTATTTTTACAAAAAAATACACCTATATAACATATACACAGACTTAGCGTCTCTATAAAATACTTAACAGTTTGCTGATGTCAGTACAAAAAAAAAACAACATGGCGGTAACGGTGGCACACCTGGAACACTGACAACAGAACAGGGGAGGTGGTTAATGTCAGCCACTTGACTCGCAAAAATATACACTGATATCAGACTAATTAACTGTGTGTGTTACTGGGACATCGTATGTATGTATGCATGTACGTATGTCTGTGTTGTAAATGCACGTTTCTACACTTAAGAAAAAATACAGAAGGGTATAGAGGTGGAACCCTGGTGGTACAGTGGTTAACAGTTTGGCTGCTAACTAAAAGGTTGGCAGTTTGACTCCACCAGCTGCTCTTTGGAAACCCCAAGGGGCAGTTCTACTCCGTCCTATAGGGCGGCTATAAGTCGGAATTGACTCAATGGCAATGGGTTTTTGGGTTTTACAAAGAGGTAACCAAACCAAAAAACCAAACCCATTGCCACTGAGTTGATTTTGACTCACAGCCACTCTACAGGACAGAGCAGAGCTGCCCCATAGAGTTTCCAAGGAGCGGCCGGTGGATTTGAACTGCCGACCTTTTTGGTTAGCAGCCAAGCTCTTAACCACTGCGCCACCATAGCTCCTATGCAGAGGTAGTCCTTGGTTAACAGGAATGTATATTGTTTAAAATTCTTCACAGTAGGATTATAGATTGTTTAAATTTTTTGCTTATCTGTAAGGTAGTGAACATTGTTTACTTCTGTAACAAAAGGAAAGAAAGAAAAGAGAGATGTCAGCGAGGCCAGCACTGCTGAGGGGGAAGGAGGTAGTGCTGAGCCCCCCGTGAGCGCCTGCTCGCCTGCGCAGGGGCCCTGTCTCTGCAGTGAGGGGGGAGTAGCAGGCTGGCGGGATCACCTGACTTGGGCTCGTTTCTTGAGCTCCTCTCTAGTTACTGCTTGCCCTACCTGGGGCCTGTCTACGGGGAGAGGATACGCTGATGATGTTGGAGGCAGGCCCTCCTGATGAGTTTATTTTTCTAGTGTAAGTTATTACCTCAACTGGCCTCTAGGTTTATGAGAATACCTATGTACGCACGAACACAGGCACAAGTAATAAATAAAATACCTTCAGAAACATGGCTCTCTCATCGGGCGTGAAGTCGGAGGCCAGAATATCCCATAGCCAGATGATGACCCTGTGACTCCCGTGAAAACCACCGTAGTACACCGTATGCTTCCTGCAAATGATCCAGACAACAGGCACTTACTGACAGCCACTGGGCAGGCACTGTGTTTAGACAAGCAGGCACAATGAACTCTGGCAGGCCTGGGAACACTACGACCTTCTCTTTAAAGCCACAAGCCCATGCTTTAATAACCCCGTCTCTCTGGGAGCTAAATGGCTGGAGAGTTCAAGAGCTGGCCCCGCTGGTTTGGAGCAGAAGCCAGCCACACATTTCCTTCGGATTCCATGAGCCCAGCAGTCCTCAAGACCTGCTTCTACCTCTCAATCAAGTGGCTGAACTTTTTTTCCAGAGCGATTCAACTGGGGAGCAGGGAGGAAGAGTACATTAGGAGATGGGCTTCTAAAAAAAACTGCCCAAAAGGAACCCAGCGAGGGGAGCACTTACTTTCTAGGAGGCCTAAGAACCGCCCCCTCCCCCACAACTCCCGCCTGCCCCTTACTTTAAATCTTCCAGGTCGATCTCCGCGTTGTCACCGGAGATGAGGCGCTGCAGTTCGGGGGTTGAGAACATTCGGATCCACTCGGGTTTGATAATGGAACGGAACCCACTAATGAGGGCAGCCGTCTGGTTTTTGATTTGAGTGTGCATTCGAAAATGCGCCATCAGATGGATGTAGCTGATTCTGTTGCCACCGAGGCAGAGAAAACAATGGAAATGAACAGGACAGAGCAGGCTGTTACCAGTGAGCTGAAAGATGATTCTTACAAAAAAAGATGAACCGTCTTACAAAAAGTGCACATAGTAGTCCCAGAGTATTTCACCAAAATAATGATGATGACAACAATGACAGTGCCCCAGAACAGCACACTGTGTGCCAGTCCTAAGCTAAGCATCCAAGGACATTCCCTCAGCCACTGCCCCCCAAACCCCGTGAGTCAGACATCAGGGTAACCCCTACTGCACCCAGAATCAAAGTGAGACATTCTCCAGATATGAGGGCACAAAGAGTGCTTTTACATTTACTTAACCTCATCCCTCTGGACACAAACCAATTCAGATACAGTTCAGTCCTCCAATCAGCTTTCACGTAGAGAAAAATCGTTTAACGTTTGAGACTTCAATCAAAACCTTGCTAGTCTAGATTAACAGTCTACAGCTATGAAAAGGCAGACCTGCAGAATGTTCTGAACAAACGCAGTTGGGTTATGTATAAGTTCAACTGAGTTCCAGGCAGAGGGTCTTCGGAGTCTGCTTTTATGAACACAATGGCATCTTCTACAATTGTATAATAGGATACTTTTGAACAGGTTAAATCCATTCCAACAGTTTTGCCAACACTGCTGATTTCTTAGCAAACAATTTATTCAGTGAGTGAAGAACCCGGGCACAGCCAGGTACAATTCTCACAAATTCCAAATTAGTAGAGCCCAAGTAAAGATGCTTTCTCCCACAATGCTCAGATCTAAGTTACTGACTTTGAAAGCACCCCTATTTTTTTCTTTTTATTATCCAGCAGTAAATTTGTAGCACATACATATGAATATTTCTATCACTGCTATTCTTTTCATGTACTCTTTGAAGGAGGTTACTAATACTGGTCTATTTTACCGAAAGAGCAAGTGAGTCTGAGAGATGTTTTCCTTCGACACTCAGAACTGCAAGATCAGGTATCACCCCAAAAGAGGGGAACTGGTGTCGCCAAGCCTGTTAAGTTAGTTGACAGAAATGAAGACCCTTGCCACATATTGAGGGTTTATTCTAAGAATATACAAGACTTTGTTAAATGAGCTTCCACATCAGAGATTTCAAGGCAGAACAGGAATCTCACTCCATGAATACAGCCTGAGCTGGCCCACTTCCTCTGGCTGTTATACACCCAACTCCTACCATCACCTCCAGCCGGGAATGTGGCCTCTTCCACTGTGGTGGGCTCCGTGACATGTCACATATCTGGTGATGGTGACAATCCTGCTCCCACTGACATCATGGACAGTGTTCTACATGAGCTATCTCACAGGGAACCCTCTGGTGGAGGCAGGGCGAGCCTCATGTTACAGACTGGGGAAGAGACTCAGCGCGGCTACAGGTTGCATAGGGGTCAGGACCAGGATTCACTCTTGCTCTCTCTGATGCTGGCGCCTAGACCCTCTCCCCCTCCCAACCTGAGCTCATTGCCCCTTCTAGGTTTTTTCAAACTAGTGCCCTGTGGCCAAGGGGCAAAGTCTGTATTTTAACCATGATGAGAACAGAGTCTGTTCTGATTATTCTGACAGTCTAAAATCTAAAACTCCCATGAATGCAGGCTGACTGGGCCACCAGGCCTGAGAGGACCGTGATGCTTGGGAACAGTGGACTGGGATGTGCGGCTGATCTAAATGACCGCCCAGGTGGAACTGAGCTCTAACTTACCATTAAAGAGTGATGCTCAGGTTAATAGTTCAAATGCTCCACTGAGCCTGGTGGCAGAAAGACTGCCGGAGAGATAAAAGGGCCAATATCTACTCCGCATGTTGGGTTCTGCTGTTTTAATTTGGTAAGAAGAGGGCCGGGTAGAGAGTACATTGAAGGGTTTTGATTCTAGAGACCAAAAAGGGTGACGTTTATGATACGTTCCTAAAAGCCTGTTATCTGCGACGACAGCTGCCGGGCCTCAGAGAACCTCCTCGATTCCCCATGTCTAAGTACCTTGTCGGCTGCATCTGAATTCATCACTGTGTCTTCCCAAGAACAGCGTTTCATACAACGGCCACATGGTATCATCCCACAATAATCTGCCCCTTCAAGGTGTCTTTCTGCCTGTGTGCCCTCTGCGTGGAGGACAGCGTGCCTGACTGGCTCCGGCTCCATATGTCTGCATCTAGAGCCATTATGAAATGCCTCAAAACATGGTGGCCTGGGTGCCTCTGACCTTAAAAGTACTACCGCCAAAAATAAATTGTCAATTCTTATTTGCAAATCGAACTTAATACAATTTCTGCCTATGAACTGTAACCAGGAAATTCCATTATGATATTTATGGGCTTCTTTCTACTTCCATCTTTCTTAATAAATTCTCAACATAAGCCCCAAGAGCCAGAATGAAGTCTTTTCAAATGGTGACCTTAAAAATATGATTGCTATACTCACTTATTTTCATTTGTAACAGGAATGGTCTTCCCTCCAGGAATCAGTTCATGGCAAACAAGCTGGGGGAGAAGACGGGACATAATTACTGGAGAGAATCCTAATGAGGAAACAAAGCTTCCCGAAAATGAAACAGCCCGACACAAATGTCCACAGTAACAACAGAATTCAGATGGTATGTGTTTGGGACAATCATTTTTCACAAAAAGCTCGGCTTAAATATCAACAAGTAGACCTCGTGTGATCAACTGTAAAGGTTTCTTCTCAAATGATCCTTGATCAAACATCTGTCTTAAGGCTGCAGGATATCATGTAGGGGAACATGATAACCTTTATTAGCGCGCATTAGGATGAGTAAAGGAATTCTGGGATATCCATACACTGGAACACTGTGCAGCTATTAACAAAGATGATGGGAAAGGTGGAAAAAGCAGATTATATAACAGTATGTATTATATGGTATCATTTCTTAGGGGGAAAAATTATATACATGCCTGGAGGAAAAATCTAGAAGGACACAGACAATGCGTTAACAGCGGCGCTGTCTGGGCCCTAGGATTACAAGTGGTTTTCATTTTCCCCTTTATGCCCTTATGGCTGAATTTTCTGTTTAGAGTTTGCATTATTTTGATAGTTGGGAAAAAAAAAAAATTCCTTTTTTAAAAAGCATGTTTGGAAAAATACCCAAAATCTGATTGAAGATTTATTTGAACACACTCTATAAAATCAGCTGCTTCCCTCAGCTTCACGAACATTTCTGTGGGCAAACAGTATGTGGGTGGGTTTGGCCTAAACATCAAAGGATGTGTTGAAATGGCAATTGTTTTGTTATATGTATTTTTACCACAAAAAAGAAAAGAGAGAGATCGTGTGCAAAGCCCTCAGCACAGCAGTGTCTGGCACTCAAGTGCTCAACAAATGTTAGCTACAACCAAAATAAAAAATAATAAAAGGATGCATAATGTTGAAGCTAATTTTAACACGAGTTCTATTAATATACTGTAACTCTGTAAAGACGTAAAAAGGAAAAACAATTCATCGTCCCATGGCTGGCACATCTTGGGATGACTACAGGATCTTCCAGCTGGAAATGTCCTTAGGAAGCATCCAGCCCACTGTTTCCCAAAAACTGTTCCAGCGAACACCTTATGGTGTGCCATTATTCAGGGAACGACCCTGTGAGAGAGCCTTCCTTCTTTCTCTGAAAGAAGAGTCCTGTGGTCAAAGGAGCTGGGGAGCCTTGAGGTAAAATACAACTAAACCAGGGTTTCTCTCACAGGTTTTCAGAGCCCCCATATCCTTGCTACTCTATGGCCCCTCAGGAGGAAGACAGGGCATGCGGCGTTCCCAGCTGCAAGCAGAGTGTTCAGTCACACTGGTTCCGTTGAGGACCCAGGTCTGACAAGCAATGTAAAAGTGCTGAGGGCAGTGTGGCTCAGGGAGCCTAAGTCGCCACCCCAAGGTGACACAGGCGCAATCAAAAAGCTGGCTCTGCACTACTAAGCTCGTGGCGAAACTTCTCAGAACTGGTGCACGCAGGCTCGTGCAGACGTCCCCCTACTGGGACACAACTGAAGGAACGAGGGTACTTCAGAGAAAAGCCAAGAGGAAGCACTCTGGGAGGAAGCCCTTCTGCGGCCATGCTCCCTGCTCTCCTCTGGACGACGAACATGGACAAAGGCAGGAGATTTGGGGAGAGGCACCTTGCGGGTGGCTTCTTTCCCTTCTTTAAGTCATAATCTCCATTTGTAACAGCCTAATCCTCAAGCATGGTAACAAGACGCAATGTTACAAATGGGGAATTAGGGCTTCCATCAGGAATTACCCCAAGATGTGACAGAAGCAAAGCAGGGTCTCTGCAGGAAGTTCTCTGAGGGGTGAGCAGGCAAAGGCGAAGGAAAGAGGGAGCAAGGTGGGAGGAGGAGGATGGGTGAGGGGAGAGGGAGGACAGACAGATCCTCAGCTTTTGGATCTCCTGGGGAAACCACCAAGACTAAGCAGGTCTCAAGAAGCCAACGGAGGGAAGAAAAAGGAGATCTCAGCCAGAGGCCAACCTACCTGACCCATCACGTCTTCATCATAAGATAGTGTCAGGCCCAGGTCAGCGATGTCCCCATCGTAGCGCTAATACAACAGAGAAGGGGAAAAGGTTGAGGCTGAGGAATGCTATATTCTTGAAGAACTTAACCCTTCCCCTCCTATAAGCTGCTCCTTTGGCGATGTTAACAGCTTGAAGCAAAGGCAAAGGCCACCCATCCCCTTGAGGAAACAGGCTGAGTCTGCAGCCCTGAGAGGGAACACACAGTGGCGGACATGGCCTGCAGTGGCTACAGGGAGGACCCCCTCACCACAGCAAGACAGCAGAGGGCAGGAAGGCTGAGTCCCAGGTGCACAGACAGGGCAAAGCTGCACCTGACGTGGGTTCCCACCAGCTCTCTGCTTGGCCAGCCCCTCTTCTACACTGACCTTAATGGAAGTGAGGTTTTTGTAGAACTCTGAGTCCAGAGAGGGCAGCTCGTCCACAGAGCTGTAGAAGATGCTGTGGTGGTGCCCGAGCAGCTGGCTCAGGAAGAAGGAGGCGAAGGGCACGTCTACCACGATTCCCTGTGGGGGAAGAGACAGCTGCTTGCGATTCCACCATCCAGGCTCCATTTCTGTGACGTGACTGGGGGGCGGCTCAGGCTGCAGAGGTGGCCCTGAAAGTGCTATGTCAGCTCCAGGCTTGTTTTCAACCTGGAGGACAATCCCTTTCCATCACTGAACAAACACAATCAAGTGCCTCCTGGGGACATGACAGCAGAGTGGGTAAGGGCACAGGTTTTGGAGCTCAGGGACCAAACCCAGCCCTACTACTGCCGGGCTAGGTGACCCTGTGTGGGGCCTTGACCAAACATCTGCTTTCTCACCTGTAAACGGGACCAGTCCCAGCTTTTCGGTTAGAAGATTCAATGAAGCTGTTAAAGCAAGGCCTGAGCAATGCAGTGCAATGGTGGGTGGTGGGTGCTGTCTGTAGGCATGTGCAAGGTGCCAGGGGAGCAGAGGAGGCCTCTCACCTGATGCAGGCCAGGGAAACTTCCAGGAGGAAGAGATACCTAAGCTAGACCTACAGGAGCAGGACACATCGAGGCCACAGGCACGCTCCAGGGAGTCAGGAAGGCCCAGGTCAGGCGGGGCCTTGTAAAACTCACTGAAGTCTGGATCCTACCCTGAGGGCTCCAAGCAGGGAAGTGGCAGATTCCTACTTTAGGCGGGGAGTGCCCTGGAGGGAGGAAGACAGGAGGCCAGGATTCAGCCAGGAGGCCAGTGCCTAAGGCAGGGAGAGCTGCCAACAGCCTGCACCAAGGAAGTGCCATGGGGGTGGAGAGCGTGCAAGGACTGCAGAGATTTCAGGGGCAGAGTCAGTCACACTCAGTGATCGCCCGTCAGAGGGTCAGATGAGTGAATGTATGCTAGCCCTCGCACGGGCCCAACCCCTCAAAAACCCAGTTGCTGTCAAGTCAATTCTGACTTATGGTGACCCCATGTGTGCAAAGTAAAACCGCGCTCCATAGGGTTTTCAAGGCTGTGGTTTTTTCGAAGATCTCCAGGCCTTTCTTCTGAGATGCCTCTAGGTGGGTTCAAACTGCCAGCCTTTCGGTTAGTAGTCAAGTGTTTAATCGTCTGTGCCTCCCAGGGACTCTCTGCACAGGGCCCAGTAGGTGCTAATTCCTCTAATCAGCACTGTTACTGTTGGAAGGGAGGGACAGATGGGGCCAGTAAATGGGGGAGGACTTTCTCAAAAGACATGAAGCCATGCTTTCCAGTGGGCCCAGGCTCTTCTGGGTCTCAACACAGCTAGCAATGGAGGGAAGGAGTTCCTGGGGGGTACAAACAGTTAATGTGCTCGGCTGTTAACCAAAAAGTTGGAGGTTTGAGTCCAACCAGAGGTATCTCGGAAGAAAGGCCTGGTAATCTACTTCTGAAAAATCACCCACTGAAAACCCTATCTAGCACAGTTCTACTCTGACACACAAGGGGTCGCCAGGAGTTGGAGTTGACTCAGTGCCAACTGGTAGTGGAGGGAAAAGAACTGCCATTCACTGAGTATCTGAAAGGTGCTCCTTTGCAGAGGTTACTCAGTTCATTTCCTGTGAGATAGGAACTGTCTCCATTGTGCAGATGTGGAAGCAGAGAGGTGAGCCTGGGCCACCCAACAGGTGCAGGGCTGGAGGTGGCCTGGAGGGTAAGAGTGGGGTGTCAGGTTGTCACCTGGGAGTCGTTCCACGTCATGCAGCGTGGCTCAACGGAGAGTGAACATGAGCTGTGTGGGCCTTACCTGCAAAAGTCCGCACCACCCGACGCCACAAGACTGAGGCGCGGAGCTCAGAACACCCTTTCTCTTAATCACAACAGTGAGGATGGCAACTCCAAATCACTGAGGCTGACCAGGTGCCAGGACAGTGTGAGGTGTTTTATACACATTACCTCACTTACCATCTACAACAACCCACTAAAGTGGCTGTTATTAGGCCCACTTTACTGATGAAGGAGCCCTAGTGGCACAGTGGTTAAAGAGCTCAGCTGCTAACCAAAAGGTTAGTGGTTCAAACTTACCAGCAGCTCAGTGGGGGAAACATGTGGGTGGCAGTCTTCTGCCATAAAGATAACAGCCTTGGAAACCCTGTGGGGTCGCTATGAGTCAGAATCGACTCGACGGCAGTAGGTTTGGTTTTGGTTACTGATGACAGAAAGCAACTTGCACGCAGTCATACAGCTAGCTAGTCTTGGCCAGCTGAAGTGAGCCTCGTGCTCCATCTTGTTCTAGTCTGCAGGCCAACTCACAGGTGCCTCTGGCTTCTTGTGAAGCATGCAAATGAAAACATTTAAAAACAACTACACCAACTACAAAAAACTCCAGAATGCTGCCCTCCTCCAACCAGGGCCAAGTTTTGACATGGAGGTAGACCTGGCTTTGGCCCACCGGTCCTCACACTTCAGGGCAGGAGAGGACGGACTCAGAACTCAGCTGGCCGGGGGTTGAATGCAGCTTTCCTGCTTAACTAGCTATAAGACTCGGGGCAGTGACTTCTCCAAGCCTCAGTTTCCTTGTTCTTAAAACACAAGAAAGGCAGCCACATCACAGGACTGTGGAGAGGATCACATGAAATGACGTGTGTAAAGCACCTCGCATTTGCGTCCTGCCAATCTGCGTTCCTGATGCTGTCTCCCCTGCTGGATCCTAATGATGAGGTGTTCTACGTGGCTGGGGCTGATCACATAAATGACACTGCCAACATTTTACCGTACATTTTAGTCCAGTGCTCCCTCATGCGCCTACCTCATACACAGCTTTCCCCAGCATCTTCCCCACAAACTCAAAAAGCTGCAGGTAATTCTCATGGATGTAGGAGGTGGGTGAAGGGTACAGCCTCTCGTCCCCACTGGTTGTCTGCAAGACAAAGGGCAGGGAGAGGCAGAGAGGTTAACTGCCCAGTAATGAGCAAGCCCAGCCCCTTCACTTCTCAACTGTCACTTCAAATGTGGCTGCTGTCTACCCCGCTCTCACGCCCCTTACGTACCTTGAAGAGATTGAGCGCTGGGTCGAACACCCTCTTGATGATCTCTTCCAGGAATTCCTTGAAAACGCCATCCTGGTCGATCCCTGCCTCATCCACCCCCAGGTCGTTGACAAACTTCACACGGATCACGCCCTTCATGGCGTGCTGGGAGAGCTGCCGAAGCTGCTCATAGCCGTCCTGCCCAGAGCAGAGTTGCAGCCCATTAGGAACCCAAGGCCTTCTGCATCATTCAAGATGCACCCCTGCAAGGCTCCTGTGGCCCTGGGTGGAGCGTCCCCTGTGTGATTACTAAAAGCGGAAGTTAGGACACTCGGGTGCAGAGGGAGAGCACCGCTCACCTGCTTTGCAATGAGAGCCTGTTACAAGGAAAGATGCATTTTTACAGCTCTTTGGCAAGGGGAGGCTGCCCTCAAGAGCAGGCAAAGCAGCAAGATAGGGAATTAGACGAGATGAGTGATGACAAACTCTCAGCCATCAGACAAATGGTGGAAGAAACTGGGGTAAGATTTCAATTTTAATGCTATGAGTATCTTTCATTCACGGTGAAAAACAAACAAACAAACAAAAAACCAACGAAAATCAAACTTATGGAAAATGCTATAAAATGAAAAATAAAACTAACCTCCACCTCTGGTGCTTTCCCTAGACCATGAAGGGCCTTGTGAGTCACGCTGAAGAACTCAGATTTTATCCTGAGGGCAATGGGGAGCCATAGAGGGTCTAAGGAAGGGAGCGACATGGTTGGCTTTCTGTCATAGAAGGACCTTCCTTTGGTGGCAGGGCAGATGGATGGTGGGGGTGGGGCGGGAAGCAGGGAGACTGGGGTGCAGGAGTGATGGGGGCCTGAGGAGGGCAGGGCAGTGGGGAGGGGGAGCCCCAGCACACCTCTGGCTTGCAACCACCCAGCCTTTCCGCTCATCTCTCCTATCCAGAACGCAACTCGTGTAACACCTAGGACAGAGCTTTGTGGCTCTCCCGTCAGATCATCTTGTTTCGTGCGTCTGTTGATTCTCATCTGTCGCTCCTGTGTCTGTCGTCTAACGTATTTCTGGCATCGGGGGGCTGATCGCAAGCTGCGTATGTTTTCATTCCAGAGTAGTGATTATAAAAAGCAGCGCCGAACAGGACAGGGTCTAGGGAGGCGTCCTTCCGCCAACAAGACAGACCCATCAGCAGGGCGAAACCGAGATCCTCAGACACCGTCATCGAGCCAGTCACAGATCACCCTCCGTATTCTATCCCCACCCTCACTCTCCGTCTCAGCCACCACAGCACCGTCACATGTTTGCTGACATTAGACAGACTATCTCCACGGCACCCAATCGTCTGCCAGGCTGCTCACCTTGTCACAAGCAAACGAGGTCAGTCTGGGAGGGCCTGTGTGGAGAACCCTGGTGTGGGGAGCCCTGGCTGCCTTCCCGCTGATCCCGTGTGCCCCGCGCTCACCTAGTGACCCAAAGGCCTATCCTACGGTGGCTCAGAAGTGTACTCAGGAGTCAGGCTCTCGGGTTGGTGAGCAAGGTAAAAATGGCCTTTGAAATCCCCCAAGTCACCTGCAGGAACAGGAACACGCTTTTGTGCGCACACACCTGAAAAGCACTTTTTATGCCCATGAAGTTTAATACCCTAAAGTCCGACGAAAAAAAGGCAAAAAGGGAAGACCCCTGCAGCTGTTACAGCAGTTAAAGCATTCTGCCTAAATTTAAGACAATTATCTCAGCACTGGGTTGGGGACAGGTGGAGAATTCTAACATGTTCCTGAATGCACGTAGGGCTTACTCTGTTCTGCTTTACAATTATATTTCCCTAACAGGGTCGCTATGAGTCAGCATTGACTCAATAACACACAATAACAACAACCTTAACACAAGTCCCTGGGTGGCACAAATGGTTGAGTGCTCGACTACTAGCCGAGAGGTTGGTGGTTCGAACCCACCCAGAGGCGCCTTGGAAGACAGGCTTGGTGATCTGCTTCCGAAAGGACACAGCCTTGAAAACCCTATGGAGCAGTTTTACTCTGCATGTCGGGTCGCCATGAGTTGGAATCCACTTGACTGCAACTAACAACCACCACCACCGTAAAAGATGTTAGCAGACGCGTTTCTGGTTACGCAGATTAAATCAAATGGTATATGTGAAAGCACTTAGTACATGGCCTGTAGACGGCAGGTGTTAAGAGACGTTTGTTGGATTCGAATCTCAGTCTTGATCAGCCCCACATCACCTTCTTTTATGAAAGTTGGAGGGAAGAACAGGGTCACCTGCTTGTCGACATATCTCCTGTTGTACCCTACTGCCTTTTGGAAACGAGTCTTGTTGTGCGAGGATCACGTGCCCTTGGGAAGGTAAGCATGAGTGTGGCATTCCTCCTTTACAACACTTTTCAAAGTGCAGACGTAGAGAACACTGGCCCAGGGACGGGAGACCTGGCTCCAGGCCTAGCTCTGGGGCCGACACCCGAGTGACCGTGACCAAGACTTGAACCCTTCTGGCCTCAGTTCTGCCTTTGTCAGGGCAAGAGGACAGAGTTGGCCCAGAGCATCTCTAAGGTCCTTCTGATTCTGAAATGCAGAGTTCTAGTCCAAAGTCACCTGTACCTGGGAGGAGGGGACTTCCTGCAGGACTTTCGACTAATACCTGGAAGCCTAATCAAAACATGGTCTTCAACACAAACCATAAAACAGGAAACAGAAAAAAAGCCCAGAGAGCAAAGGGATCTAATATCAGTCTTCTGATGCCTCCTTGTGTCCAAATCAAGCAAAGGCCACTGGGCTCTAATGTTCTACTAACCAAACCACCAGATTAAGAACAACTGTGTAACTGAATAAGCGACCCTCTCCCCTCCCTAATTCAATGTGACCAACTCTGATCAAATCCAAGACAAGCGTGCTCCACGGGAAGTAGAGAGGAAGATGGACTTTGCCTGAAGCCTCTGACACCCCTCTTCTGACGTCCCTGAGAGCCCAGTGTGACAGGGATGTCTGCATTTCCCAGAAGCAATGCCACTGAGGAGGGAGTCAGGGGACTGTGCCACCTCTCAGGAGTCATGAGTCTGTGCCAGTGGGTGCTGGCCACAGCTGAGTGGGTGGTGGGACTACGGGGTAGGGCAGTGGGGACTTTTTAAAGACAGGGGAGGTGTCTCCAGGTCCGATGAAGACAGTTCTGGAGAAAGGAGACTCTATAACACCATTGGGCTTTCCCTTCTTTGCGTCAAAGCAGAGGTTACAAACCAGTGGCCCACAGGTAGAATTCGGTGGGAGGACAGGTGCTATCTGACTTGCAGGTAGCTTATAAAATTTAATTAGTTTACAACAAAAAAGATCCACGGGTTTCACACAAAATCCTGAATTTTGGCCTTCTCTTAAAAAATCAGAGTATTTTAAAGCCTAAATCTCCACCTGGCCACAATCAGACAGAGTCGAGCAGGGGAGGCTGGAGATCTCCAGGTTGCCCACCCCTCCCACTGCTCCCCGACACTGAGGCAGGGTGTCCGGTACCATTTACCAACTCACTTGTGGGATTGCTTTTCTTATATAGGGTTTCCTAGACTGAGAGGGCTACGTTTCAAGAAAAAGAGGAGAAAGCAATAGAAGTGAAGACGATTTCTACTTGTTTACCATGCAAAGTACTCTGCACTGAGACACACTCCACCAGCTTTACTTATCTCAAGACCTGCAGGGCCCCGTGGACACTTTAAGTTCCTACTTTTAAGAATGCCGAAATATCAGCTGTTTAGCACAAGCTGCCTTTCCCCAGCAGATGTTGGTGCCAATCACACCTGGTCAGGGGAACAAAAACAAACTCTCTGGGAAGAATCATCACAAACATGGAGCAAATGCACTGTGGGAGGAAATGAAAACTGTGTGGGGAGGAAGGGATGCTGCCTGGTGCTGTTAGCTGGTGGCTGGCTATGTGGCCACGTGCTGTCATGGAATCCCATGACTGTCCTATGCTGCAGAATATGCTAATAAGGAGCTATGGCTGGAGTGGGATAAAAGGTCTAGAGAACAAGCATGGGCGAGTGAATCAAGCCAAGCCTCTCCTGGGGATGGGGACTTGGACTCAGTCAGCAACTGTGCTGCTGGCAGGACCAGTGCAGATGTGCAGGCTGTGTACTATACAGCCCTAGGGTTGGGTGTGGCATGCACACTGTAGACTTCATAGGCTTGTAAGTTTATTATGACAACATTCCAGCAAATCGTAATCAGGATCTTGTTCCAGCAAAATCAATGTATTAGGACAATTTTCTGACACTTGGAGGTAAAGTGGAGTTTGGTGACACAGTGGTTAAGAGCTCGGTTGCTAACCAAAAAGACTGGCAGTTCAAATCTACCAGCTGCTCCTTGGAAACCCTATGGGGCAGTTCTACTCTGTCCTGTAGGGTCGCTACGAGATGGAATCGACGTGATGGCAATGGGTTTGGTTTTTGTGGTGGAGGTAAAGTGTACTGAGGACAGGGCACCGATTTCTAATTTACGTAAAGTTGCCATACAGCGGTAACCTAGCCATTGGATTTGGCTAATACGGGCCACTTCACTTGTATCTTTTAAGTTTAGGTCTACAAGGAACTTCTAGCTCTGCAGACGCTACGTCCTGTGACAAATGTGTTTCTCTGTATGGCTCAGTTAACTTGACACCTACACCCCAGCCCATGGGTTCACTGGGGGAGTCTGGGCAGAGTGCCTGCAACAAGCGGCATTTGCACAGACATGAGAACATCAGTGCATCGACTGTACTCGGTAGTTCCTGTCTTTGTTTCAGAGAGGTATGGAGAGTTTGATTCTCTAGCCAAGGGATCCTCATGAAGTGAAGGAAGAGAAATACTACACTGTGGCTCTCTAGCACTGAGGCCAGCTTTAATCAAGCAGCTATTCAGAGCACTCAATGGGACAAATGACCTCTTTCCTGCTCCCAGAGCCTTGATTTCAGTGTCGTTAGACCGAGGAGGGACAAGAACAGTTCAGAGGCAGTCGATCATATTTCTGTAGTAGGCTTCCGTCAGCCTCACCACTCACCTCCAACATCCGGGACCGTCGGATTGTAATGTGAGTGACGTGAGGGGAGGCGGAGCTGGTCTCCACAAGTCCCAGCTTCTCCTTCTCCTTGGTAACCATGTTTCGGAACAGGAGAACTCTCTGAAATGAGCAAAGGTGGGATCAGAAACCGGGTCAACAACGGATGATTCCCTGCAAAACACTTCACAAAATTACTGAAATGAAAGTCATGTGACAGGTAACAGAAGGGGCACTCTGACATGAGCTCCAGGTCACAAGCGTCTTGTAAGAACAGTGACCATTCCCAGAAGTGCTTTTGAGAATTAGAAATACTGCTGAATCCGTGCCAAGGAAGAAATGTTCCAGAAAGAGTGCTTGGCTGCGGCTAGAGTGCGGCTAGAACAATCTAGGAGAAAACCATTCTCCTCTTTCAATCAATAGCCCACCGCGGACACTTGGCGGCAGGACAAGTTACAGAGGCTGCTTTATATACGTAGACACGCCTGCTCTAAAGGAAATCAATATTATGAGTGTTAAAACCAGAAACATTTCAAAGATAATTTTTCTCACTGTCAGAAATTACAAAAATGAGATGATGGAATAATTTGGAAAAGGACAGTGAGAATAGCAGCACAACTGGAAGAACGTAATCAATATCACTGAATTGTACATGTAGAAATTTTTGAAATGGTGTGTCTTCGGCTGTGTATATTTTCACCAAAAAAAAAAAAAAATGTCCTCCAAGGTCAAGAAGGGACAGTGTTGACATGTCGTGGGGTTGTTAACCAATGTCATAAAACAGTATGTGTACTGTTAATGAGAAATTATTTGTTCTGTAAACCTTCACCTAAAGTACAATAAAAAAAATTAAAAACATGATCCTACAATATGAAGGTTCTTGACCTTTTATCTGACTCCCCTGACCCCCCTGAGCCCTCAAGCACACCACAGTCCCTCCAGTAATTTTTCTCCATTGTACTTTGAAAAGAATCCTCTCTCTCCATTCTCAACACTCGGAGAAGCCAAAGGAAATACCTAACGGTTCTGTTCATTAGGTAGTTAGGTCTTAACAACTTCATGAATATTTATGTCCTAAGAACTTCGTAGCTAAACTGAAAACACAATACACATAAATTAAGATTAAAAAAATTATGTTTTTATTTCATTCTTAAATAACCGCAAATAACTGCTAATAGATATGTGTACGTATTGGGCACTGTACAGCTTCCGAAACCCTGGAATCAGACTGGCTGCCACCACCTTCCATTCCTGTTCCACGCTGATTTTCACACAGTAATTGATTTTTATCACCAAAAAACCAAACCTGTTGCCGTCGAGTCGATTCCGTCTCATAGCGACCCTACAGGACAAAGTAGAACTGCCCACAGGGTTTCCAAGGAGCAGCTGGTGGACTTGAACTGCCGACCTTTTTGTTTGCAGCCAGGCTCTTAACTACTATGCCACCAGGGCTCTGATTTTTATCACTGCAACCCTGAAAACCCAGCTTTGCAAATATATAACATCATCGAAAAGGCTGTAGCGCCATCTAACGATGAGACTGAACCCCCTTGAGCTGGTAGTTCTCACGGTGTGCAACAGATTTCACTGTGTTCCCCTTGCAGACTGAAATATCCCGAGGCACCCCAGGGTGTCACAGCACATTGTTTGTGAATGGCAGATACACAGAATAGAGATTCTAAACTAGACATCATAGGGAATGCTGTGGTCACAAACGCCTAACAAGGCTGAATCCACAGACGCGTAGTTCCAGGTTGAGATGCCATGTTTTAAATCAGACACCACCAAACTGGAACAGGCCCAGGATATGAAGGGCTGGAAACTACTTCCAACAAGGAATACTTGGAGAAGCTAAGGATGCTACACCTGGAAAACAGAAGACTTAGAGGGCAAACGAGCATTGTTCGCAATTCTCTGAAGTTTACTCCATAGATTAGAGGTTCCACTTTTGGGGGTTGTCCAAGGACCAAATCACAGAGAAGTGACCATCGTAATACGAGGAAGAATGCTCCATCGCTTGTAAGAGGAAAGAAACAGAACAGCCTGCTTTGCAAAGCTGCGAGTTTCCTATCAGAGGTGAATTCGGGGATAGAGTAGAAGGGGTCCCCTCAAACCATTCCCTTCAATTCTGAGTCTCTGCTATCAAGAGCACTACGAATTGGAACAGCCACATCTGTCTGCACATTACTGCTTAAGGGTAAAGAATGGCAACCATAAGTATTAGGGTTAAGGTCAAAATGATATCAGAGAGCAGTGAGGATTAAGCATCTCTGCAATTAAGAGTTAATTTACAAAAATGCGATCTCTGTTCTTTTAGAAAAAATAAATCTATTTTGTCAAAGAAGTAAAAAGGGCACACCTAGACTCTAAGGAGCCTCTTCTGAGAGGAATGCAGGATTGTCACGCCATCTCACGGACATTTCTGAGTGCCCACGACTCCCCAGGGATGTGCACAATGCTTTGTCACTTCCTGGGTGTTCCTCCCACAGCGCCTGACCTCCCAAGGGCTCCCACATCTGTGATGCCACGCTCTCCAGTTTTCCTCCTGTCTCTCGTTACTCCCTCTCTTCCAGGGCTGGCCCCCTAAGCAATGGGTCCCGCAGGGCTCTGGCCTCAGTCCTCGTCTTCTCACTCCCTCTAGTTCCCTAACCACCTCACCCACGTCCATGACTGTAGTTATGAGAGCTGGGTGCTGTCTTCCCATAGATTCCATCTCCCACCCAGTCTTCTCTCCGGAGCTCCAGACTCATGTGTCCAGTGGCCTCCAGGAGCAACAGACAGCTCACATCCCACCTGCTGGAAGCTGAACTCACCATCATTTCCCAAACCCGCTCTTGCTTTTGCTCCCACCTCAGGGAATGGCTCCACCGACTCACCAGGCGCACAAGCCAGAAACCTGGGCATCATCCAGATTTTTCCTTTCTTTCTCCTTGTAATCATTCTCCAAGGCCTGTAGGTGCTACCTTCTTAAGAATCACTTGATTTTTATCATCTTGTTCTACTCTCAAGGAGCCCTCTCTGGTGGTGCAGTGGTTAAGCACTTGGTTCCTAACCAAAAGGTCAGCAGTTCGAACCCAGGAGGGTTCGCAGGAGAAAGATGTGGTGGTCTGCTTCCATAAAGATTTATAGCCTTGGAAACCCTATGGGGCAGTTCTACTCTTTCTTACAGGGTCACTATGGGTTGGAATTGACTCCTTGGCAATGGATATGGGTTTTGGGGTTCTTCTACTCCCACAGCCCTGTCCTAGTCCAGACGAGATTGCTGTGACACCTTCTTGCCTCCAGCCAATCCTCCACACTACAGCCAGAAGGATCTTTCTAAAGTACAGCTCTGACCACATGCCTCCCACATGTAAAACCCTTCCGTAGTTTCTGATAAAATCCAAGCTCCTCCTCCTGGTTTACAAGGTCCTGCTTGCTCCAGCACCTATCAACCTCGTTGGTTTCATTGCTTGACTTCCTCCTTTATACTCTCTCCAACCAGACTGTACTTTTGGTTCCCCAGTAGCACTACATTCTCTCACCCTGGGGTGTTTAAACATCATCTACTTTTGTCTGTGGAGACCTTCCCTGAGCCCTCTCCTCATTCCCAGCTGGGCCAGGGCCCTGCATGTGTTTCAAAAGCAGCTGCCCTGTCTGTGAACCGCCAGCTCACACTGTCTTCTCTGTCTCTGGGCCCCAGCACTTAATGCAAAGAGCAAAATTCAATCACTGCTTGTTGAACGAATGATCTCTTTTACTCATTTCCCACTGCCATAACAAAGATAGGGTCCCCGGGTGCCGCAAACAGTTTGCACTCAGCTACTAACCTAAAGGCTGGCGATTCAAACCCACCCAGTGGGTGCCAGAGAAGAAAGTCCTGGCAATCTGCTTCTGTAAAGATTACAGCCAAGAAAACCCTATGGAGCACAGTTCTACTCCGTCACACATGGGATCGCCACGAGTTAGAATCGAATCGACTCAATGGCAATGGGTTTTGTTTTTTTTTTTTTCTTTAATAATAAAGATAGAAAGTCAAGAACATTGTAGCAGGACGGAAAGAAACACAAATAAACTCTACTCTATATATTTTTCTTATTTGTAAGAACTAGACTGTGACGCTTTAATTCAGGCCTAAATTCGTGCCTTATTCATTATTCATGCCTGAGCATCAAGGAATCTTGGGTAACTCTTGACTGGGAGTCTGTGTTTACTGAAGAAAGGTGTGGAATCTTATCCCACATCTAAGACAGACACTATTGGTACACAGTAGGTACTTGATGAGTATATGTGAGTGAATGAATCAATGTCTGAATGAACGTATGAATCAATGAACTACTTAAGACACTGCTCTACCTGCAACTCACATTTTTGTGAGGAATGACATGAGGGATGTACTGCAGGATCAGCTGTGCCCGCTTTCTGTCCTTGTCCAGTTCTTGGAAGAGCACACTGGGTTTGAGGTCCCTTACAAAGAAAGACACGGGTTTGAGATAATTAAAGCAAGAAAACCATTCTCTAGCGCAGGGCTGGCAAACTACAGTCTGTGGGCCAAATCCAGCCTGCTGCCTGTTTTTGTAAATAAAGTTTTATTGGAACGCAGCCACGCTCATTTGTACATGTATTGTCTATGGCTCCTTTCACACTACAGCTGCAGAGCTGACTAGTTGCAACAGAGACTGTATGACCTACAAAGCCTAAAATATTTATTGTCTGGTCCTCTACAGAAAACGTTTGCTAAGCCCTGCTCTAGTGCCACAATTTCAAGAGTTACATAAGAGCTGACAGTATCATTGATACAAATTCTATCATTTTGCAGGAGAGTAGCATTTGTTGCAGGAAGATTCCCCCACCCCCACCCTCAAACCCCTAACTGCTTTTTACTCTGGTAACTCTGCTGCTGAACTGACATTTAGCTATCACAGCCTAATGCTCAGCACAGGTGAAAGAACTTTCCATCCCAGTTTGGACAAGAACCATTTGCTAAACGTGATCTGGCTTTGTCACTAGTCATTAACCCTAATCATATTCAGCGTCAGCATCTAAGAAGCAGCTGCTAAATGATCGGTGCTGACAGTGCCTCACAGAAACAGTGGCTCTCTTTATGTAGATAAAAGGACAAGACGAAGGAGGGAAAAATCCTCTCTGCCTTAGAACATGAGTGCTAAGCCCTCGACAGCTCTGCGGCTTGGCAGTGTGACAGCGGAGTGCACACTGGCTCCCACCAAGCCCCTTCCCAAGCCCTGGTGCTCACTTTCGCAGCCAGTGGTCCTCAGGGGCAAAGCGCCTCCGGCAGTCCCGCTCATAGAGCACCATCAGCCAGCCGTGGACGGACTGGAACAGCTCCAAGGTCTCGCCCTTGGCGTTTTCTGTAGGACACACAAACAGGCGAGTCACACTCAGGGCAGAGGCGATCAGAACGAAAGAGGAGGGGAGGACAGCCTCTCGACTCCTCTGCTCATCTCCACGTCCTTGATCTCCTGCCCTCTGGATTTTACATGAAACCAAAGGAATTAAAAGATACTCTAGGAATGTTCTAGAGCCCTGGTGACGTGATGGTTAAGACCTACAGCTGCTAACCACCTGCCGCTTCCTGGAAACCCTATGGGGCAGTTCTGCTCTGTCCTATAGGCTCGCTATGAGTTGGAATTGACTCGACAGCAACAGATTTTCTTTCTAGGAATGTTTTAAGTGTCTGCGGGACTTGAGTATCACTTAGACACAATCATTCATGCTGCCTCCCACCAGCATGTCATCCAAGGGACTTTTTTAATTGAAGGAACTTTTTATTGAACTACTAGAAACACACTTCTAATCTGACTGTGAACCAGCATACGTTTGGTCATCATGGAAATCAACTCAACGAATCAACAGGACAAGAGATACAGGGCAAAACTAATCATCATTAATAATCCTTGATACACACATGCAAATCCTGAAGCACACCTGGGAGAGTGAGATTTTATAAACCACACTACCTGGTGACGTCACAGAGTATGAAGGAAGAAAATTTCCAATTATGTGAATAAATATATGTTTCCAATTAACTTTGATAGACAATAAAGAATCAGTTAATGTTCTAGGCTCTTTATAGTTTTCATGAGTGTATCATCAGTCAAACAATGGATGACTCCTTTACCTTACCTACGATTCCATCCCAGATCATCTTAAACACAAAGGAATTGAGAAAAGAGGAGATGGTGACCAGTTCTTCGAGTTTGAATGAAATTTGTTCCTCATAAACTTCAATGTCATCAAGAATTCTAAATGAGACAGAAAATTATTTAGAATTTCCCACCGAGAAAAGAAGGGAAAAAAAAAATCTGTACCATTTACTAGACAAAATAAGCAAGGTTAAGAAATAAGCTCTATTCTTATCTTTTAGAGCTACTGACTGTAAAATTTACAGATAAAATGGTATGTTTAGGATTTGCTTTAAAATAACCCGGGAGAGGGGAGTAGGTGGGGGTATACACGAAACCAAACTGGTCATAAGCAACAGGGTGATGGCTACATGAGGGTTCATTACTACTCTCTCTACTTCTATTTATCTGAAATTGTCCATAGTGAAAAGTTAAAAAATATAATTAAGAAAAAAATAAGCTCCACTCTATATCTTCCTCATTTGTAGGGATCTGACTGAGGCACTTTCCTAATTCAGGCCTCAATTCGTGCCTCATTCACGCCTGAGCATCAAGGAATCTTGGGTAACTCTTGATTGAGGGTCTGCTTACTGAGGAAATCTGTGGAAGCTTATTTCACATCTAGGACAGACACTACCGATACTTAGGTTCTTGATGAAGTACTTGATGAGTATTTATAAGTGAATGAATAAACATTTGAACCCATGTATGAATCAATGAACCATTTAAGACACTTTATAAACTAAAAAATTCATAAAACTACCCCATTCACTTCAGATTATGACTCACTCTCAGGACACCCTTCACCAGCAATTGAGATCTCCCTCTCCCCTCCAACTGCCCACTGAGCCCCTTCCTCTATGACTCTTATCCAATCTGCCACCTACAGGTCTCTGATTCCCTCCTGCCAATGTCTTTTAGCCTGAACGGAGCTGTCTGAGGTCCATTCTATCTTGTAACTCTTCACCAACCTTTTGGGAAAAAGTGGAATTAAAAGAATACCAAAAACACAAGTCAACATGTAACATCTGTTAATTTCTTGCTGTATGCCAGGCACTGTACTAAGTACTTGACATTCCTCCTCTCATTTACTCCCTATCAGTATTATCTTCATTCTAGTAATAAAGAAACTGAGGCTCAGAGAGGTTAAGCAGCTTGCCCAATAATAACAATAACAATGACAGCCAATACCTACCGTGCTCTTCAACCAGCCAGGGACTGTGCTAAGCACTCTGCATGCATTATCTCTTTTAATCCTTACCACATCCCCAAGAGGCAGGTGCTACTGTTATTCCCACCTAAACATGAGTAAACTGAGGCTCAGAGAGGTCGAGCACCTGCCCCCTTGCCCAGGGTGTCACAGTTACTAAGTAGCTGAGCCAGGTTTTGCACCGTGACTATCTGACTCCAGAACTTTCCAGTAAACTACTTAGCACAGTAACTGGCCGAGCCATGATTTGAACACAGCTCTGGAAAACACCCCAGCCTACACTCTGTGATACTGACCCAGCTCCTTGAAAGGACAGGAACTAACAAGCACTGAACACCCCCTACCTGCCAGCCACTTGGTACGTTTTCTTGTCTAACTCGTATAATGACGGCGTCACACAGGTCCAAACATACATAGCAATCATGTCAGTGATTACTTCCTTACTGACATTGTACTTTGGCCTCCTCAAACTCTAGGACAGGAATTCAGCCCCACAGCAGTGAACCTACGTGATGAGGTGCCGGGAACAGTCACAGAACAGCATTAGCATGGCCAAGAGCTGCTTGGATTCCTCGGTGTCATTGTTCAGGCATTCCAGAAAGAGCTTTAACCCTCCGTGGGGCCCCAGCTCACAGATAAATGCCCACAGTTTGGGCAGCAGGTCGTCAAGGTAAGTGAGACCTGGAAAAGGACAGACAAACCCAAGCTTCAGGTGGGGCTCCATCTGGTCCAATACTTCTCCCATCCACTGGGGAAGCAAACCACTTAAACCTATTAGTGAACATTTAATGTGTGTGAGAGAAAGAAGGTGGAATTATTAAGAACATCATTACCACCACGAGAATAACAGTGATAATCGCGAACATCAAAGAGGTGCTTATTATGTGCCAGATACCATTCTAAGTACTTTGCATGCATTGTCTCCTTGTAAAGTCCAATGTTACCTCCATTTCATAAGTGAAGAAACAGAAGCACAGAGAGGGTAGATAACTAGTCTAAAATCACACAGCTAGTAAATGTCATAGCCAGGAAAAGAGGCAAGGACTGTCTGACTCAACGTTTATACATTAAATCAGGGCTCAGAAAATTTTTCTGGAAAGGGCCAGAGAATAAACATTTTTAGGCTTTGTAGGCCAGTCTCTGTCACAACTACTCAATGCTTCTGTTGTGGCACAAAAGCAGCCATAGGTAACATGTAAACAAACGGATGTGGCTGTGTTCCAATAAAACTTTATTTACAACAATAAGTGGGGAGCTGGATTAGGCCCAGGGGCCGCAGTTTGCTGATTCTCTGCTTTTTAAACCATCTGTGCAGGCTCACTGCATTGAGCAGAGCAGTTTCCTCGCTTCTACTTCTATTATTCCACCTACATCAAAAATGAGAAAGCAGTGAATGACCACGGCAGAGGTACTCTGAAGAGTTAAATGAAAATTTAACCCTGTGGAAGCAAAAAGTGAAGGAGAGGACATTATCAGTCTGCTTCCTGACGGCTACAAAGCCTCCAACACACAGGCCACCATCACTGTTACATAATGAGATGTGTGCCCCAAATCACTCCTCAGAAAAAGGGGAGTCACCTTATATATGAGTCTTTATAATACCTCTCATTTTATAGGGCATTCTCTGAATTATTCGGTTATTAACAAAGAACTGTGTGGGGAAGATATATTAGCCTGGGGAAGAAATTCTCAAATCAATGCTACTTATGCTTACAGGGCAAACCGAAGGAATTGTTAAGGAGGCAAAGAGATGTAACACCAGTTTAATCACTCTTTATTATCCCTAAAGGTTCGGCCTCACATTTTCAAGGTGAGGAGGATGTGGTTATAAAGAGCCTTTAAAAAGCAACAGTTTCTTGACCTGGTTGGTAGTTATTCAGGTACTCAGCTCATAACCAGTCTTTAACAAGTTATGTTATATCATACAACATACAAGAGAGCCCTGGTGGCACAGTGGTTAAGAGCTTGGCTGCTAACCGAAAGGCTGGCGGTTTGAACCCACCAGCCATTCCGCAGGAGAAAAGATGTGGCAGTCTGCTTCGGTAAAGATTTACAGCCTTGGAAACCCTATGGGGGCAGTTCTGCCCAGTCCTAGAGTCGCTATGAGTCAGTATCGACTCGATGGCAACGGGGATATCACACGTAACAAAGAGGGCAGAAACCTCAGAAATTAAAAAAAGAGTAAATAATTACATTGTGGAGATCATAAACAAACCCCTGCAGGACAAAACAAGAAAAGAAACTGTCCTCAACTTATTGTGAGTGGGTACACATGGTGTGAACTAAAATATTCACTTAGAGCATCACAGATCACCTCTCAAAGTGCTGCACCCTGAGCAATATAGAGAGAACTGAAAGTGCTGGGCTCTGTAGAGCTGTGTCAGGGGACCAGCACATGGCTGCAGTATCCGATGCACATGAGGAGTGTAACAAAGTTGCATTTTAAATTGTGAGAGGAGAAAAACAGCAGTACTTTTAAAGCAGATGTGTTATTTTCTATAATTTATTTCATGTATAACTAAACTAGTACATCAAACATCATACACACACTTTAGACTAGTTTATCTTCATCCTTAAAAGCGTGTATTTCAAGGTGGCCAAAAATCTTTCTAGAAACCATCATGCTCAACACGCTCCCCTAATGCTCACAGGCTAGGGTACCCCAGGGTTGGCCTGGCCCCCCTCTCTTCTCCCTCTGCACTCTTGGGGGAACCTGCCCCAGGCCCATGCTTTAAATACAATCCCTTTGCTGATGTCCTCACATTTACGTGTCTGCCACACCTGGTCTCTGAGCTCCAGGAGAACGCAACCAAATGCCTGCTTGACATTTCTGCCTGCGTGTCCAAAAGACACCTTCAGCTCTCTCTGTTTCCCACAACTTTGACCTCCAGCTCAGCAAATGGCACCACCATCTACACAGCTGCTCAGGCCAAAAACCCTGCGCCATCTTTGAAATGCTTAGTCCCAACCCCCCAGTGAGACCTGTAGACTCAACCTCTAAAACACGCCACACATCCTCCTGCTTCCATCCCCATCCCCACTACTCTAGCCCAAGGATTCGTAACCGGGACACTTCCGCCCCCTGGGACACACTGGGCAATGTCTGGAGAGATCTCTGATTGTCACAGCTGGGCTGGAGGGCGCTACTGGCATCAACTGTGTGGAGGCCAGGGATGCTACTAAACATCCTACAATGCCCGGAACAGCCACCCACCAACAAAGAAGTATCCAGCCCAAAACTTCAAAAGTGCTGAGGTTGAGAAACCCTGATATAGTCCAAGCCAATGTCATCTCTCACCAGGGCTCCCCTGTTTCACTTTCATTGTGCCTGTCATATATTAAATATATTTTTTACTTGCTTATTGTTATCTTCCCACTTCTAGAATATAAACTCCTTGGGAACAGGGACCTGGGCTGTCTTGTTCATCTGCATATATCCTCAGCGCTTGGCACATATAGGTGCTCTATAAATTTTCGAGGAGTCCCTGGGTGGCACAAATGGCTAAGCACTTGGCTACTAATCAAAAGATTGGTGGTTTGAATCCACCCAGAAGTGCCATGAAAGAAAGCCCTGGTGATCTACTTCTAAAAGATCATAGCCACTGAAAACCCTATGGAGCAGCTCTACTCTGAATCACATGGGGTTGCTATGAGTTGGAACTGACTTGACGACAACTGGTTTGCTTTTTTGGCTTATAAATATTTGAAGAATGAATAAGCACACATGAAAGAGGGAAGAAGCAACTTACGATTTAAAAAATGTAAAATGCGGTAGAGAAGTTCCTAACCATGTGGTAAATAGCTTTTATAGCTTATAGGGAGGTTTTATACTCATATCAATTCACACCAACAAGCGCTGCGCTGTGCTCACAGCAGGGGCTTTCATCCTTGCTCATCGAAAAAGGAAAATGTTGGGCATTTCCATGTGATGAGATATTATGCAGCCAATAAAAATAAAGTTTCTGAAGAATTTTCGACAGGATAAAATGCTTATAAAATAACAGCAATGGAAAAGGAAGGATTTTATCTATATAGTACACTCAAATACAGGTGGTTAACTTTGGATTGTGGAATTAAGAGTGGTATAACTTTTCTTCTTTCTGCTTCTCTGTCTTTTCTAGTTTTCAACCATGAACACCCACGCTCTTTATATTCAGAAAAAAT
>NW_004443997.1:3567079-3567869 GCF_000243295.1 Trichechus manatus latirostris
TGTACTTTTATTGGACAGTGCTGCTCTAGACCAATGTTGTCCAACAGAACTGTCTATGATGATGGAAGTTCCACATCTACTCTGTTCAATATGGTTGCCACTAGCCACATGTGGCCACTGAGCATTAAGGCAACTGGGGAACTAAATTCTGAATTTTATTTAATTTTAATGAATTTAAATTTAAATAGTCTCATGTAGCTAGTAGAAAGCACAATCTAGTCCAGGGGTCGGTAAACTACAACCCACAGGCCAAATTTGGCCCACTGCCTATCTTTGTAAATAAAGTGTTACTGGGACACAGGTATGCTCATTCGTGTACATATCGCCTATGGCAGCTTTCATTTACAGTGGCAGAGTAGTTGCCCTGCCGTACGTCCCACAAAGCCAAAAATACTTAGTATCAGGCCCTTTACAGAAATGTTTTCCAACGCCTACTTTAGACCATCATTTTTCAAACCAGTGTTCCATGAAAAATGATTCCAGGGGATATTAATAGACACACTCCCTCCTCCACAAAGGGATAGGGTATTCTATGTGCAGCTATGTTTAAGAAAACATCAGGTTAAAAAAGATCAAAGGGTCTGGGGACCGCAGACTTCTCAGAGCTTCAGCACTGAGGTACACTGTGAATTAGGAGGAGGGCGAAGGGCAGGCAGGATCTAGCAAGTTGGTTTGACCATGATATTTTCTTCCAGGAGTTCCTATTAACATCTCCCCAAGTTGGTGTTCCCCTCAACAGCTTTTTAACAAACACAGCTTTTTACATTTGGCAGTTCTCAGAATTGCAAGT
>NW_004443997.1:3569997-3570846 GCF_000243295.1 Trichechus manatus latirostris
TAAGGGCCTGGCACTTTCTACTCTCTGTGGCTGCCTTCTCTTCACAATGGGATACAAACTTTCTAGCAGGACCTGGAACTTACCAAGTTCTAAATCTGCCCCCCCCATTCCCCAATGAGACCAGGATAACGCCTAAAATAAACTTTCCTTCCTGGCTTGGGGTCTTTGCATACAGTTCCTATTGCTCTCAAAGTCCCATCCCTCCTCCTTACTCAGAGAACTCCAATGCTCTCATCACATATATACGAGTGACTTCTATTAATGTCATCCACCAGGCTCTGAGTTCTGTGAGGAAGGGCAAGGTACACAGCAGTAGTTAGGCACCTAAAGCCCCATAAGGACAGTGGCCTTTTCTGTGTTGCTCGTCACTGCGTCCCCCGTGCATATGCAGTATATGGCACACAGTAAGCTATCTGGTGAACTGATGAATGAAACAAATACATGATACATGTAAGGCTAAGGACAACCTTCAAGGAAGGAGGCAGCTTCACAATGCAAATTTTATGGGCAAAATAGAACTATTTGCTGCCTAACGATTTCTCAAATGCAATGACAATGCTTAAATGGATATTATCACTTGGAGGCTGAGGTGCTGCAGGAGTTATAAAAAACGAGATCAGACGACCCGCGCCTGTAAACATAAATTCAAAAAAGGGAGAGATCAAAGCACACAACAGCGAACAAATTCTGGCTGCTACAGTGCAACCCGATGGGTCTTGCTAAGGACGCCTTCATTTGCCTGGGCCCAGGGCCTCTTATGATGCTTGCGGCAAAGAACGTGCTTCGTAGAAAGGAGGAAAGGTCCCCCAAACTTTACGGCAATGCAAGTTAGGGAAGATTTTGAAGCCA
>NW_004443997.1:3572745-3574223 GCF_000243295.1 Trichechus manatus latirostris
TGGCTCATGGCTTTGCTGGGTCGTGGCCAAGATTTATTGATGAGCACCTCGAGAGAGATGGCTGGGAACAGACTGCTGGGGCCTCTGGAGGCGTCTGCTCTGTCCCTCAGCTGCTACCTGGGTCCTTGTCAAGCCCCTACCCCTGAAACCTCTCCCTTCCTATGTGCGAAGTGGAAGCGAATGCTGTGTCTGCTCACTTCCCTGCCCACCTCTTGTACTACAAAGGTAGGCATGGGACCAGGCTACAGCAGTCCTAGTACCACACTTGCCTTGTAACCAGTTCACAGTTAAGCCTAGGATCCAACCGGGCCAATTAATAGTCCCCTGGATTTCCATCTGGCTCTGATCGGGGAGGCTCCCTTTTCTCTTTGGTCAAGACAGAGGAAGGATGTAAAGCCAGAACTGCTGCTGCATGATGATGGCAGAGGACAAAGGGGATTCGGAAAGGGAGCAGAGATGGAAGAAAAGAGGGAGCATTCCAGCAGCCCCTGGCGCTAGGCACCCCAGCTGCCATGTTACAGAACCAGAGTATTCTCTCTCTTGCTTAGCGTGAATGTGGTACTGTTCATGCTGGGTTCCTGTACTTCTAACAAGAGGTCTGAGGAGTACAATACAGACCATAAAAGATACAAAGATGCAAGATGCATTACATCAAAACTATAAGAAGGAAAACAACAGATTTCCCTGGGGTCATAACTGGGGCAAACACAGGTTGTTGTTGTTATTGGGTGCCACTGAGTTGATTTTGACTCACAGCGACCCCGTGTGACAGAGTAGAACTGCCCCATAGGGTTTGTTTTCTTCTTCGGGGGCGGGGGGAATTAAGTCGTGTCCCCAAAAATATGCACTGTAAATCCTAACCTCTATGCCTGTGGTTATAACCCCATTTGGGAATGGGTTGTCTTTGTTACGTTAATGAGACAAGATTAGTGCAGGGAGTGTCTTAAATCAATCTCTTTTGAGGTAGAAAAGAGATTAAGCAAGCAGTCAAGTGAGCAGAGATGGGGTAAGATAGATGCCAAGACACATGGAGATCTCCAAGGAACCAGGAAGCAGAGGATGAAGAGACAAGGACCTTCCCCCAGAGGTGACAGAGACAGAAAGCCTTCTCCTAGAGCTGGCTCTCTGAATTCAGACTTCTAGCCTCCTAAACTGTGAGCAATTAAAATTGTTTGTTGAAGCCACTCACTTGTGGTATTTCTGTTATAGCAGCACTAGGTAACTAAGACGGGGGTAGATGGATTTTTTATTAAATAGTGTTATAGTTTTATAACTCGTGTCATAGCAGAATAAACTGCAATTGATTAAAGTTATAAATGTTAAAAAAGTAAAGCCATAATAATACTAAAATATAAGAACATAATTATCTAATCTTGGCACAAGAAAGGTCTTTCTAGGCTTGATATCGAAGGTAAAAACCAAACAAGAAAGTATCTGGTTGCATAAAAATTAAAATATTCTTTCATTTTTCTTTACTA
>NW_004443997.1:3575363-3580057 GCF_000243295.1 Trichechus manatus latirostris
GACAGTGAAGAGACTAAGGAGTGACTTATACTTCATGTTAATGTTTTCCATCCATTACTTATTTGCATATATACATGAATTAACAAAGATGTAACATTCAGCAAGGACTTTCTCAACTGAATGGGCTGGCTCCTGAGTGCTTGTGGGAGATTCTCCAGCTCCCAAGTCCACTTACCTTGGGTTCATTCTCTGCATCCATGCTGCTCAGGATGCAGCGACACAGCTTCTCGAATCTCTGCAAAGAAGCAGGATGGAGAGGGAGGTCAAAAAGTCCTGTAACTAGTCATGAGGAGTGGGAAAGGGAAGGGAGCGGATGCTCAGTGGGATATTACGCCAGGTGACTCACACGCATGATTACATCTAAGTCCTTCATACAGATGTGGAAACAAGCATCAGAAAAGCTGAAGCAGTCTCTTAAACTGGCAGCCAGCTGGATAAGCCCTACTGATGTGCTTGATCTGACCTGCACTGTGTTTCAGAAACTAATACTTCACATGAAAATCCAGATTGGGACGTCTTTTGAGAAACAAAGACAATCAGGGCGTGTATTTCAGCCGTCTCTTAAATCGCTTTATGCTCTCTTGTTTGCCATTTTGTAAGTACCCTAGGCGGCACAAATAGTTTACACTCAACTGCTAACCTGAAGGTTGGCGGTTTGAAACCACCTAGCAGCATCACCAAAGAAAGGCCTACTGATCTACTTCTGTTAAGATTATAGCCAAGGAAACTCTATAGAGCAGTTCCAGTCTGTAACACATGGAGTCACCACGAGTTGCAACTGACTTGACGGCAACTAATAACAAGAAGCACCATGGATACTGACTTTTGCCTTAGACCTCAGCCAAAGGCTGCTGTATGGTCACTTTCATTCTGAAATGCAAAAGTAAGAAAGTGGAAACTGGAAAAGGAGTTACCCTTTGGCTGTATCAATCCTGGACCCACCATTACACGTGGCATGACTCAGGGTAGGCTGCCTTCCCACACTTAACTGCAGTTTCCTTTCTCCTCTGTAAAACGGGGGTCACCCCACTGAGTCTGCCTGTGATTGTGTGTTCACTACCTGTGTACTCTTCCCTCTCTTGCTGGGCTATGAGCTCAATGCGGGGAGAGACCCGGCCTGTCTTGTATCCTTTGGGGCCCCAGGGCCTCAAACAGGGCCTGGCACATGGCGGGTGCCAAGAAATAGTTACTGAGCAAATAAATCTGAGGATTAGCTACAGTGAGTGTCTAACAGCTGGTAATGGAGCCCTGGTGATGCAGTGATTAACCAAAAGGTTGGCGGTTCAAATGCACCAGGCGCTCTGTGAGAGAAAGATGCAGCAGTCTGTTTCAATAAAGATTCCAGCCTTGGAAACCCTATGGGGGCAGTTCTACTCTGTCCTATCGGGTTGCCATGAGACAGGATTTGACTCAATGGCAATGAGTTTGGGTTTTTTTTTTTTTGAACGCTTGGTAACCTGTGTGACACATAACAGGTAATCCTCAGTGGTACCTAGTCTTATTATTACCATTACTATCACAGATAACTAGTTGCTTTCCTGGAACTGTATTTTCCAAGCCAGTGATTCTAATTCCAAAGGTATAAACTGGCATGTTTTGTTTGGTTTGCAAGATTTAAAAGAAATTTGAAATTAGCTGCCAATTTTTACAAATTATGAGACTGAGCATAAAGATGTGGATTCCCAGCACCTCTCTAAAACACCAGCATGTCGGTCCACCATCGGCTGAGTTGGTAGCAGCTGCCGTTTGGATGGCATGCCACAGAGCCGTTGTTCCCTCTGATGTCCTTAACTCTGCAGTCTGTTAGTTACCATTTATTACCAGGCTCATATTGTGGCTTTTCTCACAAATGGCTTCGTTAACTCATTTACATAACCTGCCTGGGTCCTGTAGGCATTTGAGTTTCTAACTCCTTCTTGAAATAGTCAATGTGAAAAGAATCTCGACAGCTCCCAAAAGATCCTGGCATAATCCCGACAAAACAGGTCCCAGGAAAACAAAAGGGAAAGGATGTGGGGGTAACAATTGTACCTACTTCACAGAGTTGGTATAAGGACTAAGTGAGTCAATATTTATGAAATACTTACAAAAAGACCTGGCATACAATAGGCCCTATGTATATTCGCTATTAGCATTTTACCTCATTATCCTCTTTAATTCTGAATAAGAACAGCAGCTTCCGGGCAATCTGAAAAATACAAACTGCGCTTCTTTTACTGGACCCAGAGTCATCAGCATTAAAAAACTCATCAATCTCTCTCCTAGGGAGGGAAAGGTAAAAAAAAGAAAGAAAAAAAGACATTTTTAATTAGGAGCTCACAGTAGCTGGCAGACTTTTCAAGAATGTAAGAGAACACTTGTGTATTTTCTATCAATTCGGAGCAAGAGAAAAAATGTGCCGAGGAGTTCCTGGTACCCACCTGATTTCTCTCTGCAGTCGACTCCGACAGAGAAAACTCCGGACGTGGGCCTGAATCTCAACAGCTGCCCGCTCTCGCTCCTTTTGCACAAGTCTTTCTTCTCGGGCCTGGCGGGCTTTATCGATGAACCATGCTCTCGAGGTCTGAGATGTGGTAAACATATTCGCAAACCTTGCATAAACCCTGAAGGAAAATAGCAAGTAGCTGTTGTAGATCATTATATGAAAAGCACTTATAGAAAGGGGCTGAAGAACAAATCGTGGGCAGAGACCGGGCAGCAGCAGAGAGATATTCAGGACCCTCTAGCATCTTCCAAGGTGCTAACAGTTTTCCCAGCACAAGTCTCGAATTCCTATCAGCTCCTTTCATGCAACTTACCAAGACCAGGGATGCTTTAGTCCATATTAAGTCATCACATTTTCTTAAGAAAGGGGCTATCAGACCAGCTACATCAGGGCAAGGACTCTATGTGATTCACTGCCTTGACTGTGTGCCCAGCGCAGCATCTGGTATAAGGTACATGCTCCATAAAGGTTTAATAATGAACACACCATGAATTAATCTCATCCATAAAGCTCAGATGCAAATCATCCTCTAAGTCAAAGGTTCCCAGATGTGTGAATTTCCTGGAGCAGTGAGCAATATTTGGGAAGCCAACATTGGGCTTTACACTGGTAAGGTGGAGGGTCAGCAAAAATGAGAGAAACACTCCATGACACAGCTTGAGGCAGTAGCTACAGCAGTGGACTCAAACATACCAACAATCATGAAGATGGTATGGGACTGGGCAGCGATTCATTTTGTTGTACATAAGGTCACTATGAGTTGGAGGTGACTTGATGGCAGCTAACAACGACAACATTGGGCAGTCAACTTTTATTTTGCCAGGTAAAGATTTGGGGGGGCGGAAATCAAACATAATTATTTACTATCACCATTATTTTAATCATTCATTCACTCAACAAATATTCACTGCTGCCTACTTTGTGCACAACACAGAAAAGTCTCTCATTTTTTAAAAACGGGCAATTTTAATACTAAAAAAACAAAAGGGACGTGATTTCAAAATATGAGACAGTCCACTAAATTGAATACACTTGGTTTTATGCACCCCCTATTCTGGGGTCCTTATTTTTCGTATTCTGCCAAGGACTGACGAAGACTTTAGAACTGCTCCCGTCCTGTGACAGGCACTTCTTTGAACAGAGGCTCTACATTATACACTGTATTTTTATCTAAATCACCAGTCTCTATCTTTTCCCAAAGGGGTGACTTCAGCCAGCAGCCTAGAGAACCCAGCACTGGTCCACGGAGCCATGATTTCTTCAGATGCTTGGTAACTTTGTCATTCTACCCAAAGTACACATCAGCCCAGCTCACAAAGACAATGAAGTACTCAGAAATCCAAACTTAGAGAAAACAATCTCTTTACCAGGATATTTCACACAAAGCAGCACCTATGCAAGAGAACATCATCAAAAACAAAGTTTGTCAGGGCCACAACAGATGGATTCTGATAGAATGGGAAAAAAAAACGTAAAACAGAACCTCAGATTCCTAAAAAACAAACAAAAGAACCCAGACATACTGGACCAGTTGAGACTGGAGGACTCCCTGAGACTATTACCCTGAGATGCTCTTTAAACTTGAACTGAAACTAGCCCCAGAGATCATCTTTTAGCTAAGTAACAGTGGCGTTATTTAGCTAAAAGATGACTGTGCTTCTTTAAAAAACCATTTATATGAGACCAAATGGTCAACAATTACTTTAAAACGAAGATGAGAAGGTAAGGGGGCAGGAAAACTAGATTAAGGGAAACAGAAATATTGAGAACGTCCCTGAACAACTTGAGTAGACATTGTTGAATGGGAACCTAAACTGCTGTGTAAACCTTCACCAAAAACACAAAAAATTTTATTAAAAAAGAAAGAAGAAAGTGTGTACTCAACTAGCCCACATGAACATGTTGAGGGAGCCCTGGGCACCTTCTCAACACCGATTCACGTCTGTCCAACAACAGCGGGGCTTTTACAAGATGTAGGTCTCTCATCAGTAATTCTCAAAACAAATAAACAGAGCCTGCCTGACCACAGGAGGAAGGGTAAGAAGACTAGAGAAGAAAAGGTGGAGGTCTTCTGAATCAGGCCCTCTTTCCATTCCAGCAATGCAAGCATGGGGAGCTCACCTGAGGTTTTACCTGTGATGCAGAAATGCCAGGTAATCATTGGTGATCTCGCACAGGACTCAGCTGAAAGCAGCGTCTCACTTCCAAG
>NW_004443997.1:3580892-3589530 GCF_000243295.1 Trichechus manatus latirostris
GCTTGGTCCCGCACCGTCCTCATAATCATCATGTTTGAGCCCCTTGTTGCAGCCACTGTGTCAATCCATCTTGTTGAGGGTCTTCCTCTTTTTCGATGGCCCTCTACTTTACCAAGCACGATGTCCTTCTCAGGGATTGGTCCCTCCTGATAACGTGTCCAAAATACGTGAGACGAAGTCTCGCCATTCTTGCTTCTAAGGAGCATTCCGGCTGTACTTCTTCCAAGACAGACTTGTTCGTTATTTTTATAGTCACGAATTTTTTCGTTTTTTGTTTTTTTAACTCTCAGCAAACGCTCCCATCTACACAGATGTTAAGGTTCTTTGTGAAGGAACTAATGCTAGAACATTTACCATTCCTCACTCATTAAATTTCTTCCTATCCCTGGGTACACTAAGATTTACCAGTGCTGTTACTTGCCCTGATGTTTAGATTGGGCAGAAGCTCCAAGCCATTGAGCACAATGGTATGTTCTTTCCTTTCCATACAGACAGTCCCTCCAGGGGAGGAGAGAGAGGGGAAGGTAGGGAGTAGAAGGGCAAGAGGGAGCCTCTTCCCAATGGAAAAAAAGAAGGCTGCATGCAAACTGCACCTAAGTGCCTTTAAGACCATTTCAAAACTTTCACTTCTCCCAGCTGGCCTCCCAGGATAAGATCTGTTCCTTAATATAATCATTCCCTTGGCAACACTATATGTTTGTTTCTCTTCACATCATATAACAGTCCAGCTTTGCAGTTTTTAAAATTTTTATTCACCTCCTCTAGCCACATAGTGTCTACTACAGCTCAGCAATCAAACAAAACACACGATCAAGTACTTCCTCTGTTAACTGCCCTGGAGAATGAAAGAAAAGGCTAAATGTAGCAGAAAAAGCCCCGGATCAGAGAAAAGAGGCTTGATGCTTTTTAGTTCTGATTCAACCTCTTATTTTGCCAAGGTACTTATCCTCTTTAGGCCTCAGTTTCCTTATGTTTAAATTGAAAATAATAATACCTACCTCAGAGGGTTGCTAAAAGAGCCCCGGTGGCACAAATGGTTAAGCACTTGGATGCTAGCCAAAATGTCGGTGGTTGGAACCTACCCAGTGGCTCCACAGAGAAAGACCTGGCAATCTGCTTCCATAAAGATCACATGCAAGAAAACCCTATACGGCGGTTCTATTCTGTCACATGGGGTCGCTATGAGTTGGAATCAACTTGATGGCACACAACAATAGGGTTGCTAAAAGGATGCAATGGAATTTTTATCTTCTTATACCTGAATTTAGTCATCACAGCACTGTGATTATGATTATAAGTGACATATTAATTAGGGGAATCTGAAAGCATATAGCATGTAAATGATCTTTACTGTATTGTCCTTAAGATAAAGGTAAGTTGGAGAAACAAACTTATACAGGTGAGATGATTAGAAAACAAGAGGTTGGTGGTAACCAAGATCATTTGGAAAGCAGGAAGAAACTAGGTTGACCGAGTACCCACTACATGTCAAGCCCTAAATGATTTCATCTAATAAGAACAGCAACCCTGAGAGAAGATCACTTATTATTTCCCACAGTCCAGGCTAGACCATTAGTAAGTGGCAGAGCCATAGTCTATCTAGTGGGTGGTATCATTGACACCACCTTCACATGCAGAGAGGCGACATGATTTGCCTGAAGTTGCCAAGGTCTTGAATTGGGACCCACTCTGACTCGAAAGCATTTATTTATTTAATAGCTATCTTCCTGGACAGGACTCAGACTTCTATCTCTATATTCCCGTGAGACTTTCCCCACATTAGTCTTTTCTGGGTCCAAATCATTGTGGATACACAGAAAAGAAGCCAGCTATGAAAGAGCATGACAGTCCAGAGAGCACGGTCCAAAGATGAAGTGCCATAAATGCTAACTACTAACTGAGCCCAAGAAGAGCCTCCACGTACGGTGGGAACAGCTGACCAGCCAGGTTTAATGACCACCAACATTTGTTAAGGGCCAACCATGTATCAGACACTACGGATGTTTAACAAATCCTGTCTTTTCAATAGCTCTATCAGGTCTCAGGAGCCCTGGTGGTGCAGTGGTTAAAGCACTCGGCTGCTAACCGCAAGGTCAGCAGTTGGAGTCCACCAGCCTTCTGCAGGAGAAAGATGTGGCAGTTGGCTTCTGTAAAAGATTACAGCCTTGGAAACCCTACAGGGCAGTTCTCCTCTGTCAGCGCGACTCGGTGGTATAGGCTCACTATGAGTGAGAATCGATTTGAAGGCAATGGGTTTGGTTTGGTCTGGTTATCAGGTCTTAATTAACTCTCTCTTTTTTTTTACTATGCTTTAAGTGGAAATTTACAATTCAAGTCAGTTTCTCATACAAAAATTTATACACACATTGCTATGTGACCCAAGTTGCTCTCCCTCTACTGTGACAGCACACTCCTCCTTTCTACCCTGGATTTCCCGTGTCCATTCAACCAGCTCCTGACCCTCTGAGGTCTCATCTCGCCTCTGGACAGGAGCTGCCTGTTTAGTCTCATGTATCTACTTAAGCTAAGAAGCACACTCCTCATGAGTATCACTTTATGTCCCGTAGTCCAGTCTAATCTTTGTTTGAAGAGTTGGTCTTGGGAATGGTTTCAGCTCTGGGTCAACAGAGTTCAGGGGCCATGCTCAATTGTCTCTTAATAGCTCCCTCTTATTAAAGGCTACAGTGTATCTACCCAAAAACCCAAATCCGTTGCCATTGGGTCCATTCCGACTCATAGCGACCCTATAGGACAGAGTAGAAGTGCCCCATAGGTTTTCCAAGGAGCGGCTGGTGGATTCGAACTGCTGACCTTTGGTTAGCAGCCGATCTCTTAACCACTGTGCCACCAGGGCTCCACAAGTCTATCTAGGTGGGTGCTATTATCAACACCACCTTCACATGCAAAGAAGGGACATGACTTGCCTGAGGTCGCTAAGCTCTTGAATTTGGACGCACTCTGACTCAGAAGCACTTATTTATTTAGTCGTAAGTGAAACAGACAAGACCCAGAGACTCCCTGACTCACAGAATAGCAAAGCAAAGACAAGTTAAGAATACAAGGCTGCTTGTGGGGTAAAACTAGTCAAATTATGATCAATTCCAGGATTTCCTTTACAGGTACCATCAACGTCAGCTGTCTTTATTGAGCGGCGTGTACTAGGCACCGGTACTAAAGCGTATTATACAGGAACCCTCTATGAAACAGGCTATTACACCATCTCACAGAGGCAGAAACTGAGACTCAGAGAAGCGAGGGAACTCTGCCAAGGTCACACAGCAAGTGAACAGAATTCGAACTTTTGTTTGGGTGACTTGAGGCCCGGAGTCTTTCCTGAACATCAACAACCACAATAAAAGCCCAGCATTAGCCCTTTTAAAAGAACTATCGCAACGGCGATGAAAAGAGGTGGAAAGGGCCGCGGAGAGACCCTCCTGAAACGCGAAAGTCACCCCGAATTCCTGCCCCTCCGACCTGGCGAGGCCGGGACCCGGACCCGAGGCCACCCCATCAAGGTCCCCGGCCTCACCTCCTAGAGCACTTGCGACACTGATCCCACTTGCGACTTGTCGGTCGTCGACTTTACCCACTCGGGGCACCCGCAATCGGGGCTGGGGCCGCCGATGCCGCCGTCTCAGCCCGACTCCCCCAACCTCTGCCAAGCCCGGGACAGCTGCCGAGGCCCGGCCGCCATCTTGCCCCGGGGTGTTCGCGCTCAGCGCTCCGCCAGGAAGCAAGTATCCAGTTCCGGGAGACGAGCGTTCCGCATAGCCTCTGCACTCAGAAAGGAAAACCTCGCCGCACCTCATCCTCGTCTCTTGCCAAAAATGCTCCTGAAAAAGTGGAGCATTCAGGAGCTTGACCAATTCCTGATCCAGCTGAGAGGCGGAATTCATTCAGGCGGGGGAGGTGAGAAGAAACTCGGCCTCTGTCCAGGGGCACAACGGATGCCTTAGGAAGGTGCCCTTAGAGAAGCGGAAGTGGTTTGCGGGCAGCGGAAGGGCCCGCCCCGGCCCCGCCTCCGCCGCCGGCTCGCGCGAGCTGGGTGTCTTCTGCCTCCCTCAGACCGGGTTTGGAGACTCCGGCGTCCTCCGGCTTTTCATGGTGAGGAGGGAGGTGCCCGCTGACGGCGAGCTCTGGGCGGCCGAGTGAGGCAGGCAGCGGCAAAGTAGAGGGAAAAGGGACTGGGGGAGCGCGATAAGGGGCGGTCGCGGTAGGGGAGAGGCTGTTGGGGGATTGGGAGGGGGGCGAGGCTGGAGGTGGGGGAAGGGCTTTGGGTGGAGAATTGGCCGGGGGCGGGGGGGTCGTTGACTGTTGCGGATTCGGGAATGGACTTTTGGGTTTGAGGAGTTGGATATGTGTGGGTGAGGAGGGTCTCTGAGTCCTGAGTGCTCGTTGGAGATGAGAATTAGTGGTTGTGAGAACAAAGAGATGTCATCGAAGAGAGACCTTTCGAGGGTAGAAAATGAGGATTTTGGGGTTGTGGAGGAGAATGGTCAGGTTATGAAGGGGTCAAGTGGGATTCCTTGGGGCAGAGAGTTGGGGATTTTGGGATATTGTGGCCGGAGTCGTTGGGTTTCGGGAAGCGGGTATGGGGCTCCCAGGTGAGGTTGAATAGACTGGCGAGTGGAGTCGAGGGAATAACTAGAGGGAGTCGGCAAGGGGGTGTACGTTAAGTGCTTGGAATCCCGGGGAGGGATGCCAGGGGCCTGAAGTCAGGGTTCCTTTGCCTCGGAGCCGAGCGCCTCAGCTGGCGCCTGAGTATCTAGTCACTTCCGTTGAGGCCCAAGGTGACCACACCTAAGGAACCGCGGGGTGTCTTATCTGCTGTCAACTGTAGGAAGGTTTCTGTTTGCTTGAGATTCTTCAGGTTTCTCTTCCTTGAATAGCTCTTTGTCCCTGGATGGGAATGACCAAAGATGAGCCCAGAGCCTCTTGTTTGCCCCATGTCTCTACTCTGGAAGTGCTGTCCTTTAGGGAAAATCAGACCCAAGAGCACTGCTGAAGAAAAATGAGTCAATCTGTATCCGATTTTGATCCTCTCCATTTTTTGTAAATAAGCTCCCCCCATCCCTTGCAGTCTTTTAAGTGCTTAACTACTCAGCTAAATGTTGTTGGTTCAAACCCACCCTATAGGCGCATTGAAAGAAAGGCCATGGAAAGCCTGTGAAGTGCAGTTCTACTCTGCACACATGAGGTCACCAAGAGTTGGAATCAACTTGATGGCAACTTTTTTTTTTTTTTGAGAAGAAGGAGGAGGCCTAAACTAGTGGTTCTTGAAGTGTGGTCTCCAGACCAGCAGCATCAGCATTCTCTGGGAACTTGTTAGAAATGCACATTTTCAGGCCTCACCCCAGACTACTGTATCAGACACTCTGGGAGTGGGGCCAGTGATCTGTTTTATCAAGCCCTCCAGGGCATTAGAATAATGATTTCTTGATTTGGGATGTATAATGAAAGGGGTCTGAGAATTGGAGTCAGAGGGTCCTTAGGATTCTGATTCTTAGTTTCTCACCTGAAAAGTGGGATTGATAATGTCTTCTTCCCTAGACTCTTGTGAAAAACAGGCCGACAGTTTGTGGGCTACACACAGGAAGAGAATGTCATTTGGCAGAACACTCGGAAACACTTGGAAGCTGTCTTAAAAGCAAGTTTCAAGTGCAAAATAATGCAGTTATGTAGCTGATTCAATTATTAGTTTGGTTGAAATGGAACAGCTGCCTTTTCAAAGTTGTGGAAATACCCTCAGTTTGGGGAAGTTTTAAAATTACCTTCAGGCAGTGTTTCTTAAACTTCCCTGCTGTAAAAGTCAGCTAAGTTGATGTTTTTACCGTGTATCCCCAGTGATTCTTAAACCAAGTTAGTTAAAGAAATATCTTCTTAGCTCGCTGGCCCTCAGCCCTGGTCGCACATTAGAATTACCTGAATAGTTTTTCCCACCTGCATTTGATTCGGTTGGTCTGGGGTGAAGCACAGACATCAGTATTTTTAAAGCGCCCAGGTGATTCTAATGCACAGCCAGGGTTGAGAACCACTAGTCTCCGGGAAAGTTTGAGGACCAGAGCTGCCCTAGGACCTGGGTGCCTGAGTACTTTAACATTCTACTCCCTGAGGGTGATTAGGAAGATCATGGCTCTCAAACTCCCGTTTTACAAGTTAAATCACTTGTCTGAACACCACACAGGAAGTAGTGGAACTGGGCTTGCAGTCCAGTTTGCCGGACAATGGGTCTAGTTTTTCTTCCATGGACAACCGCCTCTCTCCCCTCCAAGGAAACAGTTCTACAGTGAGTTGTGTAGAAAACATCAGAGAGTTAGAGGTTTGAAGCCTTTTTTCCCTATTGTAGTTTTCAAGTCCACTATTTCCCCCGTTCAGCTGATCTTTATTTTTTAAGCGTGCATGTAGTTGCTTCCTGCCTGGGGCTCTGAAGCAGTGAAGTGGGGCTTGCTTGTGTTTCAGTGCCTTGGTTTGTTTTTGTGTGTCGTTCAGGAATTCACTGGGCTGATAGAGCAAGAGGTTGGGGAGCTTTTCCAAGACCATGGAATTACTTACAGCCTAATTGAGGGGTGTAGATCCTTGTAGAACCCAACCAAACAAAGCCCGTTGCCTTTGAGTCAGTTCCGACTCATGACTTTATAGGACAGAGTAGAACTGCCCCACAGGGTTTCCAAGGAGCGGCTGGTGGATTCGAACTGCCAGCCTTTTGGTTAGCAGCCAAACGCTTAACCACTGCGCCACCAGGCATCCCCTTTTAGAACAGTGGGTCAAAATCTTGGTTGCACATTAGAATCTACTGGCAAATGTAATAAAAATTCTGTTGTCCAGACCACACCCCCAGACCAATTACATCAGAATGTCCACATGTAGGACCCAGGCATCAGTACTTTTTAAGCTCCACGGGTGATTCCTATGTGCATCCAAGTGGAAAGCCAGTGTTCAGAATCCGCAACAGTATATTCAGGGAAGATGGGAAAGAGAGAAGCCTTGCCTCATCCATCTAATGCAGTAAAACACTTCTCTGATTGAACAGAATTGGTAACTAATACCTCACATATCAATTACCACTCTTGTTTCTGTAACCAGTTCTCTGTCCTGCCCACCCGTTAGTAATGAAATCAAACCTTTGAAAACAAGTAAAAAAGCAGGATCCCAGCAGGAATGGCTGGGGCAGTGCTCTGTAGAGAGGTTTACTGTAACAGGTTTATTGTCTACTGTCTTTTGTTCTTAGTTCACTGTAACTCTGGCTCATGAACACAGCCAGAATTTTTTCTCCAAGGGCCTCCCTTAGTATTGAGGCTGACTGCCCTTTGGAGGGGGTGAGCTCCAGGAACTGCAGAACTTGCTTTGCCTGTTCCCGTGTCTGAAGCTAGACCAGGATGGTTTCTGCCTTTATCTCTCATTAATTCAGCCTGATTTCAGTAGAGCTGGAAATTGTCTCCAAAGAGGAGACGATAAATTGGAGACTGAGAGCATTCTCAAATAATCACAATGAGTTCACATTTACTCTGAGCCAGGGGTCGTGCTGAGTGCTTTCTGTGGCATCATTTGATAGACTGAACTTGACTCAGAAAGGTGACTCACCAAGGCTGCACACCTAGTAAGTGGCAGGGTGGAGGCGTAAACTCAAGCTCTTAGCCAGACTCAGCTCAGAAAGATGACTCAAGTCTCAAGTGGTAGAAATCAAACCAAACCCACTGCTATTGAGTAGATTGCAACTCATAGCGAGCCTATAGGACAGAGTAGGGTTTCCAAGGCTGTAAGCTTTATGGAAGTGGACTGCCATATCTTTGTCCCATGGAGCAGCTGGTGGCTTCGAACCGCTAACCTGTTGCTTAGCAGCCGAGCAGTTAACCGCTGCACTACCAGGGCCCCTTCCGTAAGTGGCAGGGTAGGGGCTTATACTCAAGCCCTTAGCCACACCACACAGTGCCTCCCATCTTCTTTCAGAGCTTTTTGGTATTTTTTAAAGAAGCAGGGGGTCTCCATTCTCAATTTATATGTCATAGCTTTCAATGTACCAGGCATGAGCATTGATAAAATCTTGGGCTCCAGGCCAGCCAGGACTTGCCCACTTGCTTCATCACCAGTGCACCTCGTGACTTCAAATAAGTGGCTGAATCTCTCTGGGCTGTGGTATCCTGATTCACAAAATGGAAATACTGATAGCTGTCTTCCAGCATTGTTTGGCTTGAGAAAGACGTATGTTGGGGTAGAAATGAAAACTCTGGGGGTGGGGGCTGGGTCGGAATTGATGGGAAAATGGCATGGAGGGACTTTCTGGAGCAATGCAAATGTTCTTCGTCTTGATTGGATTACTGGAGTGAGGGCTACACACATGCATACATTGACCAAAATTGTGTATTTAAAATCTGTGCATTTTATTGTATGCAGATTACATCTTTAAAAAGGTATTGGGAAACCAAAAAAAAGTACATAAGGTTTGGTTCCTGACTTGTTTAACAATAGGTGCCTTAGAAAATGCTAGACCATTTCTCATAAACAGGCTTATTTCTTTGTAAATTTAGATCTGAAAGGAGTGCTAAAAAAAGTTATTTTCCTTTTGAGGGACAGATTTCCTTAACTAACCCCCCCCCCCCCAAAAAAAAAAAAGACACTGCAGATGGCATGATAGAATTTT
>NW_004443997.1:3589630-3623366 GCF_000243295.1 Trichechus manatus latirostris
TATTCCCATAGACAAAGAATTTTCTGGGGAAAATGGTTGCTGCGAATTGTTAGTGTAGAGTCTGTGGGGACTGATTTCAAAGGAGAGCTAGAAGGGAGGGGTAACCACTTCCTGTTGGCCTCTTCTGTGTTTGGCATCAGGCAACAGAGCCCACAGGTGAGCTAAGCCTGAGCTTTTGAGAACTTAACCTCCTTGTGACGTTTTCATATGAAAAAGCTGGAACTGTTTCTTTTTCTTTTCTTTTCCTTGTTTTTTTTTTTTTAAACACTTTATTCAGCCTTTTTTTATTGTGGCGAGTATACACATGAAAACATTTGCCAGTACGACAACTTCCACATTTACAATTCAGTGCCATTGACTCCATTTTTCATGTTGTGCCCCCTTTATCGCTGTCCTTTTCCAAAATATTCCACCACCATTAATATAAACTCAGTGCTTCCCCAAACAAAAACTCCCCGTTTCGCCCTCCCTCCCACCACTGGTAACCATGAATAATCTTTAGTTTCTATGTTGTTGTTGTTAGGTGTCGTGGAGTTGATTTTCGACTCATAGCCACCCCAAATTAAAGACTAGGACTGCCCCGTAAGGTTTTCTTGGCTGTAATCTTTATGGAAGCAGATCACCAGATCTTTCTCCCTCGGAGCTGCTGGGTGAGTCTGAACCACCAAACTTTTTGGTTAGCAGCCAAGTGCTTAACCATTGCGCCACTAGGGCTCCTTTGGTTTTTATATATTTGCTCATTTCGTATAAGTGAGGTCATACAGTATTTGTCCTTTTGTGACTGATTTCACTCAGCATAATATTTTCAAGATTTGTCCCTATTATGGCACTCATCAGAACTTCCTCTCTCTTTAGGGGGGCATAATATTCCATTGTATGTATATACTAGATATTGTTTGACTATTCTTCTGTTGATGGACATTTCACTTATTTCTACCTTTTGATTATTGTGAAAAGTGCTGCAGTGGACATTGGTGTAAAGGTTTTTGTTTGTGTTGTAGCGTTTACTACTTTTGGGTATATACCTAGGATTGGGTTTACTGGATCATATGGTAATTCTGTGTTCAACTTTTTGAGGAATGGCCAAACTGCTTTCCACAATGGCTGCACCATTTTACATTCCCACCAGCAATGGATGAGGATTCCAGTTTCTCCACAACCTCACTAACCCTTGTTGTTTTCCATTTTTTTTCTTTTTTTATCATTGCCATTCTATTAGGGGTAGGGTGATATCTCATTGTAGTTTTGATTTGCATCTCCCTAATGGCTAAAGCCCTGAGTGGCACAGTGGTTAAGAGCTCGACTGCTAACCAAAAGATTGGCAGTTCGAATCCACCATCCACTCCTTGGAAAGCCTATGGGGCAGTTCTACTCTGTCCCGTAGGGTCGCTGTGAGTCAGAATCGACTCGAAGGCAGTGGGTTTGGTTTAATTGCTAAAGATGTTGAGCATCTTTTCATGTGCTTGTTGACCATTTGAATACCCTCTTTGTTGAGCAGTCTGTTCAAGTCCTTTGCCCATTTTTTGTTGGGTGGTTTGTCTTTTTGTTGTTAAGGGGTGGAAGTTTTGTATGTATGTATTTGGATATTAGGCCTTTATCTGATAAATATGGTTCCGGTAAATTTTCTCCCAATTTGTAGGTTGTTTTTTCACTTTGTTGATAAAGTCCTTTGGTGTACAACAGTATTTAACTTTTATGAGGTCTCATGTTAACTATTTTGTCTTTTGCTACTTGTGTTTTTGTTGTCCTATCTGATAGCCCATTGATAAAAACTAGGTCCCATAGATTGGTCCCTACATTTTCTTCTAAGAATTTTATTGTTTTAGTTTTCACATTTAGGTCTTTGATCCACTTGGAATTGGTTTATATGTATGGTGTGAAGCATAGATCCTGATTCATTCTTTTGCATCTGGAAATCCAGTTTTCCTAGTGCCATTTATTGAAGGGACTTTTCCTTCACCGTTGAATAGATTTAGCACACTTGTTGAAAATTAGTTGACCATAGATGTGTGGATTTATTTCGGGATTCTCAGTTTTCTATTGGTTTATATGTCAGTTATTTTACCAGTACCAGGTTGTTTTAATTGCTGTAACTTTGTAGTATGTTCTGAAATCAGCAAGTGAGTCCTCCTACTTTATTCTTCTTCAAGACTGTTTTAGCTATTCAGAGTCCCTTGCCATTCCATATAGATTTGAGAATTGACATTTCCCTTTTGACAGTGAAGGCTGTCAGAATTTTGATGGGGGTTGCACTGAATCTATAGATAGCTTTGGGTAGTATTGACATCTTATCTGTGTTAAGGCTCCCAATCCATGAACAGGGAATGTCCTTCCAGTTTGTTTAGGCCTTTGATTTCTTTTAGTAATACAGTTTTCTGTGTACAAGTCTTTCACCTTCTGGTTAAATTTATTCTTAAGTACTTTATTCTTTTACATACTATCTTAGATATTTAGTGCTGCTATAACAGAAATAGCACAAGTGGATAGCTTTAACAGAGAAGTTTATTTTCTCACTGTCTAGTAGGCTAGAAGTCCAAATGCAGGGCGCCAGCTCCAGGGGAGTGCTTCCTCTCTCTGTCGACTCTGGGAGGAAGGTCCTTGTTATCAATCTTCCTCTGGACTAGGAGCTTCTCTGCACAGGAACCCCCCTCTGCTCCCAGCACTGCTTTCTTGGTGGTATAAGGTCCCCCCTTCTCTGCTCACTTCCTTTTTATGTCTTGTAAGATGAAAGATGGTGTGGGCTACACCCCAGGGAAACTCCCTTTACATTGGATTAGGGATGTGACCTTAGTAAGGGTGTCACAATCCCACCCTAATCCTCTTTAACATAAAATTACAATCACAAAATGGAGGACAACCACACAACACTGGGAATCATGCCCTAACCAAGCTGACACATATTTTTGGGGGACACAATTCAATCCTTGACATGTACTGTTGTAAAAATGGTAATGTTTCTTTAATATCTTGTTCAGCTTGCTCGTTGCTGATGTATACAACTTCGGTTGATTTTTGTGTTTGACTTGTACCCTGCCGTTTTGCTCAATTCATTTATCAGTTCTAATGGCTCTCATATAGAATCTTTGGAATTTTATATACATGAGATTGTGTCATCTTTGGAAAGGGATAGTTTTACTTCCTCCTTCCCTATTTGGATACCTTTTATTTATTTATTTTTCTAGCAGAATTACTCTAGGTAGGACTTGCAGAATGATGTTGAATAGCAGTGGTGACAGTGGGCATCCTTGTCTTGTTCCTTATCTTAATGAGAAGGCTCAGTCTTTCTCTACTGAGTGTATTGTGAGCTGTGGATTTTTCATAAATGCCTTTTATTATATTGAGGACTTTCCCTTTAATGTATATCTTTTTGAGTTTTTTTATCTTGAGAGGGTGTTGAGGTTTGTCAAATGCCTTTTCTGCATCAATTGAGATGATGATGTGGTTATTTTCCTTACTCTGTTAATGTCGTATTACATTGATTGATTTTCTAATGTTGAACCACCTTTGCATTCCTGAGGTAAATCTACTTGATCATGGTGTATAATTCTTTTAATATGTTTTTGGATTCAGTTTGCTAGTATTTTGTCAAGTATTTTTGCATCTGTAGTCATTAAGGATATTGATCTGTAGTTTTCTTGTGGTGTCCTTGTATGCCTTTGGTATCAGGGTCATGCTCACCTCATAAAATGAGTTAGGAAATGTTCCCTTCTCTATTTTTTGGAAAAGTTTAAGCAGGGTTGGAGTCACTTTTTCTATAAATGTTTGGTAGAATTCCCCAGTGAAGCTATCTAGTCCAGGATTTTTTTGTTGTTGTTGGAAGGTTTTTAATAATTGATTCAATCTTTTATGGGTCTGTTGAGATCATTATTTCTCTTGAGTCAATGTAGGGAGTTTATGTGTTTCAAGAAATTTGTCCATTTCCTCTTAAGTTATCTAATTTGTTGGCGTACAACTGTCCATAGCATTCCCTTACAATCCTTTTTATTTCTTTAGGGTCCTTTGTAATGTCCCCACGTTTGTTTCTAATTTTAAATATTTGCATCTTCTCTCTCTTTTTCTTTGTTAGTCTATCCAAAGTTTTGTTGATTTTATTGATCTTTTCAAAAAACCAACTTCTGGTTTTGTTGATTCTCTCTATTGTTTTTTATTCTCTATTTCATTTATTTCTGCTCTGATCTTTTTTCTTTTCTTCTAGTAGCCTTAGGCTTAATTTACTCTTCCTTTTCCAGTTCCTCAAGTAGTAGAGTTAGGTTATTCATTTGGGATCTCTTTAAATATATACGTTTATTGTTATAGGATCGTTATGAGTCAGAATTGACAGCAATGGGTTTTCAAGTTATTGCTGTAAATTTCCGTCTGAGTACTGACTTTGATACATCCAGTGAGTTTTGGTATGTTGTATTTTAATCTTTTTAAATTTATTGAGACTTTCTTTGTGTCCTAAGATATGGCCTATCCTGGAGAATGTTCCATGTGCATTGGAGAAGAATGTATATTGTGCTGTTGTTGGATGGAGTGTTCTATATATGTCTGTTAGGTCTATTTGGTTAATAATATTGTTCACATCTTCTATTTCTTTATTGATCTTCTATCTAGCTCTACCTATTATTGAATGTGGTGTATTAAAGTCTCCAACTATTATAGTGATCCTGTTTATTTCTCACTTCAATTCTGTCAGTGTTTCCTTTATAAATTTTGTGGCTCTGAGATTGGAACTGTTCCTTGAGAAAACACTTTTCTCTCTAGGAGACCCTTCAGTCTGTTTCACTCCTTTGGGTCCTGACACAAATTCCCCAGCAGGTGATTTCTAGGCCACTCTTTTGGGGGGAGAGTTGTTCAGAAGAGTTGGGTAACTTTGAATTGAATATTGCAGATGACTATCACTAAATCATTGCCTCTTTGTATTACCACTTCATGGCAGTTTGCCACCCGTTAGTCCCCTGTTCCATTTAAAAAATAACATTTGTATTGTACCACTTATAGACAAAATACGTGTGTATTGTGGAAAATGTGGAAAAGATAGAAGGGTATAAAGAATTTAAAAACACAATCCTTTTCTTTTTTGGTATGAGGAAATATTTCAAAAGAGCAGTTCCATGCGGCCTATGCCCTGCGGCCAAAACCCACCGGGAGCATACCTACAGTCGAGCAAAGTTGAGTGGGTTGACTTGTTGCATTGAGGGAGAACACACACCATGGGAAACTGTGGGACATCTTAGAAAGAGGGTTTTAGGAAGGATTTAATATAGGATTTGGGCTTATGTTGGGTGATTTGGGGAGCCCTGGTGGCACAGTGGTTAAAAGCTTTGGTTGCTAACCAAAAGGTCGGCATTTCAAATCTACCAGCTGCTCCTTGGAAAAGCTGTGGGGCAGGTCTGCTCTGTCCTATAGGGTCGCTATGAGGTGGAATCTACTCGATGGCAACTGGTTTGGTTTGGTAGGATGATTTGGGAGAGGGTTCATTGAAGTGGGGCTTTATTCTGTACTGGATACTGTCAAGAAGCAGAGGTAATTCTGTGATTGAGTATCTTAATAATTCCTATCTTGAAGGCAGGAAGAATGCTGTTGTTGTTAGTTGCCACTGAGTCAATTCTGACTCATAGCCTCCCCGTGTGTGCAGGGTAGAACTGCTCCACAGGGTTTTCAAGGCTGTGACCTTTTGGAAGCAGATTACCAGGCCTGTCTTCCGAGGCACCTCTGGGTGTGTTAAAACCGCTAACCTTTCAGATAGAAGTTGAGTGCTTAACCGTTTGCACCACCCAGGGACTCCTTCAGGAAGACTAGACCGAGGCTAAAGCTGCTATTGGTAAAGAATTAGCAGTCACTCATATTAGCCAGAATAGGGGTATGTTTGTGTTTTAGACAGCAGTGTTGTTTTTGTCTGCCTACAGACTTGATTAGGGAAGGAGCCTCGGAGGCACAGTGGTTAAGCACTCAGCTGCTAACCAAAAGGTCAGCAGTTCAAACCCACCAGCTAGTCCATGGGGGAAAGATGTGGCAGTCTGCTTCTGTAAAGATTACAGCCTTGGAAACCTTATGGGGCAGTTCTACGCTGTCCTATGGGGTCATTATGAGTCAGAATCGATATGATAGCAATCGGTACAGGTGTGGCTAGACTTGATTACGGAGTGGTCTGGTCTTTGTCTTGATCCATCACAGTCATAGAGTGGTCTAGTCTGGTGGTGATGTTCTGTGAAGGCGTTTCTGTTCATTGGGAACATCATGCCCTAACTTCTGGCTGTTGAGAACTGCTTTTCTCTTTCCCAGTGCTGTGCCCCAGAATCAGTAAAGATTCAGCCCACTCTTGATCATCTTCTGCAGGCACAGAGTTTTTTTACCTATTCATTCGTACAATGTTTTTGAGTACACGCGTGCCAGGTACTAATCCCCTTTCCTAGGGCCTACTTAAATCAGACACTACATCCATTTCTTTGGTTTACAAGAAAGCTGGCAGTGCTGTTAGGGAGACTGTCGTAGAATCTTGCTATTTTGGACAGTACTAGTACAGGAAGTCTCAAATTTTGCAATAACTTGCTTCCAAGAGTTTCTTAGTCTGCTGTTTAGTCCTCACAAACACTTTTTCCCCATAGAACGTGTTAGGCATTGTAGTTGGGATCCCATATGACTGCATAAAGGCTTACTTCATCTGTAATTCAGCTGAGAGGTGACACTTTTAGCTGTTTAGTGGTACATGGCAATAAGCGATCGTGGAGAGACCTGGACAGTGCAGCCAGGGAGTTCCTGTTGGGCGTTGGGTAGAAGGGAAGTCCTTGTAATGCAAGAGTTAGTGGCAAACTCATGCCCATAAGGTCAGCAGGTAAGGCCAGTGTATGAGGCTATCTAAGGGAGTGGGGCAAGCTGGGGAGGGCACCTCCTTCTCCAGGGGGCAGCCAATACCCCAGCTCCCCCACCAGTTGTTGCCGTGCTGGCCCAGTTTGACCTCTCATTTTAAGAAAACACAGAAATCCAGATTTTTCTGTGAAATCACCTGAGTTGTCAATTTGGGAAATAAACTTTTTTTTTTTTTTTTTTTCAGTTTTTTAAAAATTTTTATTGTACTTCAGGTGAAGGCTTACAGAACAAATAGTTTCTGATGAAACAGTAGTGTACATATTGTTTTATGATGTTGGTTAACAACCCCACAACATGTCAACCCTCTCCCTTCTCAACCTTTTTTTTTTGGTGAAAATATACATAGCCAAAGATATACCATTTCAAAAATTCCTACATGCACAGTTCAGTGACATCGACTACGCTCTTCCAATTGTGCCGCTATTCTCACTTTAGATGAAGGCTTACAGAACAAAATAGTTTCTCATTTAACAGTTAGTACACATGTTGCCCTATGACAATGGTTAACAACCTCACAACACATCAACACTATCCTTACTCAACCTTGGGTTCCCTGTCACCAGCTTCCTTGTCCCCTTCTGCCTTCTGGCCCTTGTCCCTGGACTGCTGTACCTCATTAGTCCCATTTGGTTTTATGGGGCTGTCCACTCCCAGGCTGAATGGTGAACCTCAGAGGTGACTTCACCACTGAGCTAAAAGGGTGTCTGGGGGCCATACTCTCGGGGTTTCTCCAGTCTCCTTTAGGCCAGTAAATCTGGTCTTTTTTTTTGTGAGTTAGAATTTTGTTCTACATCCTTCTCCAGCTCTGTCCAGAACCTGGGGAATAAACTTCAAGTTTCAAATGCAGTCTCTATGTGGACCAAGCAAAATGCATCTTTGGACCAGATTCAGCCCTTGGGTGGAAAGGGGTGAACCAGGCCTGGCGTCTTGACCCTGTCTCTTCTTCACCAACAGGAAGAGATGTCAGGGGAAAGTGTGGTGAGCTCAGCGGTGCCAGCGGCTGCTACCCGCACCACTTCCTTCAAGGGCACGAGCCCCAGCTCTAAGTACGTGAAGCTGAACGTGGGTGGGGCCCTCTACTACACCACCATGCAGACGCTGACCAAGCAGGACACCATGCTGAAGGCCATGTTCAGCGGGCGCATGGAGGTGCTCACCGACAGTGAAGGTAAGCCCACCCTAGCCAGGCACCCGCCTCTGGTCATGCATTCGACACTGTGGCAGATGCTGGGGACGTGCTTGTGGTGGAGAACTTCTGTCTAGTTCAGAGGACAAGCATTGAGAGAGAGTTGTACCCACAGGCACGGAATTCTAGCTGTGCTCGGTGTGCAGAGAGCCCTGAGTGTGTAACACGTCTCGTTTGGGGGGTGGGTGGTCAAGGGGGACTTGCCTGAGGAAGTGTCATTTAAGCTGATGTGTAAAAATGACTAGAAGTCACTGGACAAGGACTCTTGTAATCTTGACTTTCTTGTTGATTTGCTGTGTGACTTTGACAAAGTCTCTTCCTCACTATAGGCCTCAGCCTAGGTATGTGTAAAATGAAAGCTGGACTAGTTGCCCTAGTTGATTCCTTTCCACTTCCCTCTGTTAGGATTCTGTGACTTGAGAGTGAAATTCAAGCCTGATAGAGCCTAAGCAATTTCTCTGCACCTTAGTCCCCCTAGGATGGAATCCTGACAAAGACGCACAGACTAGACTTGAGCCCCAGCTCCCCGTTTAGTATCTGGTGATCCTGACCAAGTTGCTTAACCTTTTGATGTCTCATTTTCCTCATCTGTTAAAATGGGAATAATTTGATACCTGTACGTCATAGGGTTGCTGGCACATAGTAAGTATTCAATGCATGTGTATTCAGTGCTTTTTTTTTTTTTCCTTCGGCGTAAAGGCATGTTAAAATCAAACCCAAACCCATTGCCATTGAGTCATTTCCTACTGATAGCATCCCTGTAGGACAGAGTAGAACTGCCACATAGGGTTTCCAACGAGTGGCTGGTAGATTCGAACTGCTGACCTTTCGGTTAGCAGCCAATCTCTTAACCACTGCGCCACCTGGGCTCCAGAGGCATGTTAGTGAAAGGCAAATTGTTTGAAGTAGTCTTGCCATAACTACTTCCTACCCACCTGAAACAACCAAAGAGCACCTGGCAAAGGGATACGTCCTTACCTGACTGGCTTTACAGGGCAGGTCACATGAGATTTAAAAATGGCCCATCCTTTAGTCCTTGCCTGAGGTTGCTTGAGACCAAGCCAGTTCACAGCATGCGTTGATGCTACTGTACCTGTTTCTGAGACTTGGCTTTCTGTGTGGATGCCCCTGCCCTTCCAGGGATGTTGATAAAATTAGACAGATTTGGGGGCTTTGAGCCTGGTGTAAGGAGCCCTGGTAGTGCAGTGGTTACACTCGGCTGCTAACCGAAAGGTTGGCGGTTCGAACCCACCAGCCGCTCTGCCAGAGAAAGATGTGGCTGTCTGCTTCCATAAAGGTTTATAGCCTTGGAAACCCTATGGGGCTGTTCTACCCTGTCTGTAGGGTCGCTGTGAGTTGGAATTGACTTGACAGCAATGGGTTTTTTGGAGCCTCACGTGGCACAGTTCAGTCTCTGATCCTGAAAGGGCTGGAAGTTGGGGCTGCACTCTAGTTGGAGTGTTTCCCTCTGCGAGTCCTGGGAGAACCCCGGGCTGCAGGGCTTAAGATCTCAGCTTCCCTGGGCTTCTTGTTAACTCAGGTTTCTGGCCCAGCCACAGTACAGTGAGGTTGGCTCCCCAGAGCTGTCATCTTTGTCTCACCCAGAACATAGTGAGCATTTTATGAGTGGGTGGATCTCATTTTCTGTGCCACACCCAGCATTGCCCGGGAGTCTTTGTGGAAATCAAGACAATAGCACCCCTGCTGCAGAAGGAAACCAACCTTATCTGAGAACCTGGGATTAGGAAACAGACTTTATCTGAGAACCCATAATTATTGTGGTTTTTCTCCACCCTTCCCAGTCTTCGGCAGGGCTCAGGAAAAGCAACTGAATAGCTTTGAAAGCTGATTGGGATCCTCTGCTGCTTGAAAGCCCTCGCCTCTCTCTCTCCGTGGTCTAGTGTAGAAGAGTCCTCAACATCCGCCCCCTCACCTCTCTGTCTGGTCTAACGCAGAAGAGTCCTCAACACCTGCCCCTCGTCTTTCTCCGTGGTCTAATGCAGAAGAGTCCTCCACATCTGCGCCCTCACCTCTCTGCATGATCAAATGCAGAAGAGTCCTCAATACTCCATTCTCCCCACACACACGCTGGAAAAAGGGTGCAGGTGGTACCAGTGGGACTGCTTACGTGTCCTAAAGTTGGTTAAGGGATGTCCTTTCCCCAGTGCATCCTCGGAAAACCCCACGTCTCTGGGGAAAACAGTGCAGTTTTTGACACTCCAAGCCTAGGCTTGTTTTCACATCCATAGAGCAGCCTCCTTAATATTGTTATCAGTACTAAAAAGTTCACAATGTGACATTTTATAGGTGTTATTTAATCTTCATCAGAATCCTTTGAGGGGCGCCCTGGTGGCGCAGTGGTTAAGGACTTGGCTGCTAACCAAAAGGTCAGCAGTTCAAGTCTACCATCCGCACCTTGGAAACCCTATGGGGCAGATGTACTCTGTCCTGCAGGGTTGCTATGAGTCAGAATGGACTCAGCAGCATCGGGTTATAACCCTTTGAAGGGTAGGTACTACTGTTACATTTGATAAGCAAAGAAACTGCATCTCAGAGAGATGAAATGCCTTTTTCAAAAGCTACAGAGCTAGAAAAAGTGAAGCCATTGAACCCAGGTCTCTGCTTTTACCTTCTGCTGTCTGTGGTTTTGTGTGGACCCAGCTCCCAGGCCAGATTGCACGAGTGTGGCAGCCTTATGGTTCAACTGCCAGCTTCGTGCTGAAGCCCTTTTGGGGCCATGTTAGGGCCTGGGCTGTCTGACCAGGGTGTCTTCTAGCCAGCCACTGTGTCAGGCAGAGCAACCCCTCTGGCCCTGGGGGGTACACTGTGCAACCTGACTTACGGCCTAAATGTTGCCTGAAGCATACCCTTGGGTCTAAAAATTGAGATGGAGTTCTGGAATCTTACAGCTTCACCCCAGTCCTCAGGGAGGAAGCCTGCTAGCTGCAGTGAAATTTGGTACCCCCCACCCCCCAAAAAAAAATCCATTGCCACTGAGTCAGTTCCACCTCATGGTGATCACATGTGTTAGAGTAGAACTGAGCTCTGTAGGATTTAAAAAAAAAAAAAAAAAAACCGTTGCCGTTGAGTCAGTTCTGACTCATAGCGACCATATAGGACAGAGTAGAACTACCCCGTAGGGTTTCCAAGGAGCAACTGGTGGATTCAGACTGGTTAGCAGTCAAGCTCTTAACCACTGTGCCACCAGGGTTTACTTGGCTGTAATCCTCATGGAAGCACATAGCCAAGCTGTTCTTCTGTGGTGCCTCTTCCATTGGTGAGTTAGAACCACCAACCTGTCAATTAGTAGTCAAGCTCAAACAGTTTGTGCTACTCAGGGACCTTCTTAGTTTGCTACAAACAGGCAGAAATGCCAAGTGCAGCTCAGCCAGGCAAGTGAGTCCAGCAGAACAGCCTGATGGTTAAATAACAGAGCTTTGAAGGTCCGGAACAGTGTTTGTCCTCTTGCCAGAAATCTCTAAAAGGATACCTGAGCTTTAAAGTGGCTGCTTCTCAGGAGGGGACCTGGAGTCCAGGGTGGGTGGAAGCCTCTCCCTTTTCACCCTATGCCCTTCTGCCTGTTTGAGGTTTGTACCGTGTGCATGTATCTCCTAAACAGAAGAACATGGGCGTTGGGGTCAGACAGACCTGGGCTTGCGTCCTGCCTCTGCCACATGGTAGCAGTCATCACTAATATCTATGGGGATATTTCTCTGGAAACCCTGATGGTGTAGTGTTAAATGCTACGGCTGCTAACCAAAAGGTCAGCAGTTCAGATCCACCAAGCACTCCTTGGAAACTCTATGGGGCAGTTCTACTCTGTCCTATAAGATTGCTATGAGTTGGAATTGACTCGATGGCAACGAGTTTTTCTCTGTGTTAGGCACTGTGCTTATTTTGGATCATTCACCGTTTACCAGTAGTGTGACAAGTGACTTTTTCTCTGAGCCCGTTTCGTCATTTCTAAATTGTGAATGATAATGCCTTGCAGAGTTATTATGGAGAGTAAATGGGAACATTAGAAAGCACGTGATAACAGGGCCTGGCGCATTGAGAAAACTCAGTAAATGGTATAACCATACATTATTCCTGCTTCTCTGCTTGGGGCGGGATGCAGGGACGACAGGAGGGAAAAGCACTGCTGAGGTTCCGTGGAGAAGCAGGTCTTAGCAGTGCGTTGGGACCTCGCCTGGGCCCTTAGGGGTGAATGTGCTCCAGTTCCATGTTATCCCCGGCAGGGGTGGTTTTCTGAGAAGATGAGGTCACTGGCAGCGAGCAGGCCTTTCCCAGCCTCTTCCACAGAGTCTTCCCCAGTGTCTTAGCTAGTGCTGCTGTAACAGAAATACCACAAGTGGTGGCTTTAACAAACAAATTTATTTTCTCACATTTAGGAAGCTGGAAGTCCAAATTCAGGGCACCAGCTCTAGGAGAAGGCTCCCTATCTGTCTGCTCTGGGGGAAAATCCTTGTCTCAGCTTCTCTAGCATTCTTCTCAGCATTCCTCAGTTCCTTGGGAATCTCCACTTGGCATCTCTTTCCCGTTTTGTGCTTGCTTGTCTCTGTGGCTAAGCTGCACTTATAACTCAGAAGAGATTAGATTTAGGACACACCCTACACTGAGAATGGCATCATTTACATAACAAAAACCCTATTCCCAAATGGGATTCCATCCACAAGCGTAAAAAACCTATTGCCATCCAGTTGTTCTGACTCATAGTGACCCTATAGGAGAGAGTAGAACTGCCCCATAGGGTTTCCAAGGTTGTAAATCTTTACGGAAGCAGACTGCTACATCTTTCTCTTGGGGAACCTCTGGTGGGTTTGAACTGCTGACCTTTCGGTTAGCAGCCAAGCACTTAACCATGCACCACCAGGACTCTTCCACAGGTATAGGGGTTAGGGTTCCAGCACACATTTTGCGGGGCATAATTCAATACATAACACCCAGAAAGGTTCCGTTCTTATGGTGCTAGAATTTTTACCAGAGCCCTTGTCACCATCGCCAGTATCACTTTTCGTGGTCAGAGTTCCATTTAGAACTCACCGACAGTCATCTGTTCCATCCCTGTTGCTTGGCACAGTACTTTCCCCTGTATATGGTTCTGATCTCTTGCGAATGTTTTTGGAATTAGGGAGTGCATAAACTGTAAAGAACAGAGTCATTAATCATCTTATCTGTGCACTCTCCATAGGAAACCAGTAGGGAGGTCAGTTTAATATGTGGGAAAACTGCAGTACCTGGGGGCTTCCCTGAGACCTCCAAGCCTTCTGCCTTAAATGTAACACACTTCTAAAATCGGCTAAGGAATAGAACATTACCTGATGGAGCCTCTCTGTTTCTGTCTCTCCTTTCCAGAGATAACCACTAGACTAACTTTAGTGTCAGTCAGTGGTTCTCAAGCTTACCTGTGAATTGGGTCACCTGCAAAACTTAAGTACAGATGCCTGGCACCCATAGCAGAAAGTGGGATGTAATTGACCAGTGTGTGGCCTGGGCATTAGGATTTTTTTTTAATTAAAAAAAATATTTTTTTCAAATTGTGGTGAAAATATATACAAGAAAATATACACAAATTCAACAATTTCTACATGTACAATTCAGTGACATTGATTACATTCTTCAAGTTGCGCAACCATTCTTGCTACCCTTTTCCGAATTATTCTACCACTGTCAACATAAACTCACTGCGCCCTACGCAGGAACTCCCCTTTTCCCCCTCCCTCCCATCCCTGGTAACCACTATTAATTTTTGTTTTATATAGATTTGCTGATTTCATATAAGTGAGATCATTCATTGTCCTTTTGCTACGGACTTATTCAGCATAATGTTTTCAAGATTCATCCATGTTGTGGCATGTATCAGGACTCATTTCTCTTTATGGCTGAGTACTGTTTTATTGTATGTGTAAAAATGATGAGGTGACAGACTTCATCTAACTTTGGGAGGGAGGAGGAGACTCAGCATCAGCCCACTCTACAACCTTTTTACCATTTCTGACACCAGCTGTCCCTCCCACGGCACTCTCTACTTCTCTGCTGGGTTTGATAATTCATTGCAATGGCCATACAAAACTCATAGACCATACTCACAATTATGGGGTTTATTAAAGAAGTAACGGTTACAATTCAGAATCAGGATCAACTTGGAAGTAACAGGGAACAACTCAGGATACAGTTCTTCGATCAGGACAGTTTCTTGGCTATTGCTGCCAGACCCTTCTCTGTCTGGGCCCTTTGCTCTCCGCCCCTGTCCCCACTTGGGCCTGGCCTCTGCCCTGCTCAGGCAAGTGTTACAAAGCTCTACGGATAAGTGCCCAAAGGCACCGTACTCTGCCAGCAAGCCTCCTGCCTGAAGGCGCTCAGCTCTCTTGCTTGGTGGGTTGGCATGCCCACTATAGCTGCCTTGCTCTGTAGGCCACGGGGCTTCCTCTGTGCCATCTCACAATAGTCTTCTGGTTCTGCTGCTGTTGTTTCTCTGCTGCTACTTTGTACCATCTCCAACCATCTCTGGTGTTAACAGCTGTATCTCCTGGGTCTAGGAGGTTCTTAGCACAGGGACCCTGGGTCCAAAGGATGCTCTCTGCTCCTGGCTCTTTTTCTTGATGGTAGCAAGTTCCCCCACAGCCTCTGGGATTGGCTGCTTTTAAGGCTAGTGGGATGGCAAAACTGACCAGTCCCCTGCAAGGGTTCCACAAGCACCTTATCTGCATGCTCCCCCCACCCCCCACCCCCCCAGGTTCCATGCACCTTATTTGCATTATTAGCAGGTGTCCATTCCCCTTGGTGGGCCACAAGCACCTTATTTGCATAGCCCCACTCACCATTTTGTGGGGTCACAAGACTGTGGCTAGAAGGGCCATATTAAAGCAGTTCACTGCAGTGCAGTATGTATATATACCACATTTTATTTATCCATTCACCTGTTGATGGACATTTTGGTTGTTTCCACCTTTTGGCTATTGTGAATAGTGCTGCAGTGAACATTGGTGTGCAGGTTTCTGTTTGTTTTCCAGCCTTCATTTCTTCTGGTTATATACTTAGGATTGGGATTGCTGAGTCATATGGTAATTCTGCATTCAATTTTTTGTGGGACCACCAAACTGTTTTTCACAGTGGCTGCACCATTTTACATTCCCTCTAGCAATGGATGAGGCTTCTGGTTTCTCTACAATCTTGGTAACACTTGTCATTTTCTGTTTCTTTTTTGTTTTTGTTTTTTTTGTTATCATTGCCATTCTAATGGGGGTAAGATGATATCTCATTGTGGTTTTAATTTGCATCTCCCTAATGGCTAGTGCTGGTTGAACATCTTTTCATGTGCTTGTTGGCCTTTTGAATATCCTCTTTGGTGAACTGGCTGTTCGAGTCCTTTGCGCATTTTTTGATTGGGTTGTTTTGTCTTTTTGTTGTTAAATGGTAGAGGTTTTATATATATTTTGGATACTAGACCCTTATCTGATATATGGTTCCCAAAAATTTTCTCCCAACCTGTAGGTTATCTTTTCACTTTATTGATAAAGTCCTTTGATGTACAACAGTATTTAATTTTTATGAGGTCTGGTGTATCTATTTTGTTTTTTGATGCTGGAGCTTTTGGTAACATATCTGATAATCTGTTTTGAAGACTAGGTACCACAGCCTCACCAGTATGTTGTCTTCTAAGAATTTTATGATTTTAGTTTTCATGCTTAGGTCCTTGATCCATTTTGAATTGTTCTTTGTGTATAGTGGATCCTGATGCATTCACCTGCATGTGGAAATCAGTTTTCCCAGCACCACTTATTGAAGAGACTCTTTTCCCCATTGAATGGTCTTAGCACCGTTGTCAAAAATCAGTTGACCGTAGATGTATGGATTTATTTCTGGACTCTCAATTCTATTCCATTGGTCTACATGTCGATTACTATATCCGTACCAGTCTGTTTTAATTGCTGTAGCTTTGTAGTGTGTTTTGAAATCAGCAAGTGTGAGTCCTCCTACTTTATTCTTCTTCAGGATTGCTTTAGCTATTCAGGGTCCCTTGCCATTCCATGTATATTTGAGAATTGGCTTTTCCATTTCTGCAAAGAAGGCTTTTGGACTTTTGATGGGATTGCACTGAATCCATAGATGGCTTTGGGTAGTATTGACATCTTAACTGTATTGAGCCTTCCAATCTATGAACGCAGAATGCCCTTCCATTTATTTAGGCCTTCTTTGATTTCTTTTAGTAATGTTTATTTATAGTTTTCTGTGTACAAGTCTTTCACCTTCTGGTTAAATTTATCCTTAAGTACTTTATTCTTTTAGATGCTATTGTAAATGGTTATGTTTCCTTAATATCTTTTTCAGCCTGCTCACTGCAGTTGTATAGAAACATCTGATTGTTGTGTGTTGACCTTGTACCCTGCCATTTTGCTGAATTCTTTTATTAGTTCTGATGGCTTTCTTGTGGAATCTTTGGGGTTTTCTATGTCATCTGCGAAAAGGTTGGTTTTACTTCCTCTTTCCCAATTTGGATACCTTTCTTTTTCCCCCAGCCTATTTGCTCTAGCTAGTACTTCCAGAACGATGTTGAGTAGCAGTGGTGAGAGTAGTCATCCCTGTCTTGTTCCTGATCTAATGGGAATGAATTTTTTTTACGTTTATTGGTCATTTGGTTTTCATCTTTTAGTTGCCTAGTTGTATCTTTTTTACATGATTTGTTTTTATTTTTTCTTTGTCTTGTTGCCTTGTAGAAATATATATTCTGGATCCTATTTCTTTTTGGTTCTGTATTGTGACTATCTTCTCCCAGTCTGACTTAGCTTTTTTGAATGGTGTCCTTTGATACCTCCAAGTTTTTATATTGTTTTTTACATGTAGATCTTTAATTTGTCTCAGTTGTGCTCAGCCTTGGACAGTTTTTACCCTCCAGGACACACTTGCCAATGTCTGAAGCCTTTCTTGTTTATCACAACCTGGGGGAGGGGAGGGCTAGTGTCATCTAGTGAGTAGAGACCAGGGATGCTGCTGAACTTCCTACAGTGCACAGGACAGCCCCCAACAACAGAAAAACTATCCAATCTAAAAAGAGATTCTGGTTCAGGGATGAGGCAGGTTCCTGGAATCTGAATTTATAACAGTATCCCAGTTGATTTTTATGATCAGACAAGTTTGGGAATCACAAAAATATAGAGTATAAATACCTTAGGATAGCAAGGAGAGATCAATGAACACCCCCTGGAGGAGGTGGGGGATGGAAAAGGAGAGTAGGGACATCCCGTGGAAAGGAAGCAGGAAGTGGCACAGTGGGGTGAAGAGATCTGGAAGGAAGTGAAACTAGCGACCCAATGCCCTTGATCCCCCAGGGAGGCCTCCTCCTGAGTGAGGTACCCTGAAAGCCACACAGATTCCCTCCTCAGGGTCAAACATGATATCACCAATGATAATCGTGAGATGTGTAAACTGCTCATCATCAAAGACCTCTAGCTGATTTTGAGTGCTGCTGGTAGGCTGCGCATGGTGCTAAGTGCTTTCTGTACATTCTCTCATCTCATCTTTATGCCCGCCCTTTGAGGTGCCATTTTTAAAGGACAAAGGTTAAGCATAGCTCATAATGCCATCCAGCAAATAGCAGAGCTGGGTTTCAAACACATTGCCAGCTGAATGTAGAACTGCATTTTTTTTTTTTTAAGAACTTTAAAAACATTTTATCATGGTAAAATATAACATAAAATTTGTCACTTTAACCATTTTTAGTGTACAATTCAGTGACGTTATTTACATTCACAGTGCTGTGTGACCATCACCATGATTTGCTTCCAAAACTTTTATCACCTCAAATAGAAACAGAGCTGCATTCTTAACCACTCTGCTGCTTCCCTCCAGAAGTCCTAGCGCCCAGCTCAGAGCCTCCCAGTCTGCGCCTTGCCTGTTCTGCTCCAGCCTCATGGGCCATGAGATTCCAGGCTGCCCTTTGTTTTTGTTAGGTGTCGTTGAGTCAGTTTCAACTCATGGCAACCTCTTGTGACAAAGTAGAACTGCCTCATAGAGTTTTCTAGGCCGTATCTTTATGGAAGCAGGTTGTTAGGTCTTTCTCCTGCAGAGCTGCTTGGTAGGTTTGAACCGCCCACCTTTTGGTTAGCCGCTGAGCACTTAATCATCGTGCCACCAGGTCTGTTTGGCTGCCCTGTTTAAAAAAAACCGATTGCTGTCGAATCGATTCTGACTCCTAGCGACCCTATAGGACAGAGTAGAACTGCCCCATAGGGTTTCCAAGGAGCCGGCCGGTGGATTCAAACTGCCAACCTTTTGGTTAGCACCCAGTCTCTTAACCACTACACCACCAGGGCTCCCTGTAGCCCTCCTAAGTAGCCCATGTGTTCCAAGGCGGCAGAAAAGACACTGCCACAAGCAAGAACTGCTTGGCTTCCATTTGCTTTTCTACCTGGTAGGCATTTGAGCTGACTGTTTCAAAGGGACAGATTTCTGCTTTGAAAATAACTAAATTATTCTAAAATCAGAATGCTAATTGAAACCTCATGGACAGTCCGCCCGGCTCCTTTGCCCTTATTTGTCCAAAGTATGATTCCTTCGCCTCAAGCATTTCCTAATGGCATTCTTGAGCCGGAGCCCAGTGTCATGGCCTGCCTACTCGTTTATGGAAACTCTGGGCTGTCACTGGGATAATTGATTTCAGGGGCTGTCGCTCTTCCCGAGCAGCTGAAATGTACGTGCATCAAAAGCAGAATGTGGATGTTTTCTTCCCAAAGCAGCTGAGTTGAAGTGGTTGCCATTTCTCTTAAAGACTGGGTTTCCAGTTTTCTTCTCAATTCTGGTAAAAGGAGTTTTCCCACAAGTTCCTTGCTTATACTTCGTGGTCTAGTCCTGCTTGCCCCACTTGGGGATGTAACAACCTCTCTGAGTCTCTGTTTTCATCTGTGGAAAATAACAGGGGAATGATCCTCCCTATAAAAGAATTGTTTGGACGATAATACAGTCTGTCAGCTCTTTGGAAGGAAAGAGCTTGATCCAGTTAATTCAGAGGCCCTTTTCAGCCTGCAGATGCGTTTTATTTGCCTTGTGGTGGGTTAAAAAACAGTTTTTTAGATTAGCGTACTACATACAAGTCTTATTTTATCAGTTTACCACATAAAAATCTGGATTTCTGGCTTTACTTGAAAAATGGAGCGTAAGCAGCGCTGGGCCCACATTCCTGCATGGCTGTCTTGGCTGGGGCTGAAGAGCCTGACCCCTGTTGGGCAGGCACATGCTTGTTCTCCATCAGCCACCCGCCTCAGCCCAGCCCCCTTGCACTCATTTAAGCTGCTTCCTGCTGGCCCTTGCAGGCACCTGAGTTTGCTTGAAAGCAGCTATATGTATTTTTTACTGTTTATTTTCTTTTTGGTGAAAATATATACACAAAAAAACATACACCCATTCAGCAATTTCTACATATACAGTTCAGTGACATTGGCTGTCTTCTTCATATTGTGTCATCATTCTCACCATCTCTACCCAGATTATTTCAGCACCATCAACTTAGACTCATGGCTCCTTAAACTTCTCATCTATGCTTTAGAGTTACTGTTGTCAGTTTGATCTCATATCAATAATTCTTTAAAGAAGTGCAATGCTCAAGGCAAACATTTTTTACTAACTGAGCTAAACTGTTGTTTGGTGTAAAGATGACTTCAGGGGGGTAGTTTTGGTTCAAGATTTAAAGATTATCTCAGCAATAGATTTGGGTCTCAGTGGATTCAGTAAGTCTGGATTCCATAGGAATTTGAAATTCTACATTTTTCTCCCTTTTGATTAGGATCCGTCTATTGAGTCCTTGATGAATACATTCAGTAATAGTAGCTGGGTTCCAGGCATAATGGAGAAAGAAATGGGGGAGAAAGGAAATCCAGAAGGTCACTGTCAGAAGTGATAAACTTATTGGCGTCGAGTCGATTCTGACTCATAGTGACCCTATAGGACAGAGTAGAACTGCCCCGTAGGGTTTCCAAGGAGCATCTGGTGGATTGGAACTGCCAACCTTTTGGTTTATAGCTGAGCTCTTAACCACTGTGCCACCAGGGCTCGGTCAGAAGTGATATGATTTACCAAACCTGTGAAGACTCTTCCTTCCTCGAAGTGTCCTAGGGTAAAAACTTCACAAAGTTTAGTAAAGCAAAAATAAAGTTTTATTTGGCATATATTCAAAAAGGCAAAAGTGGGAAAACGGACAAGCATGCTGCCAGAGCTAATGTCTGCCCGAATCTGAGGAATATTACAGAATAAGCAAAAGTGGGGAAATGGACAAGCATGCTGCCACAGCCATGTCTGTCCGAGTCAAAGGAATATTACAGAATCATCAGTATATATTAACATTACAAATCGGCAAAACCATTGAAAGCTTCGCCTTTTCACAGATTGGCTAGAAACTGCTAAATCACTGTGATTCTACGTTTTGAATTATCTTTCTTAATAATCATTGGTACAAGTTTCAGTAAGGACAGTCAGAAGGGTCTTCATTGGTCCAACAAATCTTACTATTCACTAAAGGCTGATAAAAAAGATAAGAATGGAAAGTATGGGAGTCCTTTGTGCTCTGTTTATGATTTATGTGAAAGTTTCCCTAAAAGATGTTTTCCAGGATTGTCCTACCTATTGTCTTTATACCTTAGGACCCAGTTGATTTGTCCTTGTGAGTCCTTGTGAGTCCAGCTCCAGCTAGCTCATATTTTAGGACGGGGAGGAATGGCTCCAATATATTCTCCTAAATCAGAAGCCAGGCGTTTGAGTCCAGGCTATACATTTGCATTGCTTTTGCTCCTGATTGGGGATTTTTCTTCCTGCTGTACTCAGGAAACCATAGCAGCAGGAAGGTACAAAGTGGAAGGCTCTGGAGGGATGAGGCCAGACCTGTAACAAAAGGCCCAGGAACCATAGGCAGAGGAGTAGTTTCAGAAGGAGAATAGGAAATGCCCTTGTTACCAAACTCTTTCCTGATGACCATTGCAAAGAATACTAAGTAGTGCCCAAATGCATGAGAAGACACCTTGCAGGGCCTGCACTTGGGGGCGAGGGGCAGGGGAGGTGGTTGATCTGTGACTCTGAAATAAGAAAAGGGCCATTTGCTGCCCTTGGCTTTTGTTGACTTTGCTGCTGTTCCAGGGCCCAGGGGTCTGAGGATGACTCAGGGCAGAGCACAGTGGTGTTATGAGTGGACATGTAGCCTGGCCATCTGCCTCCCGTAAAGATGACAGCCGAGAAAAAACCCTATGGAGCAAGTCTGCTCTGTAACACTTGGGGTCACCGTGAGTCAGAATCTCTTTGATGGCAGTGGGTTTGTTTTTTGTTTGTTTGTTTTTCTCTCCCAGCTGTGAGCAAAGGGGGATGGAAAGTGGGGGCATAAAATTACTGGCACCTGGTTATACCTCCTAGCACCCTGTGCATTGGTGTTCTTATGTGTAAAGTGGGACAGGAGACTTGGTGAATGAAGCCCCTCACAATGGGGTTGCCCAGCTGGGCGGGAAGGCCGGGACTTCCCTGTCTGTCTGGCTTCTTTCTAGTGCTTCACATTTTCTATCGAGAGAGTTGGTCTTTGCTGCATTTCTACCTCCCTTTCTGTGCCTCCTTCTCTTTCCAGGCTCCAGTCCTATTTCCCATCCTCTAAATACCACTCTAAAGGATATTTGCATCTCATTAGAGGAATTTTGAAGTGACAAGCTCAGCGAGGACATTGAGAAGCAGAGGGGGTAGCCTTCCTGGCACCAGCCCCTAAGGATTTTTCACTGTGCTAGTGCTGGTCAGCGGTTGCTGCATTTTCCTATATCTAATAAATCAAGTTTCTTCTCCCCATATTAGACTGGACTGCTTGAGAGCAGAGTCTGTCTCGTTCACTGTTTTATCCCAGTTGGCATCACTAGCTGGTAATAGGTAGTGCTGGTGGGTTCAGGGGATCACCCTTGGGAGCCAGAGCTCGCAGTCTGTAGGGTGATGCTTCTGCTTCCTCAGAAATGGCTCCACTACTTGATAGTCTGGACAAAGCATTGTAGAATGAGGAGTAGGTATTTTCACTCCATAAACCTTTCCCTTATCATTGCGGTGTAGTCATTTGCACCTATTTTATCTGGGTGTGGGTACATTGGACCCTTCTTGGAATGTTCTTGTCTAGGGGATTTTTGAGGGTACTTCGGAAACATGCTTTTAGGTCTCAGAGGCCCTGGTGTCCTAAGAACCTAAGACCAGAGGAGTCCAGGGTTGTGGTCGTCTCCAGCCAGCAGACTGGAGGTGTGGCAGTGCTGCCTGGGGTAGGACCTAGTCAGCCCTTTACTGTGGGTAGGTCACAACTGCCTTTGAGGCTCTGCTCTCACTGTAGGTGGAGGGAGCCAGGAGAACCCACTTCTGCTCAGTGCCTCCCAAGAGAGGAATGCCCATGTGACTCAGCCCCGCCCTCCTCCTCCTTCCACTGCAGGCTGGATCCTCATTGACCGGTGTGGGAAGCACTTCGGTACGATACTCAACTACCTTCGTGATGGGGCAGTCCCCTTGCCTGAGAGCCGCCGAGAGATTGAGGAGCTGCTGGCAGAAGCCAAGTACTACCTGGTCCAGGGCCTGGTGGAAGAGTGTCAGGCGGCCCTACAAGTAGGCATCTCCCTTTTTTTCCACAGGGGTGTGGGGCACCAAACCCACCAGCCTTCCTCATTTTCCCTATCTGCAAAATGGGAGCAGTTCCTACCTCATGGAGATGTTCTGAGAGTCAGTGAGTTAACCATGGAGCTTCTCCCCTTTGGTCAGAGTTGAACCCTGAGAGGCTTCCCTGCAATGCTCAAGTCACCTGACCTCTCCCTGACGATTTCAGTCCCTGTGGTGTTGAGTCATCTCGTGGGTACATTGCAACCCTTCAGTAGTCAGTCAGGGGGTATAAAACTTGATCAGTTCTCTGGCGTTTTCTTGGGCAACTTCACATTCTTTCCATGACTCATTGTTGGGAAGCCAGTATAATCTCTAAAGACAGATACCCCTCACACCTCAGCTGGACCTGAGAGACTAGTCTGGAGCCTGGGGCAGGACTGTTTGGGTCAGGTCAAGTGACAGACATAGCCAGTAGCCATTTATTTCAGGCAGAGTTCCCACGTCAAAGAATCGGAAGAGTCCCTTAGGGTTGTCATAGGACTCTGATCTGTGTGCATGAGGCTCTTGTTTGTACCTCCCCTGAGTCACGTGTCTGTGTCTGGCCTTCCACTGCAGCAGTACCTACAATGTCTAGCTCCTCGAGAAACTGTTGTGTCCACACACCACCTGTGCCCCGAGAGCCTGCAGGCTCGGTGTAAATCTAACACAGCGTTTACTTTATTATTTTTACTTCATTTTATATTTATTGAAGTAATGCACGTGTATCATTTAAGAAGTTAAATAATACTGCAAGGTTGATGTCCAAAGCACCACCAGGCCTCCACTCCCCATCTCCCCACGGCAACCTCTTTCAGTTCTTGCAGCAGTTTCTCCTATTTCATATTCTCCGGAACTTGTTTATACTGCTATTTGTTGACCTTTAAGTTTTTGACATTTATCTATTATCATTATTACAGAAAATTAGAATGTAACCTACACACTACCACCACCCCGACCTCCACCAAACTTAGGTGCACATATTCCCTCTCCCATCCTCCCAGGATAGTTTCTCACAGTTTGGCTAAATCAGTACTCAGGGTTTGCATTATGATGTGTAAATATTGTTGACACTTGAGCCACAGGGTATACAATGATTATTTTCTTTCTTCTGTAACTTTTCACTTTTTCCAGAGTTAATGATTGCTTCATTACTTTGTTTGCTGGGTTTTCTAAGTTATTGTTGTTAGGTGCCACCGAGTTGGCTGCAACTCATAGTGACCCCGTGTACAATGAGCTAAGTGCTGCCTGGTCCTGTGCCATCCTCACCGTTGCTACTGTGTTTGAGCCCATTGTTGCAGCCACTGTGTCAGTCCATCTCATTGAGGGTCTTCCTTTTTTTTTTTGCTGACCCGCTACTTTATCAAGTGTTACGTCCTTCTCCGGGGATTGGTTTTCTAAGTACATATCACTAATTCAACCACAGATTCTCAAGTGGAAAGGTAAATCTCCTACTGCTATGTTCAGACACGTCAGGAATTCTGTGAGCTTCGTCTTTGTCTTGGAGATGTGCTCTCTGGGTTCACTTCTGCAGTTTCTGTTAGTCTGAGGTTAAACCTCCAGGCCTGACAGAATCTAATTTTCTTTCCTCCCAGTTTCTGTTGCTTTGTCTTTCTGTTCTAACTTTCTCAGAGGCTTTTCTTCAACGTTCTTTGAATCTTTCGTTTCTACTAATCATATTTCTAACTTCCAAGAGCTTTGGCTTATTTTCTGAATGCTCTTTCTTACACAGCATGCTGATCTTGTTTCACAGGACGCAGTATCTTACCTGTCTGGAGATACTATTTGAAGTTTTCTTCTGCTCCCTTCATTATCTGATTCCTTCCCTTACTTCTTCTCTTTGTTTTGATTTCAGTCTCATATTTTAGAGGCTTCCCACATATAATCTGATGGTCCTTGGCTGTCTGTTGAAATTTAAGAGTAAGGCTCTTGTCTTAGTCATCTAGTGCTGCTGTAACAGAAATACCACAAGTGGATGGCTTTAACAAAGAGAAACCTATTTCTCCACAGTCAGGTAGGCTAAAAATCTAAATTCAGGGCATCAGCTCGAGGGAAAGGCTTTCTGTCTCATCAGTGTGCCCCAGGACTAGGAGCTTCTCCGTGCAGGGAGCCCGGGTCCAAAGGACACGCTTTGCTCCCAGCACTGCTTTCTTGATAGTATGAGGTCCCCCTGTCTCTCTGCTCACTTCTCTCTTTTATATCTCAAGAGATTGCCTCAGGACACAATCCAGTTTTGTAGATTGACTCCTGCCTTACTAACACGACTGCCACCCATCCTCATTAACATCATAGAGGCAGAATTTACAACTATAGAAAAATCACACAATACCAGGAATCATGGCCCAGCTAAACTGATAAACACATTTTGGGGGGGACATAATTCAATCCATGACAGCTCTGAAAAGCTTTACATGCATGGGTGGGCCTTGTTGCCTGGTGGGCTTCATTGTTGGATGACAAGCCTTACTTTTTCAGTGGGGAACCCCACATGTCAGACTCTTAGTCTTTTTTGTGGTCAACCCAGTTCCCCATAGGGGAATCCTTTGCCTTCTTCCTGGTGGGTATAAGCCTGGCTGGCCATACTCTGGAATCTGAGTGGAGGGAAGGAGTTACAGTGGGGAGAGGTCTCACCGATTGTTGTGTGGACGTTCACTTAATTCCCCTGTTTTCAGAATAGCCACTCGGCCCTGTCCTCTACTGTGCAAACCTCTCCAGGACAGTGTACCTTTCTTCTGCCAGGGTGGGGAAGGGGATCGGTCTGAGGGTCTCAGCTGGACCATCCTCTGCTCTCACCCCATCCCCACTGGTCCTCAGGGGCTCCCTGTGTCTCCAGTTCCTGGGCTCCTCCAGGAGGCATTCTCATCTGCCTACTGAAGTTTCAGCTTTCTCCATCTCCTCGGTTATTGCTTATCTTCTCTGATCTGCTTTCCAGCCTCGAATTTTTGACCTTTCCATGTCTGCTGATGCCACTTCTCCATTCTTCTATTCCTTATGGGCTTATGCCTTCTTTATTCCTCTGCTGTGGTTGTAGTGGGGTTTTGAGGACTTTTTGATTAAATCATGTTTCATCTGCCATGTTTAGGGTTTATTTTTGAGTGGCTCCCCGGGCTGTGGAAAATGTGTCATCGTGGTTATGAGCACCGTGGCACCTCACAGCCCTAGCCAGAGAGCAGACTTAGTGGAAAACTCAACTCCTGGCCTTTCCCATCCTAATCTGTTGGTAGTAAGAATCCTTCTCTCTTCCCAGCCATGACTGCCCCATCTCCCTTCGCCAGCCTGTTTTTTCCCCTGAAGGTCAGCTTAAAAAAGCTGATGCTGGGCAGGCCTCCCAGGCTGAAAGCATGTTTTGTTCCAGCAGAACAAAGACACGTATGAGCCTTTCTGCAAAGTTCCTGTCATCACCTCATCCAAGGAAGAACAAAAACTTATTGCAACTTCAAATAAGGTATGTTGGAGGCACCCTCGTGGGATTCTTTAGCTACCAGAAATGGAGATTCTTCTGAATAAGTTTTGAAATAAAAACTTCTCTAATTGCTTGGGCAAGGCCTGAGAAGGGGGTAAGAACGGGAACCCGTAGGTAATCTTTGTTCACCCTGATACTGGGTCATGTAGTCTTCCATTCCAACCCTGTCTCCAGCCCAACTAGGTGAGCTTGTCTTCCTCTCTGCCTCGTGGCAGGGCCCCACCCCTGCAGGAAGCCAGTGGTTCAGTGTGCCTGCACGCCAACTAACTCTCAACTAACTCTCTTCCTCCTATTTTAAAACAACCCACAGCCCGCCGTGAAGTTGCTCTACAACCGAAGTAACAACAAATACTCATATACCAGGTAAGACGTTAGCCAGAAAAGATGTCTGTGCTCACTAGCAAACCTCCACCCTCCAGCCAGGCCCAGCTCTTGCTCCCTTCAGCGGAGGGGTGGCCCCCCTGTGCCTCTACAACGCCTTCCTTTATTTATATACATATTTATTAAGATATATTGACTTACTTATCTTTGTTGAGTATAATCCACATGCCATAAAAAATTTACGCTTTCAAAGTATACAACTCAGTAGTTTTTAAGTATATTCAGAATTATGCAACTATTGCCACTGTCTAATTTTAGAACACTTTGGTTACCCTAAAAAGAAACCCTGTACCCATCAGTAGCTGTTCCCCATTTCCGTAGGCAATCCCCCCATCCCTAGGCAACCACAAATGTGCTTTCTGTCTCTATATGGGTTTGCCTACTCTGGACATTTCTTATTAATGGAATCATATTTTATGTGGCCTTTTGTGTCAGCTTCTTTCACTTGGCATGCTTTCAGTGTTCATCCACGTTGTAGCTTAAATCAGCACTTCATTCCTTTTTTTGGCTGAGTAATATTCCATTGCGTGGATATACCACGTTCTGATTATTCATTCGCTAGCTGATGGACACTTGGGTTGTTTCCACCTTTTGGCTGTTGTGAGTAGTGCTGCTTTAAACATGCCTGTACAAGTTTTTCTGTAGACATACGTTTTCATTTCTCTTGGGTATATATCTAGGAGTGACATTGCTGAGTCATACAGTAACTCTGTGTTTAATTCTTTGGGGAACAGCCAGACTGTTTCCAAAGAGGCTGAACCATTTTACAGTCCCACCAGCAGTGTATGTGGGTTTCTAGAAGGCCTTTTGGCTCTTGGGAGTATGTGGCTCTGAATTAAGAACTGGGGGGTGGGGGGTGGAGGGCGGGTAGGGGGACTTATGAGGTTACTCAAGACCCATAAACTGGCCAGGGACCTCTCTGCTCCACGTTCCCCACCTGCTGCTGTGGGAAGAGGCCCCATGTTGTTGGCAGGCACCCTAGCATGCTGGGTCAGAACATGGGCTTAGAAGCCAGAGTGGTCATTGTTTTGGAGACCCAGCTCTGCTGTTTATTAGTTTTGGGCTTCAGGCAGTTACCTCATTTCTCTGACCCTCACTTGCCTTTCTGAGCAATGAGGGCTGCAGTGCCCTTCTCACGGGACTATTGGGAGGTTGCAGGGGGCCTGCACGTAGAACCATGCAGTTATTACCAGCGTGTTGCTCACCTTATCAAATGTTTTTTACAGTAACTCTGATGACAATATGTTGAAAAACATCGAACTGTTTGATAAGCTGTCTCTGCGCTTTAATGGGAGGGTCCTATTCATAAAAGATGTCATTGGGGATGAAATCTGCTGCTGGTCCTTTTATGGTCAGGGCCGCAAGATTGCTGAAGTCTGTTGTACGTCCATCGTCTATGCCACTGAGAAGAAACAGACCAAGGTAAGCACTTTGAAGGATAGTTCTGAGTGGCTCTTCTGGATTATGTACTTGTACAACTTGTCTTTCCACTTCAGCAGAATAAAGTTGTTAGTTGCTGTTGAGTCGGCTGCGACTCATGGCAGCCCCATGTATAACAGAACAAAACATTGTGCCATCTTCACAATTGTTGATAGGTTTGAGTCCATTGTTGCGGCCACTGTGTATTTTGAGTGCTTTTTAATCTAGGGGGCTCATCTTCCAGCACTATATTGGACAGTATTCTGTTGTGATCCAGAGGGTTTTCATTGGCTGATGTTTGTAAGTAGATCACTGGGCCTTTCTTCCTAATCTGTCTTAGTCTGTAAGCTCTGCTGAAACCGTCCACCATGGATGACCCTGCTGGTATTTGAAATACTGGTAACATTGCTTTCAGCATCACAGCAACACGAAACCACCAGAGTATGACAAAATGAAATATGGGTGGTGGAAAATAAAGAGGAAAAAGCTTTAAAAATACTTTCCTTGCCTCACAGTTTCCTTGCTTCGTTGTTAAAATAAATATTCATTATGTTTTGAGCCCTGGAAAGATCCAGATGTAGGTTAGAGAAACAAAATGGTATTTCCTTTCTTATACTCAGTAAGTATAAACAGTCACCATATACCTGAGTTACTTTGCCATAAATGTTGATTCAGACGTATACTTATGCCATGTGTACCCCACTGCCAACATTGTTTCTGTCCATCATCTGTGATCCTTCTGACACTTCTGTGCCGTTCCTTGCCTCCTCTATCCAACTCTAGTTTCCCACCAGCATTGCCCCATCAGAGGAACAGTGCTGCCTTCAAGATCTTGACCTTGGCTTTCTATCATGACCTGCTTACTTGCCATCTGTCTCCCCTTCTCTTACCCACTGACCTAGAGCTGCCCGCCACCCTAACTAGGCCCTTTCAGCACCCCTTAACTCCCAGTCTTGTTGGCTTCCTTATGAGCACACTTGATGCCATCACTGATCTGGACTCTTTGGGTCCTTTTTTTTTCTTAACTCCTGTCCAAACCCAGTAGACATGACCTCGCCCTGACTTCTCCATGCAGTTCTGCAAAGCTATATCACACCCCAGACAAAGCTATATCACACCCCAGACATCTGTTTTACACTACAAAGTGCAGCTAGAGATCTGGGCCACTGCTAATTGAAGTTCACTTCCTTTAGGTCTTTGCTTGCTTGCCTACTCTCCTTGGGCTATGCGAGTGGGTTTTTTTTTTTTTTAATCATACCATATACTCTGTCATTTCCTTCTCAACCTATCTAAGCGAAATCTGATCACCAGGGACATGCAGTAGATCTTCCACAGACAGATGTTCATTCATTGACCTGATGGCCAACTAACAAGTCACCCTCTGCAAGGTGTAGGTGACTGCAGCTCTAGGGGACCCAGTTCTAACAAGTCACCCTCTGCAAGGTGTAGGTGACTGCAGCTCTAGGGGACCCAGTTCTGTGTTACTCTGGAGCTGGCTCTAGCAGCAAAATGAGAAAATAGCAGACCACAAAGTAGAAACCAGAGTCTTTTACTTTATTTTTTAACATCTGATTGAAAATGGAAAACATATAGAAAAGCAGAGGGTAGTACGGTGATCTCCCAGCTTGGTGGCCATCAGCTCATGGCCACTCTTACTCATCTCTACCCACCCTCCTCTCCCAAACAGACACAGGGTGCATTTCATTCATAAGTATCCAGAACACATCCTAAAAGATACATATTGTTTTCAGGTAACCGAGAAGGGAAAAACACTGAGGTTGGTTTTTTTCTTTCAAAGAGAGCAGGGGGACCAGAATCATTTGTGCCTCTTGCTGTGTTAGTTCACGTTAGTGTTCTGTGAATTTTTTTTATTTTTATTTTTTAGGGCTATGAGTTCCTCCTATAACTAGACCCCTGTTTTGTCATGCCTTTTCATATGCGTGGGTTGCCTCTGCCCTCAGATATTAAAGGGATAATCATCATATTGAGTAAACTTTAAAATATTAAAACTTCTCATTTTTTTAATTAATTATTTTTAATTGTGCATTAGGTGACAGTTTACAGAGTAAATTAGATTCGCATTCGATAGTTTGTATGTAAAGTGTCTCATGACCTTGGCTTCATTTCCCACAGTGTGTCAGTGCTCTCCCCACTTCTGCTGTGCGGTCCTCGTTTGCTTTTATCCTGATTTTCTATCCCTTCCTGCCTTCTCATCTTTGCTTTTGGGCAAATATTGCCCTTTTGATCTCATATAATTGATTGTTCTAAGGAACACGTTCCTCTCAGGTGTAATTGTTTATTTTATGAGCTTGTCTGTTGTTTGGCTGGAAGGTGGTCTCCGGGAATGGCTTCAGTTTCAGGTCAGAAAGGTGTCTTAGAGCCATAGTCTCGGGGGTTCCTCCAGTTTCTTTCAGACCAGTAAGTCTGGTCTTTTTTTGTGAATTTGATTTTTTGTTCTACATTTTTCTCCTGCTCTGTCTGGGACCCTCTGTGGTGATCTGAGTCGGGTCGGTGGTGATAGCCAGGCACAATCTAGTTCTTCTGGTCTCGGGGTTGTGTAGGCTGTGGTTCATTGATCCATTAGTCCTTTGGACTCGTTGCTCCATTGAGTCTTCGGTTTTTTCACTCTTCTTTGCTCCAGACTGGAAGAGACCAATAGTTGTATTTTAGATGGCCACTCACAAGCTTTCAAGACCCCAGACACTGCTCAACCAAAGGATGTAGAACATTGTCTTTATGAACTATATTGTGCCAGTTGACATAGGACTTCTTGTTTTTTAGAGCAAGGGGATTTAGAGACCATGTGGTCTGATCCCAACCATTTATAGATTAGTAAAGGGGTTCTAGAAGGAGCCTGTACTTGTGTTTGTGAAGCTGGTTTGTGGCAGAACCAGGATGACAGGCCAGGGCCTGTCTCCACGTCTCCTGTTGCTCTGCCATGTTGCCCCTAATGGCTTCTTCCTTTCTCCTGGGGAAGTATGTGACTTTGGCTTTCTCGAGAGTTGATGTTGGGGACAGCTGCCTCCTTCCTTCATCTAACCCAGACCTCTGGGAGCTGTGCTCTGTTGTCAACAGTTGTGTTTTGCTCTCTGAAGTAACTGCAAATGTTCAATTTGTTATTTTTGCACTTTGTCGTACCTTCCCTGGCATGGCATTCCAAGTGCTTTGCTGATTCTTTTAATCATCATGTAACTGTCTCTTGTTAAATTGAAATTGGAGTGGCTTGTTGAAATTAAAGTGTAAGCAAGGGTTTAGTACATGCATTATCCATTTGGTTCTTAATTCTGGCTCACTAAGGATGAGGTGATAATTAAGCACAGAATCCTGCCCTTTTTTCTTTTTTCTTCCTGTTACTCAGGTTGGATCATTTCTTTTCATCTATCTTCAAATCCATAGGCTCTTCCCTCTGTCTTTTCTATTCTGTTATTGAGCCCTTCCAGTGAGGTACAACCCCCCCTTTTTGGTTATTGTATTTTTCAGTTCTAAAATTTTCACGTACTACTTTGTATCTTCTATCTCTTTGCTGAGACTTTATCCTTTCATTGCTGTTAAGTGTGTTTGTCCTTACTTGTTGGAACCTTTTTATAAAACCTGCTTTTGGTCTTTGACAGCCGACTCCAGCATTTGTGTCATCTTAGCATTGGCATCTCTTGATTGGGTTTTTTTCACAGGAAGTGAGACTTTTGCTGGTTCTTCACTGGTGGCACAGTAGTTGAGAGCCACAGCTGCTAACCCAAAGGTTGGCAGTTTGAATCCAGCAGCCACTCATTGGAAACCCTATGGGGCAGTTCTTCTCTGTCCTGTAGGGTCGCTATGAGTCAGAGTTGACTTGACAGCAATGGTTTTTTTTTTATTTCCCCCACATGTTGAGGAATTTTTAATTGTATCCTAGACATTTTGAATATTTTCAGATAAAGTCTTATTTGAATCCTACAGATAATGTTGCTATTTTTCTTTTAAGCAGGCAGTCGACCCAGTTGGGTCAGGCTGCAAATTCCAACCAGCTTTGTTTGGGTTGTGGTTCCGATGACATTTCAGTTTTCATAGCCGTCACATCTGTTCCACGTGTGTGCCACCCCGTGGCCAGTCTGGGTCCTGGGCAGTGGTCTGCCCCATCGTTCTTCAAGTCCTTGTGGCGTCTAGGGTCAGATCACGCAGCTGGGAGTGAGTCCGGGCGTACATGCACAACTTTAAGATCTCACTTCTCTGAGCTCATCCTTCTTCAGTCTCCTTAGTACTTTTGGCCTCTCTGGGGCTCCCTTTTTCAGTCACCTGGCCAGAAAACTGGGGCTTTAGTTACTCCACTCTGCTACACATTTCCTGTGACTGTGCCTACATGTGGGCCGAGCAGCACAAAGATGGAAGAAAAAAAGCAGCAGGATGATTCCATGCTGTTGAAACAACAGCTCTTCTAGCCAGAAAGGAAGGTTACCCTCAGAGTTGACTCCTGCACGCTCCTGGTGCCACCGCCACTGCTGCTGCCACAGTGTTGCTTGGGGGCTGGGGTGCAAGGAGAGAGAAAAAAGGAAAAAGAGGGACTTTCCCCCAGTGTTTGTGTGTGTGTGTGTTAGGAGACTCTGGCTCCTTGAATTTTCCCTGGAGTTTTCTCTGTCGTGATGCTCATTTTGGGCTTTTGGCAGCATTGAGTTCAGGCTGGGGGGTACTAGTGAGGGGACAATGGTAAACTCTCCATGGTTCAGTATTTCTTCAAATTCTGGTCTTTTTCCCCAATCCGTCTGTACTGTTACTTTTCAGAGTGTTCAGTTGGCAGCTGTGTACACTCTGTCAAGGTTTCATAGCTTTTGTAGGGGAAGACAGGGTGGAGTGTGCTCACTCTGTTTCTACTGGAGCCAAAATCTCAGAATGCTGCTCTGTAAAAGCAAAGTCTCTAGTCTGTGAGTCCAGTGTCTGGGACCCACTTGTGGTGCAGCCCTCTTCCTGCTCACGGCCCTTAACCCTGAAGGGCAACACACAAGGGCAGTGCTGTTGCCAGGCAGGAGGGATTCTGTCCATGTCATGAGTGTCCCCAGCTGGTCCTTTTTAAAACCGAATGCTGTTTTAAAGACTGCCTGTCTTAATGTACGGAAGGACCTGTGTGCAAGGCTGCAGCTCGCTCTTAGTAGCAGAAAACTGGAAATGACCATAAAAAGGAACTGGTTAAATGCGTTGTCATACTCTCTATAATGGGTAGAAAGACTGCTGCAGATATGCACTCACTCGCTCTCCCTGATGTGGAATGATCACCCAGTTAGGGAAGAGAGGAAGGTGCAGAAGAGTGTGTGGCGTGCTACCTTTTTGTGCCTTCTAAAACGTGTGAGTATATATGTCTGTGCATATGTACAGAAAGGAGCCCCGGCGGTGCAGTCGCTAAGCCCTCGGCTGCTAACCAAAAGGTTGGCACGTTGAACCCACCAGTGGCTTCACGGAAGAAAGACCTGGTGAACTCCCGTAAAGATTACAGCCTAGGAAACCCTGTGGGGCAGTTCTGCTCTGTCCTGTAGGGTCGCTATGAGTCAGAATTGATTCAGCAGCAGTGGATTTTTTTTATGGGTATATGCACAGTCTCTTGGAGAGGGTAAATTGATGAGAGAAATTGTCTTCCAGAAGGGAAACCGGGGCAGGGAGAAGAGGGAGACCTACTTTCACTAGATCTCTCTGGTCTTTTCTGAATTTGGGGCCATGTGTAAGTGTTGCCCATTCAGAATAACTGATTTAAAAATAACAATGACAGTCTTAAATGGAACCCTGGGGCTTGGGTTTAGCCTCATTGCCTTGCTTGGAAGTACTGGGGATGGTGGCAGAGGTGGTGTGTG
>NW_004443997.1:3624656-3640725 GCF_000243295.1 Trichechus manatus latirostris
CTTGTCTGGCTTGGGCAGCCCCCACTGTAAACTCAGCCATCACCAGAGATCACACTTCTTGTCTTCACCTCTTATTCTTAAACAGTATAGAATGGCTGTCAGTTAACGGGTTGAAAAGAATGTGCAGATACCTTTGGGTCAGGTTAGTGGCCATGGTCATGTTTAAGGAATGTGAAAGGGCTGTGTGTGCAGGGCACAAGGGGCCCGTGCTGGAGCCAGCTGTCTGCACCATGCTGGCGTTGGACAGGCGCACTCGGTTACCTACCTCCCTGTCCCCTCTGTGCCTGGGAAGGAACAGAGTGAGCTGTGACTCATGGACGGTTGAAAGTAGACTAGGTACAGTAGTTACAAAGAGATGCGAATGTGTACAAGGTAGTGGATGTGTTTTGTCTGCTTATCAAGGAAAATGTTACCGTTTTATACCAAAGGTATTAATAGGGACAACCTTTTGACACCACGTATTTCAGAAAACGAGTTTATATTTCGAAATGGTTTTACAGCTTAGACTTTATACGCACTGCCCTACCCGTGATGGTTGTATGCCTTTATTTTGTCCTTTATTTTGTATCCAGCAGGAAGCCTGCAATAAAACTTCAAACCAATCATGTCTGAACCTAAAAGCTATGTAAAAACTATGTATTGGGTAAATATGCTTTTTAAACTGTTATGTGGGAAACTTTTATATAAGGCCATTTGGATCTTATTAAGTGTTAAGGAACGGGGCTTACAAAGTAACATTTCATAAATATTTTATACTGTTTGTTTAAACACCAACCCTGCTGTTTGGGTTGAACTTTTTTAGGACGTTAAAGTGAATGTCAGTTCTGATGTTTTCTGTAGGAATGGAAAAGCCATCATATAAATTCTGTTTTTTAAATGTTGGTGTGAAGAGTAAGTTTGTGTAACTGATTTGTTTTGTCTTCTGCGCCTTATGACCTAATGTTTCTGGCAGCTGTCTGCACCTTCAGTTTTCCTCCAGCTTTGCACCTGTGCCTCCCTGGGATATGATCAGGTTTCATAAGACATTCCGTGGCGAGTGATACCATTAGCCACATGTAGCCATGCACTAGCTGACAGCATTGGCGGGTCCAAGCAGAGATGCTTTCTTATGATATCACGAAGGACACAAATCAACACTGATTATTTAAGAACCATCCAAGTTAAAACAGTGCCCTAAAATTTGGTAAAAAGCAAGGTTTTATTACATTGTAAGAAAGAGCTTACAATTAAAAATAAAATTGGAACAGCGTTTAAGGTCAGGTGTAATCGCATTCCGTTTTCTTGAGTGAGTCACCTGGCTGTGGTGATGGGCAAGTGGCTGATGGCTGTGCAGGAAGCCTGCACCTGCTGTTCAGGACTGAAGTGTGAGCACCACTCTGCCCTCCTCCCCTCCCGAACGTGTGCTAGCCTAGGGCTTCACTGAAAGTTGCTGTAACACAGTCAAGTGTGTCACTAACCTTTCTGTCTCTTTGCTCTTGAATGCTGCAAGTTTTAAAAGTAGTCACTGTCGGTTGTACAATCATTTGTGGAAATATGTAAAATAAACGTTATATAAATGCTTCTGTTTAAACCTGTCTTCTGGGTCTTTTCAGAAATGCCCAGCATAATCCAGCCACTGACCTGAAGTGCAGTTTACGACACCGAGAGCAAGGTAGAGTGCCTGCTGTCTACCTTACCACCTCCAAGTTGCTGAGGGTGGAAAAGAGGAGTCAGTTTTCTGTAGTGTTTGAACTTAAACATTGCACAAAAGGAAGTCATGAAAATTCCGCCTGGCTCCTGAAAAAGCAGACAGGTGGTGTGAGGTACCTCTGATTTACTAAGAGGGCTAGGACTCACCATCTGGGACCTAAAGAATCCTTCAGAAACTTACCTAATGCCTTGACATTTCTAAGCTCCATTTATGTAAAGCAAAATGCAAAGTTTGCAGCTTTAGGAAATTTCATTCACTTACTCTCAGGTCATCCATAATATTTCCTTATGCCTCAGGGGCAGCTGGACCAAGGTAGAGAATCTGTTGCCCACAGTGTAAGGACATGTTGAAGTGCCCACTGGGTGTAGATTCTCTCGGCGAGGTTTAAAACTCAGGTTGGCTTCCTGAAGATGGCACTTTAATATAGTGCCACAGGGCAGTGGAGAAGCTGGGGTTAGGCTCGGGCCCACTCCTGGCTGAGAAGTGCAAGATGACACCCTCCGTTTCTTCAGATGTGATCCTCGTCCTAGAGCTGCTGGAACCTTCCCTTGGAGGTGTGGGTAAATGGATCAAAATCCGGCTTCCTGGGTACTTTTCTCAGTTGTAGCAGAAACGGTGATGGGAGAGGGTAGACGTCCTCCTTTATCAGGAACTCATCCGGACTGACACCTGGGGAGAGTCCAAGCTTAGGCTCAGGGCTGGTACCTCACTTGGAAGGAGGGAAGCAGTTACTTGTACCCCAGCTGTCAGCATCGTCAAGGTGGGTGTGGACAAGCCACTGGAGGCCAACCCCAGCACCCACGCCATAGCCACCTCCCATGAGACAAGTGAGATTTAGAAATGGGCCCACTGAGGCCTGTTTGTGTCTCAGCCTGCACTGATCAGGCAGGAAGACAGGCTCTGTGTGAGTCCAAGAAAGATGTTCAATTTTAAGACTGCATATAAATTGGAAAATCGCCTTGTATTTTACACTGGTGGGGCTTTGACGTGTCAAACTGAGACGTATTTAACTTCTGGTTCATTGACAAATAAGGACGGTAGGTAAAAGTTACTTTTCCTCCCCTTTCATTCAACGTTTAAATCTCTAGTATCAATTCCTTCCTGTTTTTCAGATGTAGAATCAGGAATAGAGGGAAAAATGAACTAGCTTTTGATTCCAGTCAATCTATGAAAGTGAAATAAGTAGAATTTTAATCCACATTCTTACCTCAAACCAATTAATTGCCTCCCTTCTCCCCCCATATAGTCACTTACCACTATTAACTGTCCGTTTTTATCTTTATAGATTTGTTCTTCTGGTCCAGTGTTGAAAACTATTGTACCTGCTTTTGCAGGACTAATATAAAACTGTAAACTTAAAAGATACAAAGTCATGAATTACTTACACAATCTGTTTTTTTCCTCAGCCTTTGGTCTGCAAAAGAAATTCACTTAGAAAGCTTTACTAGTTTTGAGATCCAATTCCTGTTTTATTGCAGAGTTGTGTTGCTTATTTGAGCTATCAAAAGAACACCACTTCCACAACTAGGAAACTTAACCACATGTTTCTGCAGTTACTCTCACATCAGCTTAGCTCTTTCAGTTCTTCCAGGGGCCAGCTTGATGTCTGAAGAGGTACCTACACACCTTTATGCTGATACTCTTACAGTGAGTGGCTGAGTATTCTCAGGTATAGCAAACAGAAGTAACACTTCAGTGTACAGGCAGTTCCCAGGTTACAAACGAGATCTGTTCTTAATTGTGTCTTTAAGTGGAAATTATAGGTAAGTAGGAACATGTACATATGATTCTTATTTAGCCTTACTTTAGTGCAAGAATGGAGCCCTAGTGGCCCAGTGGTTAAAAGCTCGGCTGCAACCAAAAAGGTTGACATTTTGAATCCACCAGCCACTCCTTGGAGACCCTGTTGGGCAGTTCTCCTCTATCCTGTAGGATCACCATGAGTTGAAATCGACTTGACGGCAGTGGGTTTTAGTGCAAGAAAAGGCTGAAGCCTTTGCAGTGATTTAAAAGCAGCACGTGCAGCAAGTGAAAGTGATTGTGATGACGAATTTGTTGTGAGTAGGGGTTGGTTCATTCGTTTCAGAATTTGTTGTGAGTAGGGGTTGGTTCATTCGTTTCAGAATTTGTTGTGAGTAGGGGTTGGTTCATTCATTTCAGAATGAGGGCAAATTTACATAACGTTAAAGGACAAGTACATTCATAACCCAGGGACTGCCTGTACTCAACAGTTTCCCCTATTCCATGTAAGAATTTGCCCACTAGGTTGTAGAAACTTGAAACCTGATAGGAGCAGCTAAACTCTGAGGAGAAAGAAACTTGACTCCCTGGAAGCACCCTGCCGTCACAGGAGCTCTGGAGCAGAGAGCTGCAGCCACTGCGCACGATTCAGGTACCAGAGCCAAGCATGGGCCTTAGGAACCCAGGCACTGCCACTGCCTAGCTGTGTGACATTGAGCATGCTGGTTAACCTCGCACTCCATGTTCCTCACCCGTGAAAGTGAGAAGGTGGCACCTACTTCAGAATTGAATTAAAGAGCCCAGGTGGCACAGTGATTAAGCGCTCTGCTGCTAACTGAAAGCTTGGCAGTTTGAACCCACCATCCGCTCTGTGGGAGAAAGGTGGCAGTCTGCTTCTGGTATGGGGCATTTCTACTCTGTCCTGTAGGGTTGCTACAAGTCAGAATCAACTCAACAACGAGTTTGGTTTTTTACATGCTAGGTGTTTTTCTTTTAGGTCGTAATCACCTGTAAGTGGCCTGTGAAGCTGAGGCCCACTGTGCTCAAGCATCTGTCACTTGCTGTGACTCAGAGGCCTACCTTTCACTTGGCCACAGCTTCCCTTACGAACATAAGCCGCTCCTTTGAAAACTATGGTAAGACTACTATTTCCTTAGGTCAGTGAGTGATCATTGACGTTCTTCATTTCTCTGGTGCCCAAGATCAAAGGGAATGAGGAAGAAAACGAGTTCTTTACCAGAGAGGCCAAGGGGAGGCTTCTCCCCCACACTTAGCTGGTTGACCACCAGTTGTTGGCAAGTTGATTCCAACTCAATGGTGACCCTACGTGTTTCAGAGTAGAACTGCACTCCATAGGGTTTTCTGTGGTTGTGACCTTTTGGGAGCAGATTGCCAGGACTGTCTTCCGAGCTGCCTCTGGGTGGTTCTGAATCGCCTGTCTTTTGGTTCGTAGCCCAGTGCTCAACCACGTGTGCCACTCACTGACTCCTGCTGCTAGACAGTGCTTGCTTATTTTGGAGAGGAAAGGAGAAGATATGGGTAACAGGATCAACATTTGTACCTTTCTTGTTCTGTTAAACATTTTAACATTGACTTACTACCTGAGCAAAAAGATGAAACCACCTACCTTCCTTGAACAACATTTACAACGTTCTCTCTCTTAACCAGCATGGCAAGTTTAGTAACCACTTCGAATATGTGTTCACACTGTAAGATGGCATCCCCCTGAAGTGAAGAGGAAAGGACATTGTGGTTTCAGTATTAGCAGTTTAAAAGAAAAATACTTTCAAATATTGGAGTTTTGTGGTTGTTAACAGTTAGCTAGGGTAGTGTTTCCCTCTGTTAGCAGAGACTGGTGGCAGTCAAGTCACTTACCTTTTGCCTGTAGTCCTCTGGTGAAATATGAATGACAAATACCCCATCACTCAGATTGCTGGTAGAGACACCTTAAGACAGATCCACAGTTAGGGGCCCAGAACTGGAAGACTTGGCATAAATACAGAAGAAGAAGAGACACACCTAGGGGCTCCTCAACCCCATGCCATTTTCCTCCTAGCTGGGCCTAGCAGGATGAAGGGCATAGTCCAGAAATCGGTCTCCTATTCTATTGGAAAGGTCTGTGGTTGAACAGGTCATTGTAGAAGGTGACTAATGTCCAGCCTGGATATCTGAGTGAAGGGGGTGCCATTGATCATATGCCAGGATAAGAGGCCCAGGAGCCAGAGCCTTAGGGCCATCCTACACTTGTGTCTCCATTTGAGGGTTTCATTACCAGTGTCTAGTAGCTAAGTTGGAGACCCTGGTGGCGTAGTAGTTAAGTGCATCGGCAGCTAACCAAAAGTTCAGCAGTTCAGATCCACCAGGCACTCCTTGAAAACTATGGGGCAGTTCTCTGTCCTATAGGTCACTATGAGTCGGAATCGACTTGACAGCAATGGGTTTGTTTTTTCTTTCTTAGTAGCGAAGTCAGCTAGCTCAGTGAGTTGTCTAAGGCTGCCGTGCACTTCTTACCTTTGAGTGCCGAGTACTCTATTTTCTGCTTAATTTTGGCCAGTTCCACCACATAAGCTGCTTTCAGAGTAAGAATGAGTTGCCGCTGCCGTGCCTTGAAGCCTTTCCTGTCGTATTTAATGACCGGGACACCATACTGTAAGGAGTACCATCACCAAGAGGGGAAGGTTACTTGTTAGGGGTGGAATCCTGAGGTGCCTAACAGTTACTCAAACTCCGGCCAAGTTACTTCACACATTCAGAGAAGCCCAACAAAACAGATTTTTCCTGTACCCTGGCTCTGTGTGAGAGCCTCTGATTCCCAGCTCTGCCTCACAGCATTGCCCTCCAAGAAGTCAAGGCTCTGGGCACCACCTGCGTCACGGCTCTGCTCCGAGAGAACAAGGGAGATGGAAACACACTGTGGACATTAAAACTCTATAAAGACCACAAGCCCTCACAGCCGGAAGGGATTTCCAGTCCCCATCATACAGGAGCACACAGTAACGGCAAACGCTTACCTACTGCTACATGCCAGGCAGCGAAGGCCTTCACACCCATTGCCTACTCATCCTCTCAGTAACCCCGTTATCCACGCTCACAGACGAGTGGACACACTGAGAGCTGACGGGACCTGCCAGACCTCACGGCTACAAAGTTATAAAGGCAGCGCCTGCATCCAGGCCCTTGCGATACTGTCTTTCACAACTAAGGAATGTTTGAGTTCACAGCTACATTCCACTCTAGTTTCATAGGAAACCGAACCAAGACAGCTTCTAGAGGACCATCAGGCATGTACTAGTCATCTATTCCCCATAATCTTACCTAATACCCCAAGCACCACAGCTGAGAACCCTGGCCCAACCAGCTGCAGCCCTGCCTTTGAAATAATGCTTCCAGACACTGTGTAGAAAACAGACTCTGGTATCAGACTTAACAACAGAATCTTGTTCAGGGCTGAGGACAGACATCTTACCTGGATTTTCTCATTGCTAATTAGTTGAAGTACTTTGGGATTAATGTCTTCTTCATCTAAAGAGGAAACCAAAACACAGTGTGAGTCATCAGTAAATACATCCCTGTGGTAAAGTTACTCTGGTATCTCTGGTCTTCTGGTTTTGCTGCCTCTCTCTGTGACCAAGATCTCAACTAGGAAATAGCTGTCAGGAAATGCTGCAGAGCTGAGCGTCCTCTGATGGCCTCTCTCCGAATAGAGAAGGTGAGCACACAGATGGGAAAATGGACTTACCTAGCCGGCTGTTGGCAAAGGGTTGATTTAAACTTTCCACATAGCCGTCTTTCTTTCCCCTGAATATGTCACTTGTAACCACCTTTTGCTGCATCTGGTAATATACAATCGAAAGCACAAAAATGGTAGCCAGGGACTCTTTGGGACAGTAGGCTTTACATACATATCTTGTTTATTTCCCTGGATAAATTGGTAGGAGCCTTGTTATCCTTCTGCATTGTAGAAGTCGGAACATATTCCTGACTTTGGCAAAACGCCCTAAAAACTACACTGGTAGGGAACTGGGGTTGACACTTCTGCTTGTCCCCTTACTTGCACTGACTTCCTGAAAGTGGAATGTTCGGAACCAGTTCAGTCATGGCTAATGAAGCAAAACTGGGAAAGACCCAAATTTTTAAAATCTGGGTGATCCAGAACCATAACAGGAAAAATTATGGGTTGAAGTCCTGGAATGGGAGAGTTAGAAGAGGCATAATGAGCCCTTTCAGAAGCCTGATGCATGAGATTGGATTTTTGCCAGGACTGAGGAGAGCCACACACACAAAGTGGTGTGGTCAGCCATCATCTTTGAGCCGGTCACTGCTATTTCTAACTCTGTGCAGAATCCAACGGGCAAGAGATTTGGTTGCTATGCAACATGTATGCTGCCCTTGTTTTCTAAGAGGGAGATTACATTTCCCGTTCTGGTTCACCCGAATTTTTAAAATTTGGGTTTGTTCTGGTGTTGCTTCCTCAGCCATGATTGAACTGGGAAGAACCAGTTCAAAGCCCTGGTTCAGAATTTCAGAGAGCAGTTTCTTATTTTTAGATCTGAGTTTAGTAAGCCTACAGCCTATGGGCCAAATCCAGCCTACCACCTGTTTTTGTAAATAATGTTTTGTCGGGACATATCTCTGCCCATTCATTTACACACTGTCTGGGGCTGCTTTCGCGCCACAACGGCTGAGGTGAGTAGTGGCAACAGACTGTGTGGCCCACAAACCCTAAAATACTTACTCTCTGGCATCTTACAGAAAATGTTCACTGGCCTGCAACTAATCATAAAGCCAGACCTCCAGCAGGGAAGGAGTCTTGCACAGTTAACAGTGCAGGAGCCATCTGGAGTATATTCACACGGCAGCTGTAAGAGTGATGCTGATTATAACAATAGCTGACATATTATTGAAGGCTCTGTGCTAAGAGATCACATGCATTTAATCCTCAGTATGCCTACAAAGTTCAGAACTAGTCGGACCCTTATCGTAGAGGTGATGTGGTCATGAGGACTGCTGATGCTTATAGTCTGGCTGTAGGACCAGCACTAACCCCTCCACCATCCTGCCACCCCGTAGACACACCAAGTCTCTACCTGGGCTATTCTCCCAGCTGGGAGCCCACGGCAGTACTTCTGAACCAGGTTTCTTGTGCACATTTTCCTGAGTAGATTCGATGCCTGCACAGAGAACACATATCTTTTCCACCTGCCTCACTCACACCATGTCTCGGGTCATGACCAACCCAAACAGGCTTTTAAAGCACAGTTCCATTCAGTTTGGTTTAAGGTACAGTCTTAATAAAGCAAGCAGCAAGCCTTCCAATGTTGCTCTAAGTCTTTGCTATTGCCAAAGCAGAGGTTCTCAAGCTTAAATGTCTTTGAGTCCCCGGGGAAGCCGGCTAAAATGACTGATTCCTAGAGATTTTGATTCAGTGAGTCTGGGGTGGAGCCCAGGAATCTGCATTGATAGGTAGCACCCATCTCATGTTTCAAACACATAATCCTCGGACCATCTTTGAGAAACACTGTTCTAGGCAACAGTCACTTAATCTATCTGGAAAGCTACATCAAGGATATTGTTGTTAGCTGTCATCGAGTCAGCCCCCCAACTCATGGTGACACAATAAACACAACGGAACTAAATGTTGACTAGTCCTGCGCCATTGCCATAGTGTGTTACGGATCAGACTGTTGTGATTCGTGGGGTTTTCACTGCCTGATTTTTTAGAAGTAGCTCACCAGGCCTTATCTTCCTCAGTCTTAGTCTGAAAGTTCTCCTGAAACCTATTCAGCATCATAGCAACACACAGGCCTCCACTGACAGACAGACGTTGGTTGTGCATGATGAGGGGCATTGGCTGGGCATCAAACCCAGGTCTCCCACACGGAAGGCGAGAATTCTACCACTGAACCGCCACTGCCCCCACGTCATGGATAGAAACCATCTAAAAAGTGCTCTGTCTGAACAGACATCTATTGGCTTTATAATTCTAATATGGTGTCATGGATTGAATTGTGTCCCCCAGAAATAGCTGTCAACTTGGCTGGGTCATGATTCCCACTATTGTATAATTGTGTTCCATTTTGTAATCTGATGTGATTTCCTTATGTGTTATAAATTCAGTCACTACGATGTAATAAGATGGATTAGTGGCAGTTAGGCTGATGAGGTCTACAAGATTAGGTAGCGTCTTAAGCCAATCTCTTTTGAGATATAAAAGAAGCGAGCAGAGACACATGGGAGCCTCATACCACCAAGAAAGTGCTGGGAGCAGAGCGCATCCTTTGGACCTGAGGTTCCTGCAGTGAGATGCTCCCAGACCAAAGGAAGACTGATGCATCACAAGGACCTTCTTCCAGGAGATGATGCCCTGAATTTGGATTTGTAGCCTACTGGACTGTGAGAGAATAAATTTCTCTGTTAAAGCTACCACTTGTGGTATTTCTTTTAGAGCAGCATTAGATAACTAAGACATATGGGTAGTGTCAATTCTGAGGAGTTAACGTTTCTTATGCAACAAAGTACTTTGCTAAGTCAGCCCTTTCAAGCCAAGGGAGGCAGCAGAGATGAACACCAAAGTTAAGCTCCATCAGTGCCCGCATCACTTGCAACATCAGAATCCCACTGCAGTCCTTACATTTTCCAGGATGCCAGGGGGCCTCAGCCAGCCCTTGTCCAAGACATTCTTTGGAACGTGATACCGAAGATTCAAGATGTAATTCTTCCGCACAAACACTACAAACTCCTCATTAGCAGGAGAAAGGGGTTTGTTGCGATTGATGAATCCCTTTATGAACCTAAACAGGAACGTGCTGTGTTAGTTTTCTGGCCCATTTCTTCACTAGGACTTGTATTCTTTCCCCATGTGTTTGATTCAGAGGACAAAATGGTAGAGATTATCGAGATGGCCAGAAGCCAGTGCTGCAGCCCACAGGCTAAATCTGCCCTAAAGATATGCTATATTTCACCCACACCATTTTTTTAAAAACTTGAATTAGTTGCAAAAAAAAACTACTAAAAAAAAAAAAAAATTGGGAGATACCACATGAAAGCCAGACTGCCAGATTTCCTTGCAAAAGAAAAATCTGGCAATACTGACCTGGCATTTCTCCATGGCTGTAGTCACTGGAGCAGAGTAGTTACTGCCCCCTTGGAGGTGGACTCAGCTTTCCAGTTTGCCACAGTCCCCATCATTCCCTATTGCCTTGTCCCTGTTCATAGGACTCACTCACTGTACCCACCTGGCATTGGAAGGTATTTGACTTTGTGACTTCTGAGCTGGGTTAAGAGAAACTATAAATGTAAAGAGTTGTGATCACCATCAAATTAGGGATCTTAGAGCAAGGAGACGGAACCGAATTCCTAAGGGTTGATATGTTCTAGAGGGAAAATTTCCTTTCTGTACAAATCCGAAAAGCACAGAAAGGCTCAGCCACATCCATGACCACCCTTTCTGCAGTGCACCAACAGTTAGTGACCGCTCCTCCCTGTTGCACCTGTGAACTTACTTTCTTATAATCTGCACAGCCCACTTTCTCCTTTTGGCCTCCTTCCGAGCCAAGGCTCCACGCCAGTGGGCTTCCAGTTTGATGGCTGAAAGAGTGCACTGCTGGCATTAGAAGGTCAGCATAATCATATTTAAATACAGAAGGCTTTTTCAGAGTTATTCATTCACCCAGCAGACATCGGGATGCCCACCACGGCACTCTGCTAGCCCCAGCGATGGAAAGTCGGCTCACTGGCCTGGGTTCTTCCCTGGGGCACTCACACAGCTGACTGAGCCAGGAGACAAGCACAGAGGGAGCCCCGAAACTATGCCAAGGGTCAGAGTCTCCCAAGGCAGTTGTCAGGGACAGGAGTGGTTACTTGTGATGGTTTAGGGTCTCACCAATGTTTTCTTTACCTTGATTTAGTCATCTACATTTAAAAATTGGGATACATAAACAAACGGGGACACATTAAAGATTTCTGGCTTATCTCCCAGTTTTTAAGTGTTGGCGCTTATTCAGATATTTAAAATGCTTTCCTTTTCTTTGTTGTAGCAGCAGTGTTTATAGTACAAAAACAAACAAACAAACCTAGAAACAATGCAAATGTCTATCAACAAGAACTGTGGTATATCCATACTGTGCAGGGATCAGCAACTACTTACTGCCTAAGGGCCGGCAGCCTGTTTATGGAAATAAAGTTTTATTGGAACGCAGCCATGCTCATTCGTTGACTTTTGTCGAAGGCTATGTTCCACAATGGCTGAGTTGAGTAGTTGGGACAGACCATATGACTCAAAAGCCTAAAATACTTACTGTCTGGCCTTTGAAGAAAAAATTTGCTGACCTCTGATGTAGTGGAATACTATATTATGGAACTATGAAAATGAATAACTAAATTGACACATCTACTGGCTGAATTTCAAAAACAATTTAGAGTACAGAATGTCATCAAAAATACAAATAGTCTAATTTTATTTTCATTAAGTTCAAAACATGCCAAACTATAACTATATATTGTTTAGTGATACATCCATAGGTGGTAAAACTATAAAGAAAAGCAAGAGAATGATAAATGCAAAATTCAGGGGGGTGGTCACTTCTAAGAAGTGGGGGGGGACATGGGAACATGATTGGGAGGGACACAGGAGAGCCTTTAGGGGTTCTTGTAGTGTTTGTAAAATTAAAAAAAAAATTTTAAAACACGCATATGCTGTGGGTGAAAACATGTCCATGGAACAAATATAATCTCCAGTCAATAGAGTAGAAATGGAAAGAGGCCCCAGAACTGAACCTGGGGCAGCCCCACCCCGAGCTGAGCTCACGTGGGCAGGCAGGAGGAGAGAATGCACAGAGGAGCCCGTGACACAGGGCCAAGGGCAGGAGAGCAAAACTGCTGATTGTGGCCCATTGCAAACAGGCAGCTTTCTGTTTCAGTCCTACCTGCTTGTCTTTTTTTCAGGTATGCTCTTCTTTCCAGGCAGCCTTTGTATGTGGCTTGGATTCTCCCAACTTAAGATAAAACAAAGGTTTTAGTGAAAGGGCCTTCGTTTGGGCTTCTTTGTAGTGCCACCCTCCTCCCCCAACCCCCCGCCAGAAGGGCGATGTCAGAACTGGCCTCAGAGGGATGTGTGGGGACAACATAGGAAGTGATCAGCTCCGCAGACAGGAGAGCAGGCAGGTTAAAGCAAGCCTGGCCCGGAAGCTGCCCTGGAACTGCAGAGTTTACTTCCTCCCTTCCTCGTTTATTCCCCCAAGGAAAGGAGCAGACAGGGGTAAGAGCACCATCCCAAAGGCAGGCCTTACAGGCACCTTTTACAGATGGCCAGGAAGCTTAGACAGGGGACGACACTTCCTCAGCTGGAGGCAACCAGCTACTAAAGAGGCGACTGAACCCAGGGCTGAGTGACCACAAGACACCCACTTGCCCCTCAGCATCTCTATCCCCCACCAACCCCCTCCACATAATTAATGACTGAGGTCCTACAAGGAGCTGGTTCAAAATGCTGACTCAGGCTCACCCCAGGCTGGCACTTGGAGTCAGCACCTGCCCATTAACCAGACCCCCGTGATCGGTACACTGCTGTAGGAGTCAAACAATGAGACAGCGCAGTCGCTACAAGCCCAGGTTCAAATCCCAGCTCTGCTGCTTACTAGCTGTGTAGCCTTCCACAAGTTACTGAACATCTCTGTGCCTCAGTTTTCCTGAACGAAAAATGGAGATGATAATACCCACTCTGTAGGTTTGTGCTGAAGATAAAGTGAGCTCATGAATGTATAAGACTTAGAATGTGCCTGGTATATAGTTGTTGTGTGTCCTTGAGTCAGTTCAGTTCCAACTCAGCAACCCTATAGGACAGAGTAGGACTGCCCCCATAGGGTTTTCTGGGCTGTAATCTTTACAGGAGCAAGTTTCCACATTTTTTCTCCCGCAGAGCTGCTGGTGGGTTCAAATTGCTGACTTCAGTTAGCAACCAAGCACTTAAACCTTTTGCCACCAGGGCTCCTTGGCACATAATAAACACTCATTATTTGGGCATAGTCTTAACAGACCAGTTTAGATTTCCAAGGCAAACTCCCCACTCCCCGAGTAGTTTTGGATTTTTTATTTTTGTATTTTCCCCTCGTCTGACTTTTCATTTACTATTCATAACAGACACCCTGGCTGCAGGGGTCAGCCAGGGTCAGATGCTTATAAAGTTTGTAAAACCTTAAGGAGGGTGGACTCTAGTGGTTTTAGCTCCACATGTGGCAAAACAAAGTCTGATCCAAAACAGAACTGAGGTGGCACCACCATGTTTAAGGTTCCATTCACCTCCATGACCACCCTCCAAACATTCTAGACAGAGCTTCACGTGTACCTTGTCATAATCCCATAACTCGTTCCTAGTTTCCAAAGCAAATACCTCTCCTAGGTATATACCCAAAAAACTTGAAAGCAGGGATTCAAACAGATACTTATACACTGGTATTCACTGTGCATTGCAAAATGAATGCTTCCAACACTATATCAGACACCTGTGTTTAAGACTTATCCCCAAATCAAATGCGTTGACTTCACTTTTATTGAAATCAGGGCAGAAAAATCATACCTAATTGATGTTTGCTAAATTCAAAGGCATCTTCAGTAGCAAACAGAGTTCTGGGGAAACGAATAAATATTTTGGTTCTAGGAATGGGGAAAAAAAAAAAGAATTATCTTAATTATTAATTGGTCAGTTACCATTCTAACCTGAAGTTGCTTCACGTTATGCCCCAGGGCTTTCAAAAGTAAAAACAGAGGATATGGGTTTAAGTTTAAAAGAAGATTCCATCAACCAACCAAGATAAACTATAAATATTGATCACACATTGCCTGACCCACCCACATCCTTGCCTGTGAGTAAAACTTCCTAGGGCAGCCACTAGAGGGCAGTGGTGTGTCCTGCCACATGACCCTACTTTCCCAGCCCAAGGTTAACGGATCAGGGATGGATACCACCTCTCACCTCCGTGACCAGCCTCCCTCAGGGTGTACTGATCCCGAATCCCCTCAGAGATTTGGATCAGAAAAGTAACATTATTGGAGCAGGCTGAGAACAAGAGCCTAAGGATGGAGAAGGGCCAGGTGGCCACAGTAGGCTGTGTACAAGTGGGAGATAGGTAAATGCAGTTGGCTGGGAAAGCCAATTGGTATTGAGAATTAAAAGCAGATGTCCCTGAAGCTGGGAATCTTGGCAGCCTGGGGATGGATCCTCTTGCTTGGGCTCTGTTTCTTGCAACTAAATTAGCCCTGACCAAAATAACAACTAAAATCACGCTGATTCACCCCACCCCCCGAGTTCTCCCACAAAACTCCCAATGTGTATGGAAGTTCTGTTTACAGACAACTACAGCTGTATAGTAAGTAATGATACCCAGAGTCGTAGAACACCATTCTCTGGGATGCTAAAGATGCTTTCACAACTGATAGGTTCCACTATCACCTGCGGGAGTTATGTCTGCATTTGAACAAGGAAAGAATCAAGGCGCACAGAACTGAGGTGGTCCAGCAAAGAGGCTCCTCCCAGCTGCCAAGTCAGGCTTAGAACACAGGGCTCTTTTGTAACTTAACCTCTGATTACGGCAGCGCTTGAATTGAGTGGATGAAGTATCTGCTTGTAAATCTACATAAAGCCCTGAAAAAACCGAGCTCTCCAGGCTCTAACTGGATGTGGATCAATGCGTGAAACATTTTGATGGCAAGAGAAGAGACTGTCTGGCCATTTCCTGGCCACTTACTTCCCTAACTTGTACTCTTCGGGTTTGTAGCCAATGTACTTGATCAGCCGTTGTACGCCCTCTGCTGGAGGCCCATGCCAGTGCGGCCAGGTGTCCGGGCACAAGGACTTGTATCTGGAGGGAGAAGAGAGGGGCGTGGAGAAAGCTGTAGTACCTTCCCCCCAGGCCATGTTAGGTCTCAGGCTAGTGTAGCAGTCTCATCGCACCTGCTCCCAACTTCCTTGAATTCAGCAATATACATGTGGCAAGAAAAAAGAGGGAAACAGTTTCAGTAGAGTGGGAGATTTAGCCTGCCTTCCTAAAATGACCACATCAGATGCTCAACCTAAGAAACAGCAATCTAGTCCAGCACAGAAAGAAGAAAACATGCCGTGCTTGATAGTGATGGGAGTTTTCAAGAGTAATTTTGGCCCCAATGCTGACATATGAACCTAGTTTCAGCATTAAATGTAACTCCCTTCAAATAATGCAGTTGCTGTAAATGTAACTGGAGTCTCTGGGTATGCAAACAGTTAAGCACTTGGCTACTAACAGAAAGGTTGGTGGTTCAAATCCACCCAGAGGTGACTCAGAAGAAAAGCCTGGCAATCTACTTCCAAATGATCACAGCCATTGAAAACCCTGTGGAGCAGTTCTGTTCTTGACACACATGGAGTTGTCATGAGTTGGAATCGACTCTACAGCAACTGTTTATTTTTTTAATAAAGGTAACCATAATGTCTATAATATAACAAAGTAAGTGAACGCAGAATTCAAAAGTGCCCATGGACCAAGGCTAGAAGTAATACAGCTGCAGCAGTTGGGTTGGAATCAGACTGCCTGGATTCGAAGCCAGCTCAGTAGCTGGACAAGTCACTTCCTCTCCTCACCTTAAAAAAAAAAGGAAAAACCTATTGCC
>NW_004443997.1:3655363-3657656 GCF_000243295.1 Trichechus manatus latirostris
TACGTTTGAAAATGTGCATGCTTGCCCACTTTCTCTTCTAATTTCTCCAGGAAACTCAAATCTGTAGCAGGACCAGGCCGAATACATTCTTCATCCTTCAAAAGAAAAAAAGAAGCCCTAATTCCTAGTGCCATACTCCAGCCATTCCAAGTTTAAATGCTCTCACCAGCTGTGGCAGAATGTAACGGACTAAAATGCTGTCACCTCAGACAAGGGCAGGTGAACACTCAGGAAGGGGGTGGCTTATCTATCACCCATGCTCAGCTTCTCAGATTTAATAAAGAAACCCCAGAACCAGAGGAACTTCATGAAAAGTCAAGTCTCCCATCCATCTGACCATATTCCCAGAGTCTTCCCAAGGACACTCCACGGCTTCCATGACCAGCTCACCTAAATGGTCAATCTCATTTTCTCTTAACTAGCCATCACCACCCAAAATTGCAGCGTGTCCAGACTTTTGTACCAGAGCAAAGCCTTCACAGAAAAAAGGCTATAAAACCAGTTGGGTCTCAAGCTGTGTCTATTTCTTAAGCTGTGTGTCATGGATTGAATGATGTCCCCCCAAAAGACATGTTGATGTCCTCACCCCAGTACCTTTGTAGGTGACTTTGTTTAGAAATAGGGTCTTTGAGGATGTAGTCAATTAAGTTAACATGAGGTCATACTGGAGTAGGGTGGGTCCTAATCTAATCTGAGTACTGTCCTTTTAAAAAGAGGAGAAGAGACACAGAGACACACGGAAGATGCAGCTACAAGCTAAGGAATGCCAAGATACGCCTAGGGCTACAGAAGCTGACAAGTTGAGGAAGGATCTTCTGCTAGAGTGGGCAGAGAGCACATGGCTCTGCCAATGTCGTGAATTTGGACTCCTAGCCTCCAGGACTGTGAGACAATAATATCTCTGTTCTTTAAAGCCACCTACTTTGTGGTTTTATTACAGCAGCACTAGGACACTAACATACTGTGTCATCCCATTTCATAGTTTTGGTCCTCATCAGTGATTGTATTGAATTGTCCATCTTAAAAATTAAGGATGAATCATCTCTGTAGCTTTTATTAATAAAACAAAAAACAACTAAGGTTAAGTGTGGTGAGACAACTTTTATGAAGTAGCATTTCCATGCTTCCAGATTCCGTCTACGGAAATCCAAATAAAAACAAGTGTTTATTACTAAAATACTTTAAAACCTAAGTCCAGCGATGTATATGAACGTTGAATGTACATATACTAGCTTACATCAGCCGTGTTTCTTGAACCCTCTTCCCCAGATGGTCACGTGACCGGCCCTCACCTCCTTCAGGTCTTTGCTCAAATGTCACCTTCTCAGTGAGACCTCTCTCGACAATCTTATCTAAAACTCAACCCCTCAGCACTCCCAATCTCCCTTTCTGCTTTTTCCTCCATAGGGTAATCTGTATATTTCACCCATTCACTTGTTTATTGTCTGTCTCTCCAGGCTAACATTTAAAGTTTCTTGAGGGCAAGAATTTTGGTCTGTTTTGTTGACTGCTGTGTCCCAAAGCCTAAGGCAGGATCCTGGCACAAAGTAAGTGCTCAGTAAATATTTGTTGAATGAATAAAGAGCCGGAATGTTTACCACGGTGCCAGACATAGTTCTAAGTGCCCTTCATGTATGATCTCAGTTAATTTATCCTTAGGACAACTCCGAGGTAGGTACTGTTATCATACCCATTTCAAGATGAGAAAATTGGAGCTCAGAGAGGTTAAGATACTTGCCTAAGGTTACACAGCTAGTAACAGAAGGAGTTGGGATCTGAATCCAGGTGGTTTGGCCTCAGTGCCTGTGCTCCTGACAACTACAGTCACAGTTATGGATTGAATTGTGTCCCTCCAAAAATACGTGTTGCAAATCCTAACCTCTGTAGTGATTGTAATCTCATTTGGGAATGGGTTTTCTTTGTTATGTTAATGCGACAGTATTAATGTAAGGTGTGTCTAAATCAATCTCTTTTGAGACATAAAAGAGGTTAAACAAGCAAGCAAGCAGAGATGGGGGAAGAGAGATCCAAAGCCACATGAAAATCTCCCAGGAACAGAAGAGACAAGGATCTTTCTCCAGAGCCGACAGAGAGAAAAAGGCCTCCCCTAGAGCTGGCACCCTGAATTTGGACTTCTAGCCTCCTAAACTGTGAGAAAATAAATTTCTGTTTGTTAAAGCCACCCACTTGTGGTATTTCTGTTATAGCAGAACTAGATAACTAAGACAGTTACCATCCTGTTATGGATTGAATTGTGTCACCCCCCCCCCAAAAAAAAAAACTGTGTTGAAAT
>NW_004443997.1:3658617-3663544 GCF_000243295.1 Trichechus manatus latirostris
GTTTGCACCACCCAGGGATGGCCAAAAGCGCCACCTAAAGCTCCAAGCAAGGGTAGAGCAAAAGAGCTCGACTTGCACCCTTCAGTAATCTAGTGGGTTCCGCTCTGAACTCCTTGAGCCTGGGAAGCGTTCTTCTCCATGTTGTAAACACCATATGCATTAGCTCTAAGTCAACGTGCGTTTTCTCACCAGAATGGAAATGATGCCTTTGTGTCGCTCTTCTACCAAGTCACAGATGATCTTGTTGTTGAAATATTGAATTGGCTCCCACTAAAATGACAAAGAGGAAACAATTCTCTAAGAAGGAGTTCCATGAGCATAAAATACACTTGTGCTACATTGATTTACCAGAAATTTCTTTCAAAATCTGATTTTTATATCCAGGATTTAAAAAATAATACTTTCTGAATATCAAAATGATTTCCCAAGAAACAAGCAGAGGAGTGAAAAATAATCCATAGTACTAATCAAGAAAATCGCCAATGACATAATAGTTCTCACGTAAATGCTTTCGCTAGATTAAGAAATCAAATGGGGAGAAAACATCAAAACGTTTACCTCTATACCTTCCACTTCATATTCCGCCTGTTCCGCCTTTAGGGTCCTCTCTATTAACAGTTGCTGGAGTTTTTCATTGCAATAATTTATACAGAACTGTTCAAAACTAGAGATGCGGAAGATTTAAATAACTAAAGCTATGCAAACAGACCAATTTTTTAAAAATTATATTTACTTATTTTTAAGGAGGCTTTGTAATAAAGAGAAAACAAAGTCCTTATTAATAAAATAATTTACTAAATAGATCATAAGAGTCAAGCTAAGAGATGTTGGTATGTTTTTGGTTATCCCAGTTCTAGAAGAGTCTGTGAAATAGGGGCTATGAAAATTAGGGAATTTCTAGGGATGGGAAGATCAATTCTGATTACATTAGAGATGTTATGGCCCTCGACTGAAATCCTAAAGAGGGACGAATGAAGAACGGATAGGAAATGACAAAACTCACCCATTCTTATCGAAGACTTCAAACCCATAGATATCCAGCAACCCAATCACTGTTTTCCTGGTGAAATCCTAGTCAAATCACATATACCATAACTCATTAGATCTCTGACATTGTGATGCTCAAAACCCTGTGGCTTTTCCTAGATAAGTTAAACATAGAATTACCATATGACCCAGCAATCCCAATCCTAGGTATATGCCCAAAAGAATTGAAAGCAGGGGCTTGGACACCAAGAGATATTTGTACACTAGTGTTCATTGCAGCACTGTTCACAATAGCCGAAAGGTGGAAACAACCTAAATGTCCATTAACAGATGAATGGATAAACACAATGTGGCACATCCATACAATGGAATACTACTCAGCCATAAAGAGAAATGAAACTCTGATATATGCTACAACGCAGATGAACCCTGAAAACATACTGAGTGAAATAAGTCCATCACAAAAGAGCAAATGCTGTATGATCCCACTTATATGAATATCTAGAATAGGCAAACGGATAGAGACCAAAGCTTGGTATTGGTTACCAGGGGCAGGAGAGAGGGAGGGAGAAAGGGAGAGTCATTGCTTAGGCGGCACTGAGTTTCTGTCAAGGGTGATGGAATAATTTGGAAACGGATGGGGTGCTGGTTGCACATGATGAACGTAATCAGTGTCACTAGATTGTCCATGTTAAAAAATGTCGAACTGGCAAGTGTTTTGTTATATTTTCACCACAAACAATTAAAAAAAACAACTCCATTGCTACCCCCACAGCTGGGACTTGGCTATAAAGCTCATGCCCCCTCTCTCTAACAATGACTCGCAGGAGAACTCCTGGGTGGAAATTATTTTCCTGCCTCACTTCCTGTCTGCAGCCTGCCTATATCCCATCCCTGCTTCCACACTCATCACCCGAATAGTACCACCTTCCGTTTTTGATTCACTTTCTTTCTTCAGCCCTCCTCAGCCTCCCAAGCCCACATTCAATCCAGGGGTTCCCCACAGGAGGAGGTCCTCCACCAGAAGGGGACCTGAAAAAACCAAATCCATTGCTGTCAAGTGGATTCTGACTCACAGCCACCCTATAGGACAGAGTAGAATTAGGCCATGAAAAACCCGGGAAGGAGAAGGGAGGGGAGCCTAGGTGCCTTCACCATGTCCTCCTGCAGCCAGGTGAGAGTCTCTGAGAGCTCCAAAGGTAAAGGGAGCCCTTACACAGTGAAACCTGTGAGAGGCGGAACGCAGTGGGACTGCTTTGTTTTTCTGGGTCTCGCAAGTTTTCCACCTTTGACAGGGTGCAGTCTTACCACTTTTCTATCAATCCTTTAGTGGAAAATATTTGCATTTTCCTTCTCTGACAGGTTTCCACCTCATACAGTTTCTGGCTTTTGCGGGTTTTACTGTAACTACAAGGTTTTATCTTACCTATGGCAAGCAGACCTGCAAAAGACCTCTTTAAAGTGTTAAAAAGCAAAGATGTCACTTTGAGGACTAAGGTGTGCCTGACCCAAGCCATAGTATTTTCAGTCGCCTCATATGCATGGGAAAGCTGGACAATGAATAAGGAAGATCAAAGAACTGACGCCTTTGAATTATGGTATTGGCGAAGGATATTGAATATACCATGGACTGCCAGAAGAATGAACAAATCTGTCTTGGAAGAAGTACAGCCAGAAAGCTCCTTAGAACTGAGGATGGCAAGACTTCAACTCATTACTTTGGACATGTTATCAGGAGGAATCAGTTCCTGGAGAAGGACATCATGCTTGGTAAGGTAGAGGGTCAGCAAAAGAGAGGAAGACCCTCAAGAAGATGGACTGACACAGTGGCTGCAACAATGGCTTCAAGCATAACAACGATTGTGAAGACGGCGCAGGACCGAGTAGTGTTTCCTTCTGTTGTACACAGGGTCACTATGAGTCAGAGCCGACTCGATGGCACCTAACAACAGTAACGTGGCTAGCAGATACAGGGTACAGTTTTGCAATGTATGTAAAGCAGACTGGCTCTAAATGGCTAAAAATCTGCTTATTTGGGTTATTTTAAAAAACAGTTGGATGTGTACAAATTTGAGTTTGGTAGCAGGTGGTCTGTTTTTTGGACTAACGGGCCTCATATGAAGAAGTCAATGATGTGGGGCCAAGACACAGAGGCCATGTTTGACTCATTTATATGACAGGGACACACTGTTGAATCATTCAGTGCACATTTTTTTTGTGAGCCTACTGTGTGCTGGACACTGGAAATGCAGATGAGAAGAGACACCGTCCCTGCCCATGAGGAGCTTATGGTGAATTCTCACATTTTATCACTCTGTTCATTATGAAATATTACAACGTTAGTAAGAGCAAGTCAGCCAAAATGTGTTGACTAACCTTGTTAACCAAGGAGGAATTGATCTTGTTGACCAGCCAAGTAAATGTTCGTCCATACACGGCCTTCGCCATGGCATCTCGGGCATAGACAGAGAGGTCTAGTGTCAGTGGGCAGATTACCTGAGAAGAACGACCAGATGCATCATCAAGACAAGAATAAAAAAAGCCCCCCAAGGTTTTCAAACTAGCCTTTAACGACGACTAGCACAGAACATGGAGTCCCTGGGTGGTGCAAACGTTTAACCCGCTTGGCTGCTAACCGAAAGGTTGGCAATTGGAATCCACCCAGAGGCATCTTGGAAGAAAGGTCTGGTGATCTACATCCAAAAAATCAGCCACTGACATCCCTGTAGAGCACAGTTCTACTCTGACACACACGGGGTCACCACGAGTTGGAATCGACTTGACAGTAACTGGTATCTATAGCAAAAGACACCTGCTTTGGGAAGATGGCTCTCCTGCCTGTGTTCATTCACGCAATAGCTATTTCTTGAGTGCCTGCTATGTGCCAGGCTCTGTGCTGGGCTGCTGAAACATAGCTGTGATCAAAGACAAACAGTCCCTGCCTTTGTGGGCTCACAGTTCAGTGGGGTTGGGCGGATATTTGAAGAATCACACAAAGAAGAGTTTCAAGTTGAGAATGACAAGAGCTGTAACGAGATACAGATGGTGCTTGGGGTGGGGGTGGGCAAGGAAGGCTCCTTGATGAAGTTATGCCTGTGAACTGAAGGATGAGGAGGAGTTAGCTGGCCAGAGCATAGGGAGACATGTTCTAGGCAGAGGGAACAGCATGTGGGAACAGGCAGAGGGAGCAGGCATGGTGAGTATGAGGCATGAAGAGCTAGTGCTGAGGGTGGGGTTGAGGCAGGAGACTCTGGTAGAAGCTGGACCAAACAGGCCGAGTGGGTTTGGTGGGTTCCAGGGTTCGGCATCCCCTAGGCCACCATCCTCCTGCTATCTGTGGGAGGCAGCAGTGACAAGGAAGGCAGGTAGGTACATTTCTACAAGACTCATTATTACCTCCTCAGTTTTGGCTTCAATCTTTCTGTGGGTGAGAGCATCCAGAAGGACCAATGGGTGGACCCCCAGGAGCTGAATAAAAGGAAACCAAAGTGCGGGTCAGCGACCCAGGTTCACTCATTAACTTCTAAAGAGTTTATGGGGGTTTCCAGGCTCAGGGTTATCGTTGTGCTTTAGTGCAAAACAGACCACATTGGATCTTTCCACCAACTGGCCTTCGCGCACTCCCTCTTCTGCCCCCATGCTCTTTACACCCCTTATCCAGCATCCACTGAGAGAACATGGCATCGGCCATTCGGGACAGGGGCATCCTGCCACCTCCCACCCCCTCTGCCTCTGAGAGGGTCTGGACTTCAAAAGTAGACCATCACCTTTGCGATCCATTTGATCTCGTGGGTGTCTGGGATGGTGGCACAGCCTTGGTCATCTTCTTTAAAACAAATGTTCCCCAGGTGGAGGACACTAGCAATAATTCCAAAGAGATTCTAGGAATGACGAAAGCAGTGAAGGGCAGAGAGCCAGGAGGACAGGGAGAAAAAATGGC
>NW_004443997.1:3664005-3665047 GCF_000243295.1 Trichechus manatus latirostris
TGCTTAAGAGGCACTGATTTTCTGTTGAGGGTGGTGAAAAGTATTTGGAAATGGATGGTGGTGACGGGCATACAACACGGTGAATGTAATTAATGTCACTAAATTGTACACTTGAAAAAGGTTAAAATGGCAAACGTCGTGTGATATATATATGTAAACGTATATATACATACATACACACACACACCCACACCCACAAATATATATATACACATACACATATATATATATTTTTTATTGTGGTAAAAAATATATACATTAGCACAACATTTGCCAGTTCAATTTGTCCATGTACAATTCAGCGATATTGATGACGTTCATCATGTTGTGCAACCATTACAACTATCGTTTTCCAAATTATTCTACCACGTTATATATATTTTAACCACAATAAAAAAATTGTTTTGGAATGTTTATAAATCCTACAGTTTGTACCAAAACAGAAACTTGGGGCAGGGGGCAGGGAGGAGATAATCCTGTGATTCTCTGGGATCTAAATATTTGAGAGTGGACTTAACCGAGGGTAAGAAGAAATGTCATTTCCTGCTTGCTCCCAACACTGGGAAAACTCAGAGTTGCCAGATAAAATACAGAATGCCTATTTCTATTTGAATTTCAGATTAACAATGGCTAATTTTTTAGTATAAGTCCACATCCAGTGCAATATTTGGGATATACTTATACTAGAAATTAGCCATTGATTAGTCATTGCTTATCTGAAATTCAAATGTAACTGGGTGTTCTGTTTTTATTCGCTGAATCTGGCAACCCTACTATGCAAACACCAAGAAACCATGATTGTTTTCTCAATCCCAGGCTAAACTGGCAGTCCTGCCCCGAGGGCCCATACCTCGAGGTCCTCTTCAGTAAAATCAATGACAGAAAAGGCGTTAGAAACCGTTTTCCAGTCGTTCTTGTCATTGATGGATGTCTCTTTGGCACATTGACCCTGTTGACACAGAACTGGGTCACTTAATGGCATTTTTATAAAGACAGTTAGGTGTGTGCACACTTATTCCTCAATCAAAATGGTTTTCTCTAC
>NW_004443997.1:3668804-3670053 GCF_000243295.1 Trichechus manatus latirostris
TATGGGGCAGTTCTATTCTGTCACATGGGGTCACTATGAGTTGGAATCAACTTGACTGCACACAACAACAGTACAGACTGCAGAAAAAAAATGAGTGCTGTAAAGTTAAATTCTGAAAGTCAGTTTTACAACATTAGAGCCTAGGATTGGCCTGAACCATTTCTGTAAGACAGTATGTTCATTTTGCAGCTAACAGTTCTCGGAATGGAAGTCAGGAAGGTGGGAAAACGGTCTTTTCAAAACTAGTTTTGAAAGCAGAATGAAGTAGTATAGGTTGTGGATATAGATCAGCAGGGAGTTTCCATCACCAGACCTGGAATTCTCATCCCAGTTGAGTATTAGAATCACCAGGGGAGCATTTGAAACAATCCTGACACCAGGTTCTACCTCCAGAATTTGAATCTCTGGCAGGTAGAGCCCAAGCATTTGTGTTTTTAAAACACTCTTTATCTGATTCCAGTTTCTGCCCAGGTTGAGAACCACTTGCCTAGACATTGGTTACTTTACCAAGATGCTATACCTCCCAAGCATAAAAGGAGAGGGGTTAGCTTGCTTATGAAGTGTCGAGAAATCAGTAAGTAGGGTATATTCACAATGATAAAGAGAAAGTTCTGCAATGTCCTAGAGCAGCCCCCACAAACCCCCCTGATCCCTTCCTCCAAAGGGCCACCAAAGCCAAGTGCTGGTTCTTCCAACCTGTGAGAGGTATTTATACAGCTGGGGGTCTCGCTCAAGTCCCAGGTAAGCAAGGAGCTCCTCTTCACCCCCCTCCAGCAGCTGGTAGAAGATGTGGAAGTTACGCTCACCCTGGTTTTGATAGACGACTCGAGACTTTTCTATCAAGTAACTGATGATATGCCCTCCTACAGGAATGCCCTTCAAAACAGAACAGAAATGTAGCAGCAGCAACAACAACAATCAAGCCACTCTCTTACTCGCGTCTTTTGATAAAGGGAGGTTCTTAATTTTAATGAAGTCTAATCTATGAATCTTCTACAATTGGTGCTTTCTGGGTTCTTTTTAAAAAGATCTTTGCCTACTGTCTCAGTCATCTAGTGCTGCTCTGACAGAGATACCACAATTGTGTGATTGTGTGGTTTTAACAAAGAGAAATTTATTCTCTCATAGTCCAGTAGGCTACAAGTCCAAATTCAGGGCATCAGCTCCAGGGGAACACTTTCTCTGTTGGCTCTAGAGGAAAGTCCATGTCATCAGTCTTCCTTTGGTCTGGGAGCTTCTCTGCGCAGGA
>NW_004443997.1:3672028-3673358 GCF_000243295.1 Trichechus manatus latirostris
GAGAAGACCTTTTTTGTCTCCCCCAGGTTCTGGTAGCCCCAGCAATCTCTGCCTCTTTCATAACATGGCTGTCTTCCCTCTGTGTCACTTTGTCTCTGTGTCTCTTCTCCTCATTTATGAGGACACCAGTCATATTAGATTAGGACCTACTCCAGTATGACCTCATGTTAACTCAACTGATAAGATCTTCAAAGACTTAATTTCCAAACAGAATCACATGCACAGGTACTAGGGGTTAGGACTTTAGCATATCTTTTTAGGGGACATAATTTAGCCCGTAACACCATCCATGTTATGTGTAGCTGTAGCTCATTTGCTCTCATTGCTGTATAATACTTCACTGTGTGAACATACCACAATTTAACTAGCCATTATCCTGTTGATGGACATTCAGTCCTTTCCATATATGTTGGTGGTTTCCGCTCCTTTCACCATTATGGGTAATGCTGTTGCTCTGTTGTGGACATGCTTGTATGTGTTTCTGGTTCATATCTGTAGGAATCTCTGGGAGTGGAATGCCTGCACCTTAGATTATATGATTTCAATGCCATAATATATTGTTTTCCAAAGGGGGTCACACCGAATTAAACCCTGCCAACAACGTGTAAGAGTTCCTAATGATCCACATCTTTGCCAACACTTGGTATTATCAGACTTCTTAATTTTTGCCCATCCAGAAGGTATAAGAGCCATTGGTGGTTCAGAGGTAGAATGCTTGCCTTCCATGCAGGAGACCCAGGTTTGATTCCCAGCTAATGCACTTCATGAGCAGCCACCATCCATCTGTCAGTAATGGCTTGCATGTTGCTATGATGCTGAACAGGTTTCAGCGGAGCTTCCAGACTAGACAGACTAGGAAGAAGGGTCTGGAAATCTACTTCCGAAAATAAGTCAATGAAAACCCTATGGATCACAATGGAACACTGTCCTATCTGCAACTGATCACAGGGATGGCACGGGACCAAGCAGCGTTTTGTTCCATTGGGCCTAGGGTCACCAGGAATTGGGGGCCAACTTAAAGGCAGCCAACAACAACAACAACAACGGAGGGTATAAAAAGGTATCTCACTGTGGTTTTATCTGTATTTCCTAAAACTAGTACTAACCCTTGACTGTTCAATTGTTTGAGCAAAAAATCCTCCTTGTCCCTTATAGCCCGTTGAGTTGGGTTTCCGTCACTGGCAAATTTAGAGGGCCCATGTGCCAGTATTAGGAGCTTCAACATACCTTAAAGTCAAACTGTATGTCCATGTATTTTCCAAATCTGCTGGAGTTGTCATTCCGAAGTGTTTTGGCATTTCCAAAAGCCTTGAAATACAAAATAGGGGGA
>NW_004443997.1:3674464-3675334 GCF_000243295.1 Trichechus manatus latirostris
TAATAATAATAAATATTGAAGTATTTTAGTGCTTGCTAATTTTGCTGTGTGTTTTGTAGGCATTCACCCTGTTTCATCCTCAAAACCTCCCTAAGAGGGAGGTACCATGAGTAGACCCATTCCACAGATGGGGAAGCAGGCTTTGAGAGGTGGCGTGACTTGCTGAAGCTTGCTGGTGTGTTGCTGCTCTAGGATTAGAGTCCAAATTACCAGACTTCAAAGTCATGCCCTTGACCGTGACACCACCCGTGCGACCCCTTTTCTTAACTTCCAGATAGTGGTGTGCCCGTTTTGACTGACCTGCCCAATCAGAGGAATCTTCTTACTTAATAGCCCCTTGGAACTCCCCTCTAATGGTCCTCAAAGACCATGAATGAAACGCTTACCTCCAGCACTGGATTGGAGAGCAGCAGTCTGTCGCGGGCTACCTGTAGCGACTTGGTCATTGGGCAGGTCACTGCAAAATACTGGAGAATCTTCTTGGAGGCCTCCGTTTTCCCTGCCCCACTTTCCCCGGAGATGAGGATGAAGTGGTTATTTAGCTCCGAGCACATCATGCGGTAAGCGTTGTCAGCTATGGCGTAGCTACAGAAGGAGTAGGGCAGAGACCAGTTGGCCTTAAGGCTACTTTCCTTGGTTCTGACACCCAGCAGAGCAGGACATAGTGCCCTGCCTCCAGGAAGCCACATCCAGACTGTGGTACAAGGACAGTAAGCTCAGACAGGTCTCAATCCTCACCATGACCCATTCACTGATCAAATGTAAAGTGCACTAGATCTCAAAACTCAAATCATACAGACACAAAAGAACAAATATTATTGTATGGTCCCACATACAGGAAATATCTAGAACAGGAAAAATGCATAGAGA
>NW_004443997.1:3676909-3689878 GCF_000243295.1 Trichechus manatus latirostris
TGGCCTGCCAACATTTTCTGCTGCTCTGAAAAACTTATTTTACAAGACTACAGCAGTTTAAGTGGGGTATAGAACCTAATGAAGATGAAACAAGGATTTGGAAGGAAAGAAGAAAGAGATGAGGGAGGGAAGGAGGGGAGATGGGTGGGTGGACAGGCAGGTCAGTGGATGGGTGGAAGGGGGAGGGAGGGAGGTAAGGAGAAAAGAAAAGAGAAAGGAAGGAAAGAACTAGAAAAATCCTATTGATGACCCTCTTAGTTATCTAGTGCTGCTATAACAGAAATACCACAACTGGTGGCTTTAAAAAACAAATTTATTTTCTCACAGTTTAGGAGGCTAGAAGTCTGAATTCAGGGCACTGTCTCTAGGGGAAGGTTCTCTCCATCAGCTTCGGAGGACCGTCCTTGTCTCTTCTGAGCTTCTGTTCATGGGAGATCTTCATGTAGCTTACATGTGTCTTCCCCCATCTCTGCTTCCTTAATCTGCTCCTTTTGTATTTTACAAGAGATTAACTCAAGACACAACCTACACTAATCCTGTCTCATTAACGTAACAAAGATAAGCCATTCCCAAACAGGATCATAGCCACAGGCATAAAACCAAAAACCAAACCCGTTGGCCTTGAGTCGATTCTGACTCATAGCAACCCTATATGACAGAGTGGAACTGTCCCATAGGGTTTCCTAGGCTGTAATGTTATAGGAAGCAGAGCAGCTGGTGGGTTTGAACTGCTGACTTTTTGGTTAGTAGTCAAGTGCTTAACCATTACGCCACCAGGATAGGATTTACAGCACATATTTTGGGGGGACACAATTGAATCCATAACAATGACCCTGTGGATGCTACTTACACATGTGGTGGCAGTTCAAAGAAGTTGACCCCTTGGTAAAGTTCCATCTGGTTCATAGTGTAGATTCCAAGCTCCTGGTACGGATTCACAGACACAAGGAGAGTCCCAATATATGTCTAGAGGAATGGAGCAAAGCATTAGTGAGGAATTCCACTGTGCAAATGGCTACAGCAAAAGACCATCACGCACTATGATCCCCATGTGCTCATTCAGTGCTGAGATAACACGGTGGGCTGTCTACTGTCATGGAGCTTACAGGGGACAAGGGACACACAAACAACCAAGGGATCAAGATAGCTTCCATTAGAGATAAGTGTTAACAAAGATGTAAACAGAGCAATGAGAGAATGAATGACTAAGGAAGACCACCATACTAGTACGCTTAGGGAAGCCTTCTTTAAGGAGGTGACATCTGAGCTGAGATTTAAAGGAGGAGGAGCCAGCTGTGAATAAAGGTAGGCAGGAAGGGACATTTCAGGCTGAAAGGACGAGTGTGGCAGGCTGGTTGCACTGGCGACCAGTGCGGCTGCAGCCCAGTGAGGAAGAGGAGGATGGGAAGAGATGATATTGGAGAGGGAGTGGAGCTCCCATCATGTAAGAATTGGGGTTTCATTCAAAATGCAATGGATGGTGGAGCAGAGATACCCTTCCCCTACTAAAATGAAATACCTGCCCTCAACATTGATATGTGAGCGAAATAAACGTCTATGGAAAATATAAATTGCAATGGATGGTTTTAAGAGGAGAGTGGGAATGATATACTTTCTGTTTCACAAAGGGCTCTTTGGCCACAGGGTGAAAGCAGAGAGAGTATATATAGACCAGCCACCTAAAGTCGGGCAGATATTCCCATCACTGGCATCTATTTCCCTAGATTTCAGTGTTAGAGTCCATTAATATCCAGAAGCTGTTCAATTACTCACATTTGTAATATAGCCACTAGTGTAAGACTTCTTGGAATGTGCTTATGAATAAATGAAGCTCCAAGCTCTTATACAGAAAACAAACATTTAGGTTTCTTCTGGTCTAAATATATCTGTATTTAGCACCAGTCCCTGGGTGGTGGCAAACGGTTAAGTGCTCAACTACTAGCTGAAAGGTTGGAGGTTTGAACCTACCCACAGGCACCTTGGAAGACAGGCCTGGAGATCTGTTTCTGAAAGATCACAGCCTTGAAAACTCTACAGAGCAGTTCTCCTCTGCACACATGGGGTTGCCATGAGTGGAATCACCTTGACAGCAACCACCACCAACCAATACATCTGGCATTTTCAGATTCTGGGTTTATTGTTACCGTTTTTCATTTCAGAGTCTCAGGTACTGGAGGTATGAAAGCCTACACTCAGATTTGCTGAAAACATTCCAAATGATGTTTCTAATCTACTGGACAAAGTCAAACAGAGAACCGGAAGACAGAGCAGTATTTTGACTGAAAGGCACACTGGTGGTGCAATGGTTAAGCACTCAGCTGCGAAACTAAAGGTTGGTGGTTCAAATCCACCCAGTGGCGCCATGGGAGAAAGACCTGGCAATCTGCTCCCATAAAGATTTCAGCCTTGGAAACCCTAAGGGACAGTTCAACTCTGTTTTATAGGGTTGCTATGAGTCGGAATTGACTCAATGGCACATGACAACAACATTTTGACTAAAATTCTGCATTGCTTCAATCAATAAGAATCTAATTTTCCAGAGTATAATACAGTGTCTGAAACTTCTCTGTTCAAATCTGAAACACTGAGTTTAGCTACGACAATCTCATCACCCCACTTACATTTCTCCACACCATGTTATTTCCCTTTTTGCTTCCACATAAAATCAGTTTATTTTTTTTCTATTTCCACAAGAGTGGTATTTCTGAAAGTTAGGTGATACAAGATACACTCTAAGTAACACCTTCCTTATTTCCTCTGGTAAACTTGGTTTCAACATATAGATTAAGCCACAGCCACTATTATAAACCAAATAACTATAAAACGTATTTTTAAAAATGCTTCTATTGGCCTAATTTATTCTTAGAAAAAGCTAATAAAAATCTCAGTAAAATTTAATAATTTCCATAATGCCCCCCACTCCACATACACACATCCTATGGAGTTTACTCTAGAGGAAATTACCAGAAAATTGACCAATCACATCAGGGTATGGTGATAAATGGAGAAGTGAGAATTTCAACCTGAGAGAAGTTCTGGTCAGGTGGTTGGGTGGGTGGGTGGGTGGATGGGGGTGGAAATAGGTAGTGGTGGACATTTACTTTTTTTTTTTTTGCCTGTCTGGCATCAGTACCCCCTTCTAACAAATTCCTTTGAGGAATCCTCTTTCCTAGCTCTCAGTCCATATGGGCTGGGGGGCAATGACTCCGGCCCTCAACCCTGAGGGGCGGGTCTGAGTAACCCAGCCTGGCCAATCAGAATGTTGCTCAGAGATATTGGTTCTGAATATTAGTTCAGAGACAGACACATGACCCAAATTGGTTGGCCAATCAGAGCCAACCAATATCTGCTGAGACATTTAGTAGAACTCTTGCTGGGAAGACATGCTGTCTTCCCAGTAGCAACACTACCCGTTGCCACCCAGTTGATTCCAACTCAGAGTGACCCTATAAGACAGAGCAGACCTGCCCCATAGGGTTTTCAAGGCTATAAATCTTTATGGAAGCAGACTGCTGCATCTTTCTCCCACGGAGAGGCTGGTGGGTTAGAGCTGCCAGCTTTTCAGTTAGCAGCTGAGCATTTAAGCACTGCACCACCAGGGCTCCTTGTAGCCACACTAAGCTGATAAAGCGACAGCCTGAATCTCCTGGCAGCCATCTTGCTACCATGCAAACAGAGTCAGCCTGAGAAGTTGAGGCAAAGGAAAGCAGAGCACGGAGATGGAGAAAGAGTCCTCAAGACATCTCAGACCCTAGATCTATTCCTGGACCTTAAAGTCACATAAGTAATAGACTCTCTTTTGGGACTTGTTGTTGTTGGGTGCTGTTGAGTAGATTCAGACTCATAGCGACCCCACGTGACAGAAGACAACTGCCCTATAGGGTTTTCTTGGCTGTTATCATTATGGGAACAGATCGCCATGTCTTTTCTCCCACAGAGAGGCTGGCGGGTTCAAATTGCCAAACTTCCAGTTAGCACTTGAGTGCTTAACCATTGCACACCAGTGCTCCTTTCTGGGGACTTAGGCAGGTTTAAAATCGGTCTCTGTCACTGGCTGCATTAACAGCCTTACCACAAAGGATCAAAGTGAAACTGATAGCAGTCTCGTGACACTGCCCTTTCACGGCTAAGCTAACAGAGCGATATTGTTCAAGAGCAGCAAGGCTGTGAAAGTACAGAGGGAAGCATTCCAGAAAGATGGGTGAAGTTACATATATGAGGTTCTCGCTGAAACGCTTGCGAAGATTGTCCACAAAGGCAGATTCGCTGGTGTACGCATCCAACAGCACAAAATCCTGCACCCCGACCTTGTCCCGGGCCGTCAGCGCGCCTTCCATGTGCAGACAGATGTGCTTCCTCCTCACCTCTTCTTTCTAGGGAAACAGAACATTTCTCAGCAGCCGGTTCATTGGATAATTTGTATTGCACATCTATTATGGAAATAACAAGATGTTAGACCCTGGGGGTAGAAGACAGCCAAGAATAAATTAATTCTGTTCTCTTAAGAGTTCACAACCCGGTTAGGGATACAAGACAATAATAATAATAACAGCAACAGTAGCAGTTTACAGGAACTAAGGATTTACTGTGTTCTAAACAGGTGACATGTATCATCTTGTTTAATCCTCTCTTTCAACCCTATGACCCAAAAACCCTTTGCTGTCAAGCCGATCCTGACTCACAGATACCCTAAAGGACAGAGCAGAGCTGCCCCATAAGGTTTCCAAGGCCGTAATCTTTAAGGGATTACAACCAAAAGAGAAGAACACGCTCATCATTTCTCAAGCTGAAAGAACTGAAGAAAAAATTCAAGCCTCAAACTGCAGTATTAAAAGATTCTATGGACAAAATATTGAACGACTCAGGAAACATCAAAATAAGACGGAAGGATATACAGAGTCACTGTACCAAAAAGAATTGGCCAACGTTCAAGCATTTCCGAAGGTGGAATACAATCAAGAACTGATGGCATTGAAGGAAGAAGTCCAAACTGCACTGAAAGCAACTGGCGAAAAACAAGGCTCCAGGAACTGACAGATTGCCAGTTGAGATGTTTCAATAAATGGATGCAGTGCTGGAAGTGCTCACTCATCTATGCCAAGAAATTTGTAAGACAGCTACCTGGCCAACCGACTGGAAGAGATCCATCTTTGTGGCCATTCCAAAGAAAGGTGATCCAACAGAATGTGGAAATTTTGCTGAAGATAATTCAAAAACGGTTGCAGCAGTACATCGATAGGGAACTGCCAGAAATTCAAGCCAGATTCAGAAGAGGATATGCAACAAGGGATATCATTGCTGATGTCAGATGGATCCTGGCTAAAAGCAGAGAGTACCGGAAAGATGTTCACCTGTGTTTTACTGACTATGCAATGGCATTTGACTGTGTGGATCATAACAAATTATGGATAACATTGCAAAGAATGGAAATTCCAGAACATTTAATTGTGCTCATGCGGAATCTGTATATAAACTGTTACAGATTGAATTATGTCCCCCTAAAATGTATATCAACTTGGCTAGGCCATGATTCCCAGTATTGTGTGGTTGTCCTCCATTTTGTGATCTGATGTGATTATCTTATGTGTTGTAAATCCTAACCTCTATGATGTTAACAGAGCCCTGGTAGCACAGTGGTTAAGAGCTCGGCTGCTAACCAAAAGGTCAGCAGTTCAAATCCACTAGCCCATCCTTAGAAATCCTATGGGGCAGTTCTATAGGGTTGCTATGAGTTGTAATTGATTTGATGGCAACAGTTTTGGTTTCTTTGTTTCTTTTTTTTTTTATGATGTTAATGAGGCAGGATTAGAGGCAGTTATATTAATGAGGTAGGACTCAATCTACGGATTAGTTTGTATCTTGAATCAACCTCTTCTGAGATATAAAAGAGAGAATTGAGCAGAGAGGAGAAGGACCTCATACCATCAAGAAAGAAGAGCCGGGAGCAGAGCGCATCCTTTGGACCCAGGGTCCCTGCACTAAGAAGCTCCTCGACCAGGGGAATATTGATGACTAAGACCTTCCCCCAGAGCAAACACAGAGAGAAAGCCTTCCCCTATAGCTGGTGCCCTGAATTCAGACTTCTAGCCTCCCAAACTATGAGAGAATAAATTTCTGTTTGTTCCAGCCATCTACTTGTGGTATTTCTGTTATAGCAGCACTAGATATCTAAGACATAGACCAAGAGGCAGTTGTTCGAACAGAACAAGGGGACCCTGTGTGGTTTAGAATCAGAAAAGGTGTGAGTCAGGGTTGTACCCTTTCACCATACTTATTCAGTCTGTATGCTGAGCAACTAATCCGAGAAGCTGGACTATATGAAGAAGAATGCGGCATCAGGATTGGAGGAAAACTCATTAACAACCTGCGTTATGCAGATGACACAACCTTGCTTGCGAAAAGTGAAGAGGATTTGAAGCACTTGCTGATGAAGATCAAAGACTACAGCCTTCAGTATGGATTACACCTCAACGTAAAGAAAACAAAACTCCTCACAACTGTACCAATAAGCAACCTCATGATAAATGGAAAAAAGATTGACGTTGCCAAGGATTTCACTTTACTGGGATCCACAATCAACACCCATGGAAGCAGCAGTCAAGAAATCAAAGGACGTACTGCACTGGGCAAATCTGCTGCAGGAGACCTCTTTAAAGTGTTAAAAAGCAAAGATGTCACTTTGAGGACTAAGGTATGCCTGACTAAAGTCATGGTATTTTCAATTGCCTCATATGCATGTAAAACTGGATAATGAATAAGAGTCTAAAGAACTGATGCCTTTAAATTATGGTGTGGGTGAAGAATATTGAATATACCATGGATTTCCAGAAGAACAAACAAATCTGTCTTGAAAGAAGTATAGTCAGAATGCTCCTAAGAAGCAAGGATGGCTAGACTTTGTCTCATGTACTTTGGATATGTTATTAGGAGGGATCAGTCCCTGGAGAAAGACATCATGCTTGGTAAGGTAGAGGGTCATCGGAAGAGAGGAGGATCCTCAAGGAGATGTATTGACATAGTGGCTGCAACAATGTGCTCAAGCATAACAACTGTGAGGATGATGCAGGACTGGGCAGCATCTCCTTCTGTTGTACACAGGGTCGCTATGAGTTGGAACTGACTCAAGAGCACCTAACAACAACAACAATCTTTATGGAAGCTGACTGCCACATCTTTCTCCCGCAGAGCGGCTGGTGGGTTCGAACCACGGACCTTCCGGTTAGCAGCTGAGAGTTTAACCATTATGCCACCAGGGCTCCTTTAGCTCTATGAAATAACTACTATTATCATGCTGTGTAGCTGGAATTTAGCCTCATCTTACGGGATGTCTGGACTTTGTCCCTGATCCTAAGAGGTACCCTCTAAACTTTTGGAATTTCCCAAATAATGAGGATGTCTTTCTTATTCATGGTGGGCCCATAAACCACACCTGATAGTCTATGATAAAGAGGTGACTCATGCTGGGTCCCTGGATAGTTTGTGCTAAGGAGATGACCCAGGACGGGGGCTTGCTGTGCCAGAAAGACCAAGTGTGTATTCTAGTGGAGGGTTGGGAATTTAAGCCTTGTGATATCAGCCCAACCTCCAGGGAGGGAAGGGGGACTGGAAATTGAATTCAACAACATGGCTAATGATTCAGTCAATCATGCCTAACTAATGAAACCTTACACATGATATATAAACTAACTTATGATAGATCTCAGACCTAAATGTAAACACAAAATCTATCAAGCTACTAGAAGAAAACAGAGCTGACTGTCTTCGTGTCCTGGAGGAAGGCAGTTTTCTTAGATAGAACACAGAAAAAAAACAACCATGAAGGAAAAAAAAAAAAGAGAGAGAGAAATTAGATTTCATCAAATATAAAACTTTTCATCAGGCAATACTGTTAAGAAAATAAATAGGCAAGCCACAGGCTGGAAGAAAATATTAGCAAAATATACACCTGACGAAAGATTTGTACCCAGAATTTAAAATTTCTATGGCTCAACAATAAGGAGCCCTGGTACTGCATCAGTTAAGTGTGCGGCTGCTAACAAAAGGCCGTCAGTTCAAACCCATCAGCTGCTCCTTGGGGGAAAAGACTTGGTGATCTGCTCCAGTAAAGATTACAGCCTAGGAAACCCTATGGTGCAGTTCCATTCTGTCCTATAGTGTCATTATGGGTTGGAATTGACTTGCGGGCACACAACAATAACAGCTCAATAATAACAAGATAAATCCAATAAAAATAGGGCAAAACACTTGAATGGATACTTCACAAAGGAAGACATACAAATGGTCAATACATCCATAGAAAAATGTTCAACATCATTAGGCAATAGGGAAATGCAAATTAAAATCACAGTGAGACATAGTCATAATCCAAAATAAAACCAAACTCGTTGCCATCGAGTCCATTCCGACTCATAGCGACCCTATAGGACAGAGTAAACTGCCCCATAGAGTTTCCAAGGAATGCCTGGTGGATTTGAACTGCTGACCTTTTGGTTAGCAGCCGTAGCACTTAACCACTGTGTCACCAGGGTTTCCACAGTCGTAATAGTCATGCTTAAAAAGACTGATAACCCCAATTACTGGTAAGAATGTGGAGCAACCAAAACGCTCATACATCGCTGTTGGTGGGAAGGTGAAGTCCGACAAACACTTTGGGACAAGATCTAGCAGTTTCTTATGAAGTTGTCTCATCCTTTGACTCAGCAATTCTCCTAAGTATTTACACTAGAGAAATGAAAACATATGACCACAAAAAAGATAAGAACAGAAAGGTATGTTGTTGTTGTCATTAGTTGCCATCCAGTCTGTTCTGGCTCATGGTGACCTTATGTATAACAGAACAAAACCTTGCCTGGTCCTGCACCACCTTCAAGATCGTTGGTATGGTTAAACCCGTTGTTGTGGCTATGTGTCAATCAATCTTTTACATCAGCTTTATTCATCATGGTAAAAAAAAAACTGGAAACAATCCAAATACCCATCAACTGGAGAATGAATGAACAAACTGTACATTTGTACAACGGGATGAGTACAATAAAAGAGAAATAACTGCTGATATACACAAAGACATGAATGACTCATGCAGACATTATGCTGAATGAAAGGACTCAGACACAAAAGAGTACATACTGTATGATTCTATTTATATGAAATTCTAGGACAGACAAAACTAATCTACAGTAAAAAATTGGAACAGTTGTTGCCTCGTCGAGAAGACTGCATGGCAAGGGACATTTTTTAGAGTATGGAAACATCCTATATCTTGATAGGGCTGTGAGTTACATAGTTGTATTGATTTGTCAAAATTTGTTAAGATATTGTGTGTTCCAATACATGTAAGTGTTATTTTAAAAAAAAGAACTAGGAAAAATAATCAAGTGGGAAGAGACAGGGGAATGCTAGTAGAGGTATAAATGAAACCAAGATGGCAGAATGTTAATAATCGTTGAAGCTGAGTGACAAATATGGGAGGACGTATTACACTGTACTGTTGCTTGTTGTTGTTAACTGCTGTTGAGTCAGCCCCGACTCATGGCAAACCCATGTGTTACAGAGTAGAAACGAGCTCCATAGGGTTTTCTTGGCTGTAATCTTTATGAAAGCAGATTGCCAGGACTTTCTTCCACGGAGCCACTGGGTGGGTTCAAACCACCAACCTTTAGGTTAGCAGCTGATCGAAAACCACTTGCACCACCCAGGCTCCTTAGTTTGTATATATTTGAAATTTTCCATAATAAAAAGTTTTATAAACCAGAATGGCCACCAGATGTCATCCTACACTAGCCAGATGGAGTTAGACTAGCCTCACCAGCTCCTTAAGATTGAAAACAATAAATTTAGATCAAACAATATTTACTGATTCCAAATATTCCCATTTTAAAGGTTTTTTTTTTTTTTTTTTAAATAATGAGAGGCACTATAGCGTAGTGTTTAAGAGCACAGACATGGCAACATGAACTTCTCCAGGTCAAATCCCATCTCTGCCGCTTTCTGGCAGTGCAACCTTGGAAAAGTCTCAGTTTCTCCAAGTCCCGAAAGTTTCTGTAAAATAGGATGAGAATTGTACTGCTCTCCTAGGGTGGTTGGTTTGAACAGAACAAGTCATGTAAAGCACCTGGGATGGTGCCAGCCCAATGGAAACTCTCTGAGTGCGTTCCTGTCGTCATTAGTATTAATAACGCAGTGATTAGAAACTGGAGCATAGTAAGAGAATATCTGCTGGTTAGTGGTCAATGGGGCCCTATTAAGCTGGGGAATGGGCTCGGCTGGAAATAAACACTGGAGCTGTACCAACAACGACTGCAGTAAGGTCACTATGGGTGGACGGTGTGGAGAGCAAGGAAGCTTCTTTCTTGTCTAGGTCCTAGAGAGAAGAGAAGGTCTCTGGGTGGCGCAAATGGTTTGTGCTCATCTACTAACCTAAAGGTTGGCGGTTTGAATCCACCCAGCAGCACCCTGGAAGAGACGCCTGGCGACGTGCTTCCATAAAGATTGTTGTTGTTAGGTGCTGTTAAGTCAATTTAGACTCAAAACAACCCCACATGACAGGGTAGAACTGCCCCATATGATTTTCTGGGCCGTAATGTTTACAGCAGCAGATCGCCAGGTCTTTCTCCTGCAGAGCCACTGGGTAGGTTTGAACCGCCAACCTTTCAGTTAGTAGCTGTGCGCTTGACCATTGCGCCACCAGGGCTCCTTCCATAAATGTTACAGCCAATAAAATCTTAGGGAGCAATTCTGCAAGGTAGTACGTGGGATCTCCATGAGTCAGAATTGACTCTATGGCAACAGACTTGGTTTTTTTGGTTTAGAGAGAGGAGAGCGGTGTGCTTATGAGAGTGGGCCCTGCAGTCAGTCTCAGGGAGTTATGCAACTTGCAGCCTGTCATGGTTTGAATTATGTCCCCCCAAAAATGTGTATATCAGTTTGGCTGGGCCACGATTCCTGGTACTGTGTGATTTTCCTGTATGTTGTAAATCCTGCCTCTATGATGTTAATGAGGGAGGATGGGTGGCAGTTGTGTTAGTAAGGCAGGACCTGATCTACAAGACTGGAGTGTGCCCTGTGGCAATCTCTTAAGATATGAAAGACAGAAGTGAGCAGTGAGACAGGGGGACCTCATACCATCAAGAAAGCAGTGCCAGGAGCAGAGCGCGTCCTTTGGACCGGGGTCCCTGCGCCGAGAAGCTCCTAGTCTGGGGGAACATGGATGAGAAGGCTGAGAGAGAGAGAAAGCGTTCCCCTGGAGCTGAAGCCCTGAATTTGGACTTTTAGCCTACTTCACTGCAAGGAAATAAATTTCTGTTTGTTAAAGCCATCCACTTGTGGTATTTCTGTTGTAGCAGCACTAGATGACTAAGACACAGCCCAAAGAGATTTGACAAAACCTCCAAGATGAAGGAACGTCACAATGATTTTAACTAGTGAGGGCCAAAATACACTCTGTCCATTTCAGACTGGAGTTCTTTTTGTAGCTATATTTCAATACTAATATTTGGGTTGTTTTTTTCTACTTCACTCCAAACTCTCTTTAAAAGGATTGTGAAAATTAGACTGTTACAAAAGTAACAAAAGTATAACAAACCCAAAGAATTGAAAGCAGGAACACAAACAGAAACCTATACACCAATGTTCATGGCAGCACTATTCACAGTAGCTAAAGAATGGAAGCAAATTAAATGCCCATCAACAGACTAATGGATAAATAAGACGTGGTACATCATACAATGGAATACTACTAAGCCATAACGAGAAACGAAGTCCTGATACATACTATAATATGGGTGAAACTTGAAAGCATGCTGAGTGAAATAAGTCAGATACAAAAGGACAAATACCGTATGATCCCACTTATATCCAACAGGCAAACGTATAGAAACCAAAGCTTATTAGTAGTTACCAGGGGCGGGAGGGAGGGGGAAACGGAGCCATTGCTTAGGGGGCACCGAGTTGCTGTTAATGGTGGTGGAATAATTTGGAAAAGGACAGTGGTGACGGTTGTACAACATGATGAACGTAATCAATGTCACTGAACTGTACAGGTGAAAACTGTTTAATTGGCAGATGTTTTGTCATCTGTTTTTACCACAATAATAAACAGAAAGACAAAATAAATAAAAATAAAAGAGGATGAGTAAACCATCTGGTGGGGAATTTTTACAAAGTGAAATTAAAGAGCATTTAATTAAAAAAAAAAACATAAGTACAACAAACCCAATGCATTCATTACTCAGCGTCAACAACTATCAATTTAGGGCCTCTCTTATTTCAGCTATGCCCCTCCCCCCAACAGTAGGTTATGTTGAGGTAAATCACAAATATCATATCACTTTACCTATAAATATCTCAGAATGTATCTCTAAAAGATAACTCTTTCTAAAAATATACAAGTAATCATAACACCATTATCATAAGTAAAGAAATCAACAACTATAGTAAAAGACCTACACAATGAAAACTACAAGACACTATTGCAAGAAACCAAGAGACCTGCATACGTGGAAAAACATACCTTGCTCATGGATAGGAAGACTCAACATCGTGAAAATGTCAGTTCTATCCAAAGCCATCTACAGATACAATTCAATCCGATCCGAATTCTAGTGGCATTTTTTTAATGAGATGGAGAAACAAATCACCAACTTCATATGGAAAGGGAAGAGGCCCCGGATAAGCAAGCAGTACTCAGAAGAAGAACAAAGTGGGAGGCCTCACAGTACCTGATTTTAGAACCCATTATACCACCATGGTAGTCAAAACAGCCTGGTACTGGTACAACAAGAGATACATAGACCAATGGAACAGAACTGAGAATCCAGACATAAACTCATCCACCTATGAGCAGCTGATATTTGACAAACGCCCAAAGTCTGTTAATTCGGGAAAAGACAGTCTCTTTAACAAATGGTGCTGGCATAACTGGATATCCATCTGCAAAAAAACTGAAACAAGACCCATACCTCACACCATGCA
>NW_004443997.1:3691110-3743986 GCF_000243295.1 Trichechus manatus latirostris
CACCAATGACCGCCCTGACAGGGAACACAACAGAGAGTCCCTGATGGAGCAGGAGAAAGGTGGGGTGCAGAACTCAAATTCTAGTAAAAAGATGAGACTTAATGGTCTGAGACTGGAGAAGCCCCAGAAAGCATGCCCCCCAGACCTTCTGTCAACCCAGAACTAAAACAATTCCCGAGGCCAACTCTTCAGACAAAGATTGGACTGGACTGTGGGACATAAAATGATACTTGTGAAGAGCGTGCTTCCTAGCTCAAGTAGATACAAGAGACTAAACAGGCAGCTCCTGTCCAGAGGTGAGATGGGAAGGCAGAGAGGGTTAGGAGCTGGTTGAATGGACATGGGAAAGCAGGGGTGGAAAGGAGGAGTGTGCTGTCATAGTATAGGGAGAGCAGTTAGGGTCACATAACAATGTATGTATAAATTTCTGTATGAGAAACTAACTTGAAATGTAAACTTTCACTTAAACTACAATAAACAAATACAAAAAAAGGAAATTAACAACTATGGAATTACCATATGACCCAGCAATCCCAACCCTAGCCACATACCCAGAAGAAATGAAGGCCAGAATGCAAACAGAAACGTGCACATCAGTGTTCACTGCAGCACTTCTCACGGTATCCAAAAGGTAGAAACAGCCTAAATGTCCATCAACAGATGAATGGATAAACAAAATGTGGTGCATACACACAATGGAATACTACTCAGCCACAAAGAGAAATGAAGTCTCGATTCACGCTGCAACATGAATGAACCATGAAAACCTGCTGAGCAAAGTCAGTCAGTCGCAAAAGGACAAATACTTTATGAGCTCACTTCCATGAAATAAGTAAATATATAGAAACCAGAGATTACTAATGGCTACCAGGCGTGGGAGGTAGGGGGAAAGGGGGAGTTTTTGCTTAGGGGCACTGAGTTTCTGTTAATGGTGGTGGAATGATCTGGAAAAGGATCACAAGAATAGTTGCATAACTTGAAGAATGTAATCAGTGTCACTGAATTGTTCGTGTAGAAATTGTTGAGCTGGCATATGTTTTGTTACATATATTTTCACCACTAAAAAAGTACAAAATAAATTAACAGTAATTCCTTAATATTAATTATCATATCCAATCAGTGTTCAAATTTCTCTAATTATCTTATATGATTTTTTTTTTTACTTTGGTTTGTTCAAATAAGGATCCAAACACAATCCATACATTGCATTTAGCCAAGTCTGCCAAATCTCTTCGGTTCTATAGTTTCTCCTCCCTTGAAGAAACTGGGACATTTATTCTGTAGTTTCCCATATTCTAGATTTTGTTGACTGTATCCTTATGAGGTTATTTCACACGTTCCTCTTTCTCCTGCATTTCATGCAAACTGGTTGTTTCATCTAGAGGCCTGATGAGATACAGGTTTGACTTGTTTTGGCAAACAGACTTAGTCGTGGTATAATAAGGAGAAATGGTGGCGCAGTGGTTAAGCACTCAGCTGCGAACTGAAAGGTTGGGGGTTCGAACCCACAAGCCACTCCTCGGGAGAAAGATGTGACAGTCTGCTTCTGTAAAGATAATGGCCTTGGAAAACCTATGGGGCAGTTCTACTCTGTCCTATAGGGTCTCTATGAGTCAGAATCAACTCGATGGCAAACAGGTCTTTTTTATTTTTTAAGCAGTGTAGTGTCCTTTCAGTAGAAGGCACACAGAGTCTGGCTGCCTTTTCAAAAGGTTAGTGGTCTCTGATGCATGCTGCTAGATCCACATTTTCTTAGGAGCTTGCAAAACGGTGATATTCCAGTTCTATCATTCCAACAGTATTAGCTGGAATCATTCCATAAAAAGAAACTTTCCTTATCAAGTACCCTGAGGTACAGTTAAAGTCCCTGGGTGGTGCAAATGTTTTACACTTGACTACTAACCTAAAGGTTGGTTTGAATCCATCCAGCGGCACCAAGGAAGAAAGGCCTGGTGAACTGTTTCCGTAAAGATTACAGCCAAGAAAATTCTACGGAGCAGTTCTACTCTGTAACACATGGGGTCGCCATGAGTCGGAATTGACTCACCAGCAACAGGGTGAGGGTAAAGTTTGCAAAGGAAAGGCAGGATATATGCTTGATTCTTTCCCTTTACTACTCTTAGATGAGTTAGTTCCCTAGTACCCTCCAAATGCAACGAGTTTGTGATAATCAGTATGAGCTCATGAGAGCAAAACGTATTTGATGTGTTTCATCCTATGGCAATTATTATCTTTATTGATGCTTAAATTAACCCATTTTTGGCCAGTGGGAACCTATTAAGTGAGCTCTTGAGTCCTTTTGACATGACTTTAATAGTCTTTGATAGCTTCCTTGTTTATCAGCATGCCAAGATGTTTCAGGCTTATCTTATATATTCTCAACCCAGACCCGGAGTCAGCCATTTCTCCAATGGGCTCTGGCTTCTTTCAATGGGAAGATGGTAGATACCATAATCAGACACTTGAGGTGCTCACCGCTACTGAGTTCATCATTGTTTCTAGCGCTTTTCAGTAAACAGCTCTAGGAAGGTTCCCCCACCAAAAAAAAAAAAGTCATGAGTTTATTTGGATTGACCAATTCAAATACATAACTAAGGGGTTTCTACTTAACCTCATTCTTTGTACATCTTTTCTCCTTTCTCCCACCCAAAAATTTGGTTTAATGACACAACCAGTTTTTTTTACTTGCTTTACCCCACAAAAAACACACAATAGTTAAAAATAATACCAACATGATTACTAAAAACAGTTTGGAAAATTTGAATTATTTATTGTCATGGATTGAATTGTTTCCCCCAAAATATGTGTCAACTTGGCTAGGCCATGATTCCCAGTATTTTGTGATTGTAGTCCAGTTTGTGATCTGATATAATTTTCCTCCATTTTGTGATGTATTGTAAATCTTAACCTCTGCTTGTCGTTAATGAGGCAGGATTAGGTTATATTAAAGAGGATTAGGTTATATTTGTTATGTTAATGAGGCAGGATTAGGGTACATACATCACACTTACTTAAGTCAGCACCCTTACTCAGATCACACCCCTGATCCCATGTAAAGGGAGTTTCCTAGGGGCGTGGCCTGTATCACCTTTTATCTTACAAGGAGATAATACGAGAGAGAAGTGAGCAGAGAGGAGGGACCTCATTACCATTAAGAAAGAAGAGCCAGGAACGGAGCATGTCCTAGGGTTCCTGTGCTGAGAACTTCCTAGACCAGGAGAAGATTGATGTCAAGACACATGGAGATCTCCAAGGAACGCTGGGCCCACCTATGTTGAAAGGAGACGAAGACCGTCCCCCAGAGCCCACAGAGAGAGAAAGCCTTTCCCTAGAGCTAGTGCCCAGAATTCAGACTTCTAGCGTCCTAAACTGTGAGAGAACAAATTTCTTTTTGTTAAAGCCATCCACTTACAGTATACCTCACTGGGGTTGTACAAGCACATTACTATGTTTTCAAGTCCCCTTGAAATAGTTGCTGTCTGTGTGGCTACACCACCAACTTGATATACATTTAGGTTCATTTCTTGCACTTTACTTATTTTTAGGGATTGACATTTTTTATAGTTTATTTTTTTATTGTTGTTGTTGAGCAGGGATTACCTGTTAAATTTAACTTTGTTTTATAATTATATAAAATATTTACATGCCTTAAACTTATAAAATATTTACATGGTTCCAAAGCAGGGTGGGGTGGGGGAAGCATATGCAAAGAACTGGCTCCTATCTCTGTTCCTTCCACTCTATTCCCTTTCTCCTCCTGTAAATAACCATTTCTTGAAACATTACTATTGGTTACTTTTTTAATATAAGAAAATGCATATGTAGATGTGTTTCCCTCCTTTCTTAGGCTTGCGTTTGTAAATACTACATGATTTTTTCCAACTTCTCTTTTTCACTGAGAAATCTGTCCCCCCTGAGACACTTCAGAGTCGTTTATAAGACGTGTTCCTCACTTCTTTTTAGAGTTGCAAAGTATTATGTACTGCACTGTAATTATTTCAAACAGCCCCATAGTGAGGGATCGATCTATCTATCTATCTATCTATCGATCTATCTTGTTGTTGAGAACATACACAGCAGAAAACACACCAATTCAACAGTTTCTACATGTACTGCTCAGTGACATTGATTACATTCTTTGAGTTGTGCAACCATTCTCACCCTCCCTTTCTGAATGGCTCCTCCCCCATTAACATCAGTTCACTGCCCCCTAAGGTTCCTATCTAATCTAGAGTTGCTATTGTCACTTTAGTCCCATATAGATAGCTCTTAAGAAAGCATAATCCTCAAAGCAGACATTGTATACTAGTTAAGCTAGACTACTGTTTGGTTTTAAGACTTCAGAGGATATTTTTGGTTTAAGGTTGAAAGATGATCTCAGGGCAATAGTTTCAGGGGTTCATCCAGCCTCCATGCCTCCAGAAAGTCTGGAGTCCATGAGAATTTGAAATTCTGTTCTGCATTTCCCCCTTTGATCAAAGATTCTTCTGTAGAATCTTTGATCAAAATGTTTAGTAGTGGTAGCCAGGCAGCATCCAGTTCTCCTGGTCTCATGGCAAAGGATGCAGTTGATCATGGAGGCAATTAACCACACATTCTATATCCTCCTCCTATTTCTGCTAGTGAGGATCTTAACTAACCTCTCTCAGAAACTGACAGAAAACAAAGGCCAAAAAAAAAATCAGTAAGGACATAGAAAACCTAAACAATTGTAATTAACACATGTAGAACACCACACCCATCAATGACAGGGTATATTATTTTACTTGAAACACACACACACACACACACACACACACACACACACACGCACGCATACACGGAACACTTAGAAATTGATGATATCCTGGGCCATAGAGCAAATCTCAAAGTTCAAAAGATTTATATCATACAAAGGAGTCCCTAGTTGTGCAAATAGTTAACACGCTCAGCCGCTAACCAAAAGGTTAGAGGTTCAAGTCCACCCAGAGGCGCCTCCAAAGAAAGTCCTAGTGACCTGCTTCTGGACAATGAAGCACTGAAAACCCTATGGAGCACAGTTCTATTCTGATACTCATGGGGTCACTATGAGTCAAAATCAACTTGATGGCAACTGGTTTATAACATACAAAGCTGAATTTGATCAAGCTTCTAGGCCAGCAGTGAGCAACAGAACCTTCTGTAATAGTGGAAATGTTCTATGTCTGCGTTGTCCAATATGGCAGCCACTAGTTTACATGGGACCACTGAACACTTGAAATATGGCAAGTGAAATAAAAAAAAAAACCATTGCTGTTGAGTTGATTTCAACTCATAGTGACCCTATAGGACAGAGTAGAACTGCCCATAGGGTTTCCAAGGCTGCAAATCTTTACAGAAGCAGACTGCCACGTTCTTCTCCCACAAAGCAGATGGTGGGTTTGAACCACAGAACTTTCGGTTAGCAGCCACGAGCTTAACCACTGCGCCACCAGGGCTTCTTTCGCAAGTCAGATAGAGGAAGTGAATTCTTACATTTTATTTAATGTTAATTAATTTAAATGTAAATAGCCATGAGTGGCTAGCGACTAGAGTTTTAGGCAGCACAGGTCTAGATTTAACTTCCCATTCAAAGGAAAACAAGGTATTTAAAAAAAAAAAAAAAAAAACTTAAAACAACACTGTAGTACACCATCACCTAAATCCAGACTGGAAAACTCTTCAGGACAAACTATCCAGTTTCTTCAACATTTGGTGAAGAAAATTGCAAGGGAATCCATAAATTATAAGAGAGGAGAGAGGACAATGCAAACCAAAACCAGAATGACATGCAACTTCACACCCCTTAGGATGGCTACAACCCAAAAATCAGATAATAACAATTGTTGGTGAGGACAGACAGAAAGCAGGATGCTCATACGTTGCTGATGGGAATATAAAATGGTACAGCTTTGGAAAAACAGTCTGGCAGCTCCTCAAAGAGTTAAACATAGAGTTACTACACTGAAAAAAAAAAAAAAAACCATACCTGTTGCCGTTGAGCCGATTCCCACTCATAGAGACCCTATAGGACACAGTAGAATTTCCCCAGAGGGTTTCCAAGGAGCTGCTGGTGGATTTGAACTGCTGACCAAAGCCTAGTCCATAAAACATGAAAAATTAGATAGGAACCTTAGGGGGAGGTGAGTTCATGTTAATGGCGGAGGAACAACTCAGAAAAGAAGGGTGAGAATGGTTGCACAACTGGAAGAACATGAATGTCACTGAACTGCACAGGCAGAAAGGGTTAAATTGGTGTATGTTTTGCTATATGTATTCTCAACAACAACAACAACAAAAATTCCCAGAACTGTATGCTGGAAAAAAAAGAGATAACAAGAATGAAAAGAACAGCTAGAATGGAGGAAAAGATATTTCTAACACACAGAGTCTAAGGAATTAATCAGAAAGATTCAAAGAGCTCAATATAAAAATGGACACATTATAGAAAATAAAATGGCTAACAAAAATATGAAATTTGCAAAGTTATACCCCAGTGGAATATAATTTCAACCTTGCTAAATTGGCAGAAAGTTGAAAGCCTGACAAGACAGGTTGGCAAGGATATGGAGCAAGAGAAACTCTCAAACTCTTGATAAAAGTGTAAATTGATATAACTATTTTGGAAAACATTTGAGCATAACCAGGTAAAACTGAAGACACAGAGCCTATGACCAAGCAACTTCATTTCTGTTGCTTATGTGCAAGACAAACACAAGAAAATGTGTAGCAACGTCATTTGTAACAACCTAAACCAGGGAAAATCCTCAATTTCCTTCAATCATAGAACAGATACATTGCTATCGTTACTGCCTTGAAGTCCCTAGGTGGCACAAACGGTTTGCGCTTGACTGCTAACCAAGGTTGGCAGTTCAAACCCATCCAGCGGTACCACGGAAGAAAAGGGATGGTGATCTGCTTTCATAAAGATCACAGCCAAGAAAACCCTACGGAGCACAGTCCGACTACGTAACACACGGCGTCGCCACGAGTCAGAACCGACTCGACAGCAACGAACAATAACAGCAATGCACGCAGCACTGTGCCAAGTGTTCTTCACATATGAATTCATTTTAAATCTTCCAACAATCCTATGAGGCAATAGGTACTTTAACTCCCATTTTACAGATGAGGCAACTGAAACACACCCCCCGCCAAAAAAAAAACCACTGCTGTGAGGTCGATTCCGACTCGTAGACACCCTATAGGACAGATATAGGACAGAGTAGAACTGCCCCCATAAGGTTTCCAAGGCTGTAAGTCTTTACAGAAGCAGACTGCTACATCTTTCTTCCACAGAGTGGCTGGCAGGTTCGAACCACCGACCTTTTGGTTAGCAGCTGAGCGCTTTAACCACTGTGCCACCAGGGCTCCAACTGAGGCACAGACGGGTTAAATAACTTGCCACATAACTAGTACAAGTTGACCAATATTCAAACCTAGACAATCTGGCTCCAGAATCCATGCCTTTTTTTTTTTTTAAACACACTCCAGAGAGACACACAAGAGAAGCTGTCAATAAAAGGAAAGACATCAAATCTTGGATAGAAAGAGTCAACAAAGGTGTTTAATTCAACCAGTATGCTGTGCACAGCAGTGAGTGAATGAATTGCCATTAACATAGTTCACTCTCAAAAACTATTGTTCAAAGAGAGCAAGTCACAGGAGAATATAATTTGATTCTATCTTAATAAAGGCCCCCAACAAGCAAAACTAAGCAATAGATTGCTGGAGGATACACTCATAGGTGGCAAAACTACAAAGAAAACCAGGGATAGTGCTTCCTATCTTACACTGGACAAAGGCATAGGGGTATATATTTTATTATTCTTTAAGTTATGCATATACATTATATATACTCTTCTCTTGAACAGACTCTTCTGATTTTGTTTGTGGCATTTTTTTTCCTGTGGAGAAATGTCTGACGAACTGTGTAAAAGTGAATTTTTCCTGTATGGCATCTAAGATTCCAGCACTATTTACCTCTTCTCGGATCCCTCTGAGTTTCTTATACTCTACAAATCAAGCCTCTTAAACTCACTTCTCTGGGTATTTGTTCCTTCACGTCAGTTCTTCACTCATAGTGGAATCATAATTATTTCCTTAACAGATTTTCTGTAAAGATTTGAGGCAATACCGATAGGCTCTAATACAAAGTTGTCCCTCTCCAAGAAGGAGTAAATAACCCAATCATGATATTACCATATGACCCAGCAATTCCACTCCTAGGTATATGCCCCAAAGACTTGAAAGCAGGGATGCAAACAGATACTTGTACACCAAATGTTCACTGCAGCACTATTCACGATAGCCAAAAGGTAGAGACAACTGAAACATCCATCAACGGATGGATAACCAAAAAGTGCTATATACACACAATGGAATATTACTCAGCCGTAAAGGGAAATGAAGCTCTCTGATGCATGCTATCACGCAGATGAACCTTGAAAACACCATGCTGAGTGAAATGAGTCAGACACAAAAGAACAGGTATCGTATAATCCCATTTATGAAATGCCTAGGATAGGCAAATGCATGGAGATCGGCAAATACTCTGAGAAGCTGGACTATATGAAGAACATGGCATCAAGAGTGGAGGAAGACTCATTAACAGCCGGCGACGTGCAGATGACACAACCTTGCTTGCTGAGAGAGAAGAGGACTTGAAGCACTTACTGATGAAGATCAAAGACCACAGCTTTCAGTATGGATTATACCTGAACATGAAAAAAAGGAAAATCCTCACCACTGGGCCCATAAACAACATTGTGATAAATGGTGAAGAAATTGCAGATGCCAAAGATATTATTTTACTTGGATCCACAATCAATGACCCTGGAAGCAGCCGTCAAGAAATTCAACAACATATTGCATTGGGCAGATTTGCTGCACAAGACCTCTTTAAAGTGTTAAAAAGCAAAAATGTCACTTTGATGACTAAGGTATGCCTGACCCAAGCCATGGTATTTTCAATCACCACATATGCATGGGAAAGCTGGACAGTGAATAAAGAAGACCAAAAAAGAGTTGAGGCACTGTAATTGTGGTGTTGGACCGGGTAGTGTTTTGTTCTGTTTTACACAGGGTCACTATGAGTCAGAACTGACTCGACGGTTTGAAACAACAAACAATTGTGGTGTTGGTGAGGAATACTGAATATATCATAGACTTCCAGAAGAATGAACAAATCAGTTTTGGAGGAAGCACAGACAGAATACTCCTTAGAAGGGAGGATGGTGAGACTTTGTCTTGCTTTCTTTGGATATGTCATCAGGAAAGACCAATTGCTGGAGAAGGACATCATGTTTGGTAAAGTGGAGAGCCAGCAAAAACAAGGGAAACCCCCAACAAGATGGATTGACACAGTGGCTGCAACAGTGGGCTCAAACATAGCAATGATTGTGAGGAAGGCGCAGGACCGGGCAACATTTTGTTCTGTTGTACATAAGGTCCCTAAGAGTAGGAGCCAACCTGATGGCACCTAACAACAACAGAGACCAGAGGTGGGTGACAATAGAAAATGGGGAAGGTATTGCTTAAGAGGCAATGAGTTTCTGCTAAGGGTGATGAAACAATTTGGAAATGTTTGCACAATGTGGTGAACGTGATTGACGTCACTGAATCGTACAAGTAACAAAATGTTGAAATGGCAAATTTTTTATTGTATATCTATCTATCTATATATATTTGTTATATATAGTTAAACCACAATAAAAATAAATAAAAAAATTAAAAGCAAAAAAACGATAGTCACAGTAATAATAATAATACTGAGAAGTGACTAAGTTCCAAAGCCAGTGAGAGGCAGAGCTGGGCTTCAGCCCACATTCGCCATTCGAAACTCATCCATCTTTCCCCTACTCAGTTCAGCCTTATGTATCAAATGCAAATGTTTTGTCTACATCTGTTTTGCTGTCCAATGTTATACTTTATCCCTCGTAACCACCTTTGAATTTAGAATTAGGTTTACTTACATCTGAGTGAGAAGCACGGATTTGTCCTTCATCTTTAGCAAGGAGGTTGTTCTTCTGGAAGGCCAGAAGGAGGCACTTGACTAGGTTTGCTCGCCCTGCTTAAACCACGAAATTAAAACCCTAGCCACGATGGTCTCAAAACAGTTCTAGAGCTATTCCAAGGACTGCTATGTGGTTCAATTTGAGTGGTACTGAAAGAGACCTCAACTTCTCCAGACATTTCCGCATTTTGCATAAAGCATAGCATTGGCTAAAAATTTATCACTGCACCCCTTTGCTTTGGGCTAAGGTGTGGTGCTTAGATTAAAGTGGATGGGACACAGGTTTAGGAGGTCTTGGCAAAAAGAAAGGAAGTAAGCTGGAAAGCAAAAGCTTGAGAAGTTCCCGGGAAGACATATCTCCCTAAACCTACTGCGGGGTATACTGTGGGAGCTCAAGGGAGCATCATCCCCCTCCTGTGGCGGCTGATGCACCACCAACACACACCAAGTGGTAGTGGGCTGATTTCCTCATTTAAGTAGAAAGTAGACGCTACTATCTCTATTTTTCAATTGAGGCTGAACTATGCAAAGCCCGTGGGTGGTAAGTACATGACCCATGGGTGGGTGAGCAAGGCAGGATTCAAACAAGCAGCTGGACTTCAGAGCCTTTGCACCCAGCCTCCAAGTTCTACCACCTCACAAGAGACTCTAAGCAGTGAGGAGAAAGGTACAAAATGGAAGAGAAGGACTGAGAAGAGAGTCTGAAAACCAGTCTTCTCAATAGAAGCTTGATCTACTCCAGTTTTGCCGAGCCACCGCCATCTGCCTGGCAAGTCATGGTGACCCCATGCCTTTCAGAGTAGAACTGCTCCATAGGGTTTTCAAGGCTGTCATCTTTCAGAAGCAGATCACCAGGCTTGTCTTCTGACATGCCTCTGGGTGGGTTCAAACTGCTAACCTTCCAGCACTCAACCACATGCGGGAGCCCTGTGTTCAGTTCCCGGCCAAGGTTCCTCATGTGAATCCACCACCTGTCTGTCAGTGGAGGCTTGCATGTTGCTATGTTGCTGAACAGGTTTCAGTGGATCTTCCAGACTAAGACAGAGTAGGAAGAAAGGCCTGGCAATCTACTTTGGAAAATCAACCAATGAAAACCTGTATGGACTAGAGTGTTTCATTCAGTTGTTCAGAGGGTCACCATGAGTCAGGGGCTGACTCGACAGCAGCTAACAACAAAAGTTTATGGGTAAAAGCTCTCATTTTTCCTGACGGAATTACAGAATCCTTGGTGACTGAGTATTGAACACCATGGGATGTCTGCATTCTCTTTCCAGTTTAACCAGAAAGCAACCCACCCAATTCAAAAGACAGTTCTTAATGAATCCCATGTCGCTGTGTCTCAATTGCAATTTTTGCTGTATCCAGGGACTCACCTTTCCTATTTCTGACTCAGTTGTTTTCTTTGCATTGATGCAGGAAGAACAAAGGGCCTGCTTTCATCCTGTTCTGAGTAATAATGTCTGAGCAGCAATGCGTTGGGTTTGCTAGTTATTTTTCCTGATACACATTAAGAGGTAACCATGCCTTAAAAAACTCGATGGCACCCAACAACAATGACAACAACATGCCTCCAAAAGGAGCCCTGGTGGTGCAGTGGTTAAGCACTCGGCTGCTAACCAAAAGGTAGGTGGTTCGAATCCACTAGCTGCTCTGTGGAAGAAAGATGTGGCACTCTGCTGCTGTAAAGATTACAGCCTTGTAAAGCCCATAGGGCAGTTCCACCCTGTCCTATAGGGTCGCTATGAGTCGGAATTGACTCCATGGCAATGGTTTTTTTTTTTGGTATGCCTCAAAAAGTGGAATATAGAACTACCATATGACCCAGAAATTCTCCCCTAGGTATATACCAAAGACCTGAAAGCAGCAACATGAACAGACCCATGTACACCAATATTCACTGCAGCAGTACTCACAATAGCCCAAAAGGAAACAATCAAAATGTCCTTCAACAAATAGATTAATGGCTAAACAAAATGTGTTATGTACATACAATGGAATATTACTCAGCCATAAAGAGGAATGAAGCCTGATGCATACCACAACATGGGTGAACCTAGAAAATATTATGCTGAGCAAAGTAAATCAGTCACAAAATGACAAATACTGTATGATCTCACTTATAGGAAATACACAAACATACAGAAACAAAAAAATTCTTAGTGGTTACTAGGAGTGGGAGGGAGGGGGAAGGGGGAGTTTTTGCTTGGGGTGCCTTGAGTGTATGTTAATGGTGGTGGAATAATTCGGAAAAGGCTATTGAGCATGGTTGCACAATTTGAAGAATGTCATCAATGTCACTGAATTCTACGTGTAGAAACTGTGGAATTGGTGTATGTTTTGTTGTGTATATTTTCATCACAAATTTTGTTAAGGCACAAGAAAAAGAGGTAGCTATGTTCATCTCTGTCCTGGCTGAAATCAAGTAGCTACTTCTGCTGTGTGAAAATAATCTGATTTTTTTATTTAAGCTGTAATTTTTTTTTTTACAAAAATTCTCAACAAATGATTAAAAAACATGACATGAAAATCTATTAGTGGCTATATCTTTAGCAGGTATGAAGAGGGTTGAATGGGAAGGGGCATGCAAGGGGCTTCTGGGGTGCTGTCATGTTCTATGTCTTGACCCAGATGGTGATTACCGCATTTTACACGTATAATGCACGTGCTATACTTTTTTTTGCCAACTGGGCCCTCCCCGACAAGGTATTCTCATAAGCACATTCTGCTAATTTTTTTTACAGCAACATGTAAAAAATTAGCATAGTGCTTAGAAAATACATCATGGGGGGAGGGCGCAAAAAAAGTATAACAAGTGCGTTATTTGTGTAAAAATACAGTACGTGGGTGTGTGCATTCTAATAATTCATTAAGCTGTGCCTTTTATGCACTTTTCAGTATGTGGGTTATATCTCAAATAAAAAGTCTTTTTAAAAATGCCAGATGCCATGATTCTGCTTCTCCTCTAAGAAAAGATTAGGAGACAGAGGTTCCTGTGAGAAACCCCACAATTTTGTTTCCCACTTACTCTTTAGAGAATTGTAGCTTGGGTAACCAGCTAGCTGAGAAGCCTTGCTTTATGTCAAAAATTTAGTTAGACTTGTGGAGCTAACAGGTAAGTAGCAAAACCAAAAGGGAGCAACGTAGTAGATGGAGGTTGTCTACATACATTGAAGGGAATATATCAATACTCTCTTGTATTTTCAAAACAATGTAGGATTTTGTTTTTCTATTTCTTCGCTAACACAGAATCCTATGGTTGTCTTATGTCTAAAGCTTCAAAACTGACAAGGATTTCAGCCACAATCTTACAAGCAAGACCTCTTTCTGCTGGCATCTCTAATCCATGGGTGAAAAAGGCTTATCTGATTTTTTCCTAATTACTTCATATGATCATGTCCACTGAGAACATCAGGACTGTTGATAATTTTTGGCTCCAGTTCACACATCTTCCATGAGGACCAAAGAGACTTCTTCCAGGGAATACACATACCTACCCTCTGCCCCACAAAGACAGATGACTGAGGAATTGGAAAGTGGTACATTTCCCCAAAGTCTAGCCTTCGAGCCTCAGAAACCACAGCCATTCTTGTATCCAGCTCCCCAATGTAATTAGTGACGTGCCAGAGAGAGGGGCTAGATTTTTGCTATGGTGGTTGTCTAACTGGCAACAAAATAGCATTGACACTTTGAAGCTGACATCTCACACTGATTCAAGAAGCACAGTTTTATCATAAACCGATTAGAGCTGGTACACAAACCCAAGGGTCTCCATACTTAGAGAGATGTTGAATGGCCACTCAAATCCCAATAGTCCCCCCTCAGTAAAACCCACTGGGAAATTCTTAATAAGTTCACAACGAGGTGACATTTGAAATTCCCTGCGGTCTCATATTTATCCAAATACATGCAGGGGGAAAAAAAAATGAAGTTTAGCCAAGAGAAAGTGCCAACCACCCATTCCTGGGACCTCTTGCTTGTTTCTAAGAAATAGGCTCCAAGAAAGAGCCTTGTAAAGGCTGACCATTGGGCCTTCGGAACAGGACAGAGGTCGAGGTGAGCTGCTTTGGTTTCCCAAATCAAAAGGGAGGAAAGTAAATGAGAAAATCTCCCGAGTTCAAACATTCCTTTAAAACCCCGCAACTTTAAATACTAAATGTGTTTCATGGCTGCCATCTTGAAAAACATTCGTTTGCCAAAGGCGCCCTTTGATTCCCATTTGGGATGGAAACGCTTGCCGATAATCCATTGAAACAGGTCCAGCACAAAGGCCTTCTTGCCACAATCATGGTGCTTTTGAAGGACAACATTTTTGTGTGCAAAATAAAACATTTTAATGCGCTACAATCCATTACACATATAGTCCTCCATTTCCTTTCAGTAATTATTCATTAGAAAACATTTAACGTCACTGCGGATTTCACACTGGGCCGTCTGGACACAAAGAACAAGAGATGGCCCATTTAGAAGGGGCTGGGGCCTTCTTTTCTAATCTGAGAAACTCCAAGGAGGTGGGGTCTGCAGGCCACAACAGGCTGGCTAAATTGTACGGTTAACGGTCAAAGCCCCCCTGCCTACTTTGACACTCATTTAAAGATGGCAGGGAACAATAGAGATTTGTTCTGTGCAAACCTTTCTTGTTTCGTGGTCTACATCAGCTCCACACATGAAACCGGCCTGAGATTCCATTCCACCTACCATCTCCCGCCCGCCTTCATCGACTCTCTCCTCTGCTCCTTTGCTTGTTCCCACTTTAACACAAAGAGACAGGTAAAGAATGTCGTGAAAAGGGGTCCATTCAGCGTGTCAGTTTTCATAATACAACTGCCTGTCAGGTTCCCTAGGAGCTATGAGGCGCTCAAACGTCTGGGTCCAGGCCAGGATTCCGGGCCGCGGGTAGGTTAGAGAGCTCAGCAGCTCCCCAGCCACCTCCCACCCTCCTGTAGCGAAAGGCCATCGCCCGGGCACTGACACCAGAAACCATATTTAACAGCAGTGGTTTCAAACATAGCAAGGGACCACATGCTGACTCCTGATGGGCTAGATGTACATGGATTCTTTTAATACTTATGTTTCAAAATGTAATTTAAAACTCATACCCAAAGACCTAAAAGCCTACTTGTAGGAAAGGTTGGGAAATATTTATCTTCTGCCATTAAAAAAAAAAAAGCTTTATTTTGGTAACATATAAATATATAAACCAAACCTGTTACTGTCGAGTCGCTTTGACTCACAGCCACCCTAGAGGACAGAGCAGAACTGTCCCATATGGTTTCCAAGGCTGTAATCTTTACGGAAACAGACTGCCACATCTTTCTCCTGTGGGGCGGCTGATGGGTTCGAACCACCGACTTTTCAGTAGCAGCCGAGCACTTAACCACTGCACCACCAGGGCTAACATTTGCCATTGTAAACCATTTTTAAGTGTAGAACTCAGTGACGTTAATCACATTCACCATGTTGTGTAACCATCAACACTACCTATTTCTAAAAGTTTCACACCACCCCAAACAGAAACTCAGTACCCCTTAAGGAGTAACTCCCCGTTCCCCCGTCCCCCAGCTCCTAGTAACCTCTAATCTACTTTTGTGGCTGTGAATTTGCCTATTCTATATTTCATGCAAGTGGGATCAGACAATATTTGTCCTTTTGTGTCTGACCTATTTCACTTTAGCGTACTATTTTCAAGGTTCACCCACATCATACATAGCATGTATCAGGACTTCATTTCTCTTTCTGGCTAAATGATATTGCATTGTATATAGTAACTTTTTAGAAGGTTCTCAACAGAGTGGTTTACCACCACAAGATCCTTCCCTGAAGTGGCTGCTAAATGAAAGGTTAGAGGTCCGAACCTGCCCAATGGCTCTGAGGAAGAAAGACCTGGCAATCTACACCTGTAAAGATTACAGCCTAGAAAACCCTATGCGGCAGTTCTACTCCGTCACATGGGGTCGCTATGAGTTGAATTGACTTCGATGGCACTTAACGACAACACAGCTGATACACTTCTAGTGTCATCTCTAACTCTGCATACTGCAGGGTACATACCACCTAGTGACGCTCCCAGAGCGTACACAGGAGGAACAAGTGAGCAAAAAACAAACACTGGCTTTTGTAGATTTTGTAAATTGACTCATGTCACTGTATTGGTATTTTTCCTATTACAGAAATCCTAACGTTTGCCCACATACTAGCTTTTTAAAAATTTTTAATTTTGATGAACATACCCAGCCGCGCATACACCCAATTCATCAATTTCTACATGTATAATTCAATAACATTGTTTACATTCTTCATGCTGTGTCACCGTCCTCACATCTCCACCCATATGGATTCACCACCATTGTCTTGGACTCACTGCCCCCTAAATTTCTCATCTATGCTGTATAGTTACTGTTGACAATTTGATCTCATCTAGATAATTCTTTAAGAGTGCAATGCTCATGGTAAACATTCTTTACTAATTTAGCTAAACAGTTGTTTAGTTTAAAGGTGACTTCAGGGAATAATTTCAGTTCATGGTTTGAAGATTTTCCCAGAGTGATAGATTTGGGGGTTCTTCCAGTTTCAAAAGATCCAGTAAGTCTGGATTCTGTAAGAATTTTAAATTCTGTTCCACATTTTCCCCCTTTTGCTCAGGATTCATCTATTGATTCTTTGAAATGTTCAGTAATAGTAGCTGGGCACCAACAGCAAACCCTCCCTTAAAAAAAAGAAGCTAAAGTTGCTGATACTAATTAAGTATATCAAAATACACCTCATTGAATTAGTTCTGTTGGTTTGAAGGCTCAAGGTCATGGCTTCACGGGACTGTCCAGTCAATTAGCCTAATACCATTTTTAGAGTTACTGTTCCACTGCCTAATTTGGTGAGTAGTGCCTGGGGTCTTAAAAGCCTGCAAGTGGGCATCCAAGATACCACAATTTGTCTCTATTTTCCTGGAGCAGCAGAGGAAGAAGGAAACCCAAGAATCAGAGAAAGAATTTGACTGCAGGTCTAACTGCTTCCATGAACTACTGCCTCCTTAGCCGTGAGACCAGAAGAACTAGATGGTGCCCGGCTATCATTACGTTTGTTTTTAATTATCATCATGATGTGCTAAAGAACATCATCCCCGATCATACAGTCCAACAGTAATGACATGCTAGATCTGATCAGTATGTGCCTAAGTAGAAAGCAAAATCCATACCAATTCAAGTTCCAGTCTAGAAGCCCAGACTAAGTGGCCAATGAAATTCTAAAAGCAAAACAGTTTTGATGCCCTATTCAGGGATCAGCAAACTAGGGCCCAAAGGCCAATTTTGCCCCCTGGCCTGCTTTTGTATGGCTCACAAGCTAAAAATGGCTTTCACATTTTTAAACAGTTGAAAAAAATTTCAAGAGAATAATGGTATTTCGTGACATGAGAAAATTACATGACATTCAAATTTCAGTGTCTATAAGTAAAGTTGTATTAAAACACAGCCATGCTCATTGTTTACATATGGTCTAGTGCAGCTTTCATGTTACAACTTCCCTTGAGTAGTTGGACAGAGGCTGAATCAACCGCAAAGTCAAAAATAGTTACTCTCTGGTCCTTAGCAGAAAAAGTTTGCTGAACCCTGCTATGTCCTATTTAGCACGTATTTCTCTTTCCTTGTTGTTACTGCCATTAAGCCAGCCCCTGGCTCATGGCAACTTCATGCAGAATAGAACAAAACACTGCGCTGTCCTGTGCCATCCCCATGACTGGTTGCGGAGTGGACTGTTGTCTTTGGAAGTAGATTGCCAGGCCTTTCTTCCTAGCCCATCTTAGTCTGTTAGCATCACAGTAACACACAAGCTTCCACAGACAGACGAGTGGTGGCCGCGCATGAGACGCACTGGCCAGGAATTGAACCCCGGTCTCCCACATGGAAGGTGACAATTCTACCATTGAACTACCACTGCCCCCTCACTTTCCTTAGGAAACCAGATTTCCGAATCAGTCGTATTTAAAAACTGCATCCACCAAGAGAAGCAATGTGGAATTTAAAATCTAACCCTTTCAAATGAATATTTAATGGCCTATGATACATCCCTCAAACTTGAACTAGGGTCAGATACTTCTAAATTAAGATCTTCTTTATTCTCAGCAGTTCTAATTTCGCAGTATCTAACAATGTTGAAAAATAAGTTCATTTAGAGCTTGAATTGAAACGATACCTTCTCCGGCCCATTGTTGCTGCCTGGCCCACCAAACACAAACCAAAGATTAACTCCGCAAACAGCAGGTAGCAGCTTCTCGCTTAGAACTTAACGAATGTTTGCTCGACGAACAGACGGATACATTTAACTCTCGAGGAGGGCCCTCTGAGGGCGCTGTCCTAGATTCTGAAAGATATGGCCCTGGGGCCACTAAAATTTAAACCAAACATACATCAAAAAGAAAGCATAGTCCCAAATTTGGATTCAAGAGGTCTAAGCTGTGGAATTGACGAGGATCAAACTTGAATGATAAAAGAATTACACTATTGCAAGTTTTTATGTGTCTGATTTACTCAATGCTGACAGCTCAACAGTTGAAATGAAGGATTAGCTTTTCATTTAATGTCAAGAAGACTGCTGGCGTTTTATTATCCAACTGCAGCCTCTTAATCACCCCTGAATGAGGATAATTATGAATATCAGCAAATAGAATAATGCTTTTAAATTACCTTAGGGATTAGACGGTCTCCCCATGAAAATTAGAGCCATTTGTGGAGTCTTAATTGCCCCATAGGAGTTGCAGATGGAGAAAAAAATCTGCAGTTACTTGGCCATGTTGATTCAGCACGACTGCTGTCAGCTGCCATCAAGGAGGCCCCTGACTGGCTCACAGCGACCCCAGGCACAAGAGAATGGAGCATTACCCAGGCCTGCGCCATCGCCATGAGCAGTTACAGATTAGACCCTTGTGATCCACAGGGCTTTCACTGACTGATTTTCAGAAGCAGATCACCAGGTCTTTCTTCCTAGTCTGTCTTAGTCTAGAAGTTCTGTTAAAACCTCTTCAGCATCATCGCAACATGCAAGCCTCCACAGACACACGAGCGGTAGCTGTGTACGAGGTGCGCTGACGGGGAACCAAACCCAGGCCTTCCACAGAGAAGGCAAGAATTCTGCCACTGAAGTACCAATGCCCCTGCAGCACAACTCAGCAGAAAAGCAGACCTGTTGCCACTGAGCCGCTTCTGACTCGTGGCGACCTCATGGGTTACAGAGTGGAACTGCTGCATAGGATTTTCTTGGCCGTAATCTTTACAAAGCAGATTGCCAGGCCTTTCTTCCACCAAGCCCCTGGATGGGTTTAAACCACCAATCTTTCTGTTTAAACCGTTTGCGCCACCCAGGGACCTTACTCATTGCTGTCAGGTCGATTCCGACTCATAGTGACCCTACAGGACAGAGTAGAGCTGCCCCATGAGGTTTCCAAAGCTGTAAATCTTTACTGAAGCTGACTGCCACATCTTTCTCCCTTAGAGCCGCTGGTGGGTTGGAACTGCTGACCTTTCGGTTAGCAGCCGAGCACGAGCACTTTAACCACTCTGCCACCAGGGATCCTTCCAGGGACCTTAAAAAACCCCACTGCCGTCGAGTCAATTCCAACTCATAGCAACCCTATAGGACAGAGTAGAACTGCCCCACAGGGTTTCCAACGAGTGGGGTGGTGGATTCGAACTGTCAACATTTTGGTTAGCAGCTGAGCTCTTAACTGCTGTGCCACCAGGGCTCCACTCCAGGGACCTTAGAGGGCTAAAAAATGTTGACTTCAAGTTCTAGACTTTTCTGTTTCCCAATGCTAAATGTTAGGGGAGAAAAGATCTTTGGAAGTTTATAGCTGTCTTAAGTGGAGGATCTCTATTCTAATAACTCTTAGCTTTCCCGGAAGTCTAGGAATTCTCCCTGCTTCCCAAACAGAGTTTGTAGATGAGCTTATAAAAGAGGCATTTTCTTGCCTTAAGAGCCCTAGTGGTGCAAAGGTTAATCACTTGGCTGCTAACCGAAAGGTTGGTTCGCATCCACACAACAGCTCTATGGGAGAAAGATCTGGCGATGTGCTCCAGTAAAGATTACAGCCTAGAAGAGACCATGGGGCAGTTCTACTCTGTTAGACGGGTCGCTATGAGTTGACAATCAACTCAACGACACCCAACAACAACAAGGGGAAGAATGACTCCCTCCTCTACCCTCCTCTCTGCCTGGCGTCCTCAGCTATCTTCACTGGAGCAAAAGATATTTCATGGTCTGGGTGCCTTGCAAATGCTCAGCAGAACTTGGATATTGACAATGGATTATATTAACACCTGTTTGGACCACCAAATACGAACGTGTGGCCTGGAGTTTTCCCAGGGTGCCTTTTTGTTCTTGTTTTCCCTCCACCTGAGTCGGCATCCCAATGCGTCGATGAGGAAATTAATAGACTTCACACAATAGACCACTTTCAATGTGGCTTTTTAATTATTTTCCATCTCCCCTCCAAAAAAACAGTTGTCACGGAGTTGATTCCAACTCATGGTGACCCCATGTGTGTCAGAACAGAACTGCACTCCATAGGGTGCAGTTTTGGCTGGTTTCTTGGAAGCAGATCACCAGACCTTTCTTCCGAGGTGCCTCTGGGTAGGTTTGAACCACTAACCTTTCAGTTAGTAGCCAACTGCTTAACTATTTGCACCACCTAGGGATTTCTCATCCCGAAAGGGGTATCTAAATAATACTTGGGCAAAAATGGCTGTGACTTTAGATATTTAGAAGTCACTTAAGCCTGAAGTGTTGGTTCTCAAGCTTCAGCATGTAGGAGAACGACCTAGTGAAGCCCAGGGGAACCGCAGAGAGTGGGCCCAGGAAACAGCATATTTAACAGGTAGCCCAGGTCACTGCAGTGCGGCTACCCCAGGACCATACTTATAACCCCTGCTCCTCAAAGTATTCATGGACCGGCAGCACCAGAAGCCCCTGGGAGCTTGGCAGAAATGCAGAGTCTCAGGCCCCACCCCAGAATCACTAAGTCGAAACCTGCATGCCCACCAGACCCCAGATGATTTGTGTACGCGGGACAAAGAAGCACCAATGTAAGACCCAGTGACTCTGAGAAAAGGAAGCATTAGGCCAAGGAAGACTGAAGGTCAGGGAAAAACACGCCTAAGACCGCGAAGATGAAAACTAGAGTCGAAGGAAACGGGAGACAGAAAGCTCCATCAAACGCCGTGGGGCTGCGAAAGGGACTGTCGGAGGAGAGAAGAAGGAACGAAGACAAACAGGACAGGGCTTGCCCACACTCCAGCCACCAGGAGCTAAGGGTTGGCTTGCTGTACAAATTGGAAAATCAGCTTTTCTTTCTTTTCCTATGACTGCGCACCCTGGTGGTGCAGTGGTTAAGCGCTTGGCTGCTAACTGAAAAGGCTGGCGGTTTGAACCCACCCAGTGGCTCCACGGGAGAAAGACCTGGCAATCTGTTCCCGTAAAGATCACAGCCTAGAAAACCCTACGGGGCAGTTCTACTCTGTCACGTGGGGTCACTAGGAGTAGGAATCGACTTGACAGCAACTAACAACAGCAGAAGAACTTATTAGAGATTTTCCAAGCCTTTTTCCTCCTTCTCCAATACAAGCCAGGCTGTTTCTCTTTTGTGAAGCTGAATTTGACTGGAAGGACAGGCCCCTTTTTATCTCTCTTCCTTTTGGCGAGGTGGCTGAAAAGGCCTAATCTCAAATCTAGAAAAGTCAAGGTTAAGTAGACGCAGAAACTTAAAAGATACTGCCAGTCTTTAATTAAGGAGTCTGCTTCCTAAAGAGACATACCTTCTCTATCGCAAATATTTATTTAAAAAAACAAAAACAAAATACAAGCTGTTTAGCCATAAACTGGATATGTTTTGTTGTTGGGTGGTGTCGAGTTGGTTTCGACTCCTAGTGACCCCATGCGACAGAGCAGGGCTGCCCCACAGAGTTTCCTAGGCTGTAATCTTTACGGGAGCAGACTGCCAGGTTTTTCTCCCAAAGAGCTGCTGGGTGGGTTTGAACTGCCAATCTTTCGGTTAGCAGCTGAGCACTTAACCTTTGTGCCACCAGGGCTCCTATAAACTGGATATACGTATTGGAAATATTCATTCCACAAAAGGCAGACTTCTTGGGCACCTGCCCCAGGCAGGTGGTTATCCTGGACCTTGCTGGCTGGGATTAGTATGGCTTGTGGGAGGGGAGGGGAGAGACAGAGGGAGGGAGACACAGAGACAGAGGCAGAGACAGCGAGCACATGTTAGCAGGCGCTTCAAGGAAAATATGCAATAAAGAGAGAAAAATGTGTATACCTTTTTAAAATAACTCTTCTGGATTTTGCTATTACACTGAATGACCCATATAAGATAAAGTAGGGAAATCTGGATGAAAAGTATATTGATTAAATAAGAAACGATTAAAAGCCATTCCCCCAACAGATATAGTTCTTTAAAATGGTTATCTATTTCCTCGTCTGATTGTCAAATAATTACACATTTGTTTTAGACAGTCTGGAAAAATGCAATAAAGAGAATTAAAAATCATCTACAATCCCACCACCCAGAAATTGCCACTGTTTTCATTTTGGAATATCTCCTTCTAGTCCTCCACACCCCTGTACAGTAAAACTGTGATAATGTTTTATACATGGTTTTTTAAAAACAACATGACTAATCCTTATAAAAATAAGAAAGACAATTTAAAATATCACATAATGTGAAGTCATCTGGGAAGGTGTCCTGGTGGCAAAGTGGTTAAGTGCTTGGCAGCTAACCAAAAGGTTATTGGTTCGAACCCACCAGCCACTCCACGGGAGAAAGATGTGGCAGTCTACTTGCATAGAGATTACGGCCTTGGAAACCCCATGGGGCAGTTCTACCCTTTCGTATAGGGTCGCTATGAGTCAGAATGGACTTGAGAGCAACAGGTTTGGTTTGGTTTTTGGAAAATCACTGCGACTCGAAACATTCAAAATTACAAAGTTAGAAATCAAAATTCAGGCCATAGTTTCTTTCTTTCCCAATAAGTTCTATGTACCATAAGAGTATTGCTTTTTAGTCTCTCAGCCAAGTACCACCTCTGATTATGGTGTTAACACTAAGGACTAGAATTTTTCATTAATAAATGTCATCTGTTAAAGACTCTATTAAAAGACTCATGTGACAACAAAGACTTTTACCAAAAAAGAGAAAAAAATAATAATAAACTTCATCTTCTGAACCACACTGAGGGTAAAAGCCTACAGCCTTCAATATAGATTATACCTTGCCTTAGGCTGGGTTCTCTAGAGAAGCAAAACCAGTAAAGCATATACATGTAGGTATAGAGAGACTTATATCAAAGAAACAGCTCATGCAATTTTAGAGGCTAGAATGTCCCAAATCTGTGGATTAGGGTAGAGGCGTCTCCGGATTCACGTAGCCACAGGGACTGGTAAACCCAAGATCAGCAGGTTGGAAAGCAGGACTCTGCTCACAGACTGTGAAGACTGACGAATCCCAGGATCGGCAGATAAGCTGCTAGCTCAAGTCCCAAGAACCGGAGGTCAGGCAAACAGGAGACAGCCACAGGATCCAGAGTGAGCAAAAAGCCAGAACGTCTGCTTATATTCAGACGCAGGCCACACCTCCAAGGGAACTCCCATCTGATTGGCTACTCACAGCAGATTCAATCATGGGAGTGATCACATATAAACACAGAGAATCATGGCCCAGCCAAGTTGACATACAATCTTAACCATCACACACCTGAACACAAAGAAAACAAAAATCTTCATAACTGGACCAATAAGCAGCATTGTGATAAATGGCGAAGAAATTGAAGTTGTCAAGGATTTCATTCCACTTGGATTAACAATCAATGCCCATGGAAGCAGCAGTCAAGAAATCAAATGACATATTGGATTGGACAATTCTGCAAAAGACTTCTTCAAAGTGTTAAAAAGTAAAGATGTCACTTTGGTGACAAAGATTCAACTGACCCAAGCCATGGTCTTTTCGATAACCTCATAAGCCTGGGAAAGCCGGACAATGAAAAAGGGAGATAGAAGGAGAATTAAGGCATTTGAACCATGGTTTGGCAAAGAATATTGAATATATCGTGGGCTGCCAAAAGAACAAACAAATCTTGGAGGAAGCACAGCCAGAATGCTCCTTAGAATCAAGGATGGTAAGACTGGTTTGCTTACCTTGGACATGTCATCAGGAAAGACCAATCATTAGAAAAGGACGGCTTGCTTACTTTGGACATGTCATCAGGAAAGACCAATCATTAGAAAAGGACATCATCATGTTTGGTAAAGTAGCACCATCACCAACACCCACTGCCACTGAGTCAATTCCGACTCATAGCCCCGCTACAGGACAGAGTAGAACTGCCCTATAGGGTTTCCTAGGAGCACCTGGTGGATTCAAACTACCAACCTTTTGGTTAGCAGCCGAACGCTTAACCACTACGCCACCAGGGTTTCCTGGTAGAGTAGAGGGTTAGTGTCATGGATTGAACTGTGTCCCCCCAAAAATGTGGGTAGCAACTTGGCTAGGTCATGATTCCCAGTATTGTATGATTGTGTTATCTGATGTGATTTCCTTATGTGTTGTAAATTCTATCACTGTGATGAGGTTATACTGATGAGGTTGACAAGATTAGTGTCTTCATGCAATCTCTTTTGAGATATAAAAGACAGAAGTGAGCAGAGACACATGGGAACCTCATACCACCAAGAAAGCAATGCCAGGAGCAGAGCATGTCCTTTGGACCTGAGGTTCCTGTGCTGAGATGCTCCCAGACCAAGGAAAGACTGATGCATCACAAGGACCTTCCTCCAGAGCCGACAGAGAGAGAGAGCCTTCTTCTGGAGCTGATGCCCTGAGTTTGGACTTGTAGCCTACTGGACTGTGAAGACAATAAATTTTTCTCTGTTTAAACCATCCACTTGTGGTATTCCTGTTAGAGCAGCACCAGATGACTGCAGAGACAGTTAGCAAAAATGACAAAAACCATGAATGAGATGGATTGACAAGGTGGCTGCAACAATGGGCTCAAACATAGCAACGATTGTGAGGATGGCGTAGGACGAGGTAACATTTTGTTCTGTTATACACAAAGAAGCATGAGTCGGAGCCTATCTGACAGCAGCTAACAACAGTAACAGCAACATCTGTGTGTACGGCATTATGGGAAACAGCTGGTACTTAAGAACTTGCTGCTGTTTACAAATAAAACACAATTACAGGAAGAGTTAAGACAGAATTTCTGGATTCAATGCCTAACCTTTTAAATGACCCTTAAGCAGGTGCCAATAAGAATATGGTTAATTAGGAAGTTATTTGGCTCCTGGGTGGTGCAAACAGTTAAGCACTTGACTACTAGCTGAAAGGCTGGTGGGTTCAAACGCACCCAGAGGCGCCTCGGAAGACAGACCTGGAGATCTATATCTGAAAGATCACAGCCTTGAAAACCCTGTGGAGCAGTTCTATGCTGCACGCACAGGGCCGAGATGAGTTGGAATCAACTCAAAGGCAACTAATTACAACAGGAAGTTACTTAATATATTGTCATAAGTTCCTGGTGTGATTTTGCTTCTCTTTAAGATTTCAATATAAAATGCTTACTTTGTTAGTCAAAAGAGAAGGTAAGATAGTAGAAGCTGACTGGAGGAAACGTGTTCGTGTTTTCACCTGGCTTAAGAGTTTTTAGAGTAGTAATACAAAAGCACACTGACCTGGCTTAGATTCAGCCTTGCTTTAAAAATAAACCCAAACCTAACCCGCTGCTGTCGAGCCAATTCCAACTCACAGGGACGCTCTAGGACAGAGCAGAACTGCCCCATAGGGTTTCCAAGGATGGCTGGCGGATTCGAACTGCCGAGCTTTTGGTTAGCAGCTGAGCTCTTAACCACTGCACCACCAGGGTTCCACTTTAAAAATAAGCCACACCAAAATCCCACCACCTGTCTGTCAGTTGTCATACTGTGGTGGCTTGTGTGTTGCTTTGACACTGGAAGCTATGCCACTGTATTTCGAATACCAGCAGGGTCACTCATACTGGATAGGTTTCAGTGGAGCTTCCAGACTCAGACTAGGAAGAAAGGCCTGGAGATCTACTTCCAAAAATTTGTCAAAAACTGCATGGATCACAACAAAATATTGTCCAACGTAGTGCTGGAAGATGAGCCACGTGGCTTGGAAGGCGTTACACAAAAGCTGCACTAGAGCTGTGCTACCCCTTTATAGTCAGACCCATCACCCTCTGTTTAAGCCCTGGCAACCATGAATCTGCTCTCCATTTCTATACAAGAACTTTCTTCTACAATGTTGTCATTTCAAGAACGATACAGAAATAGACCCAAACAGTATATAACTATTTGAGGTTGTCCTTTTTCACTCAGCATGTTGTTATTCTTAGTTGGTGCCGTTGAGTCAATTGCGACTCATAGCGACCCCATGTGACAGAGTAGAACTGCCCCATAGGGTTTTATTGGCTGTAATTTTTACAGCAGCAGATGGCCAGGCCTTTCTTTCTCCCACAGAGTTGCTGGACGGGTTCAAACCGCCCACCTTTTGGTTAGCAGTTGAGCGCTTAATTGCTACGCCACCAGGGCTCATTTCACTCAGTGTTAACACCCTGAAATCCACTGAAGTTGTTGGATGTACCAATAGTTTGTTTCTTTTTATCACTGAGTAGTATTCCATCCAAATAAGATTTCACCGAGGGAATCTGGGGATTAATTCATAAGCTAAGGAAGGCTGAATTCCTTCTACTTTTTTAAAAATATAACTAACCAAAAAACCAAGTTGCCACCTAGTCAGTTCCAACTTAGGCAACCCTATGCGTGTCAAAGTACAACTGCGCTCCATGAGGTTTTCAAGGCTGTGAACTTCCAGATGCAGATCACCAGGCCTTCCTTCCAAGGTGCATCTGCGTGGGTTTGAACCACCAGTGTTTCAGTTAGTAGCTGTGCTCTTAACCGTTTGTGTCACCTGGGGACTCTTAAAAAATAGAACTACATACAGATAAATGTGCTTGCATATTTCTATATGAATTCTGTATAGTCACAACAATAGAAAATACCGCAAGCTCCTGCAAAAATGGCACTGATTAAGAAAAACAGAAAACAACAAATGCTGGCAAGGTTGTGGGGAGATTGGAACCCTTATCTACTGTAAAATGGTACAACCACTGTGGAAAATGGTATGGCGCTTCCTCAAAAAGCTAGAAATACTTTATGATCCAGCAATCCCACTCCTACCTATGATATACCCTAGAGTTCTAACAACAGTGACACAGACATATGCACACCTGTGTTCACTGCAGCATTATTCACAATAGCAAAAAGATAGAAACAACCTATAACGGATAAATAAATTATGGTACATACATACAATGGAATACTATGCAGCTATAAAAGAATAATGACGAGTCCTCGAAACATAACATGGATGAATCTGGAGGACAGTATGCTGAGTGAAACAAATCAATCATAAAAGGACAAATATTGTATGATCTCACTTTTATAAAAAGACAAGAATAGGTATACGTACAGAAATCGACGTTCATTGGTGGTTGCCTGTTTTAGTTATCTAGTGCTGCTATAAAAGAAATACCGCAAGTGGATGGCTTTAACAAACTGAAACTTATTCTCTCACAGTCTAGTAGGCTAGAAGTCCAAATTCAGGGGAGCCAGCTCCATGGGAAGGCTTTCTCTCTGTCGGCTCTGGAGGAAGGCCCTTGTCATCAATATTCCCCTGGTCTAGGAGCTTCTCAGCGCAGGGACCCCAGGTCCAAAGGATGTGTTTTGCTCCTGGCACTACTTTCTTTGTGATATGCGGTCCCCCTGCTCACTTGTCTCTTTGATATCTCAAAAGAGATTGACTCAAGATACAACCTAATCTTGTAGATTGAGTCCTGCCTCATTAACATCATAGAAATAGGATTTACAACACATAGAAAAATCATATCAGATGACAAAATGGTGGACAATCACACAGTACTGGGAATCATGGCCTAGCCAATTTGACACACATTTTAAGGGGACACAATTCAATCCATAACGTTACCAGAGATGGAAGGGGGAGAGAGGAGGAATCTCTTTGTAGATAGTAGACACTTGTTATTTTTTGGGATGGAAAAGGCAATAATGAGTGTGGGCGAAGTGTGCACAACTTGACCAAGGTAAATAATGACACTAAGAAGTACACAAGAATAAGGGACGTTTTGGTAAATGCTATTATGTATATAAATTTGCAACAACAGCAATAACAACCAAAACATATGTATGTGGTTACATAGGTAGGTATGTATGCATATATGCATGTAGGAAGGTATATGTGCGTATATACACATGTGCACAGATAGGCATATCTGTAGGCATATGTATATGCGTGTACATGTGTGCTGCATATATATTCATATATATTGCAAACCACATAGGGGGCACAGTTACGGATCCTTCCTAGACATAACCAAACACCTGGTGGGATTGGTTTACTGGGTTTGAAGGCTTAGGACCATAGTCTCTTGGGACAATTCAGTCAATCGGCACAGCATGGTCCATAAAGTTTATGTTCTGTATCCTAGTTTGGTGAGTAGCATCTGGGGCTTTTAAAGCTTGCGAGCAGCCATCTAAGAGACAACTATTGGTCTCTACTCGTCTGGAGTGAAAAAGAAAGAAGAAACCCAAAGACTCAAAGTCTGCAAGACAAAGAGCTTACATGAACCATGGCCTCATCTCTCCTGAGACCAGAAGAACTAGATGTTGCCTAGCTACCCCTACCAACTGTTCTGACCAGGGGAACAATAGATGGAACCAGATAGAATGGGAGAAAAATGTAGAACAAAATTCAAATTCTTAAAAAAGGCCAGACTTACTGGACTGGTAGAGACTAGAGGAACCCCCAAGACTATCGCCCTGAGGTGCCCTTGAAACTCTGTACTGAAACCACTCTCGGAAGTCACCCTTCAGCTAAATAACAGACTGGCTCGTAAAATAAACAATATCACCTATGAGTACTGTGCTCCTTAAAAAAAATGATCTATATGAGACCACATTGTCAACATTTACCCTAAAGCAAAGATGAGAAGGTAAGAGGGGGCAGGGAAGCTAGATTAATGGAAATGGAACAACCAGAAAGGAAATAATGAGAATGTTGACACATTGTGAAAAATGTAACCAATGTCATTGAACAATATCTATAGAAATTGTTAAATAGGAACCTAATTTGCTGTGTAAGTTTTCACCAAAAACACCATAAAATTCCATGTATATGAAGAAGAAAATATAACACACGACCTGGCTTGAGGACAGGCTTACCTGATTCATCTCCTGTACAAGACCTGTTGCATAGAGAACACTCCTGAATTAATCTGGTAATTAATCAGCTCAATTATTTTCTCCCTGGGAATCATACTTCCTAGAGTTACTGTTTTGAGATGTAATGCAGGGATGACAAGTCAAACGAGGACCTTTTTCTGGGCATTCAAATACATTCTTGGTCAAGGAGAGTGCCATTTTGAGTTACCCGTTGCCAAGGTGACAGTACTGGGTGCTACAGAAATAGATAATCGACTGAATGGATCGATGACAGGCTGTAGCTAGAGTTTCTTCATTGTGAGTGAAGCTTCTGTGGCAGACCACTAAATTATTCTACTACATACATACGTGCTTCTGGAATCTTCTTGGCTGGTAGAGGAGAATAATCCTTCAGCAAAGAATGTGTTCTAAGTCAGCAACAAATGAGATCCTTATGCGAAAGAAAACCCAAACAAACAAAAAATAGAAAAATTGTCTTTGTAAGTCTTCATGCCTTTAATTAACTTCTGGAAAAAGGCAATAGGTTTGACACTCAAGTTGTTCTGCCTTCAATCTCCCCAGAAGAGCCTTTTCACTGTCTACATGCTAAAGAAAATAGCTCAGTTTTAGCTTCTTCAAAGAAGCCCTGGTGGCACAATAGTTAAGTGCTCAGCTGCTAACTGAAAGGTCGGCGGTTCGAACCCACCCAGTGGCTCCTCGGGAGAAAAAAAAACTGGCGATCTGCTCCCGTAAAGATTACAGCCTAGGAAACCCTATGGGGCAGTTCTACTCTGTCATATACAGTCGCCGTGAGTCAGAATCAACTCGACAGCACACAGCAACAACAATGACAGCTTCTTCAAGTGATCTGTATATGGGACAATTTGGGGTTACTGCATTTAAAAATAAACACAATATTTCTAGGATGATAAAGAACATTTATGAAGGGTCTAACAAGTAAGGACAATTATTGCCTAAGATTTCCTGCAACATTAGGTCACCTGCACTCTCCAATACGGTGGCCACTAGCCACACGTGGCTATTTAAATTAATTACAATTAAGTAAAATTTAAAATTCAAGTCCTCAGTCGCACTAGCTATATTTCAAGCACTCAATTCTCATACGTGGCTAGTGCATTGGACAGAGCAAATACACATTTTTATCATTACCGAAGTTTTATTGAATAGCACTGCTCTGGATCAATTTGAAATGAATTGGCAACACCCTGTACTTGGGTTCTTGTATTATCAGACTTTCCCCAAACAAAAAATAGGGAGAGCATCTACTTGATTGTCTTAAATAAAAGTTTTCACCAAACAAACTCAGAATCTAATTTCTGAGCCCAAGCCTCTCTCTGTGCCTCCACGAGGCCCAGTGCTGCTGTTATTTAGACCTTCCTTGTAGAAGAAGGAGCCCTGGTGGCTTAGTGGTTAAGCGTTTGGCTGTGAACCAAAGATCAGCAGTTCGAATCCACCAGCTGCTCCTTGGAAACCCTATGGGGCAGTTCTACTCTGTCCTGTAAGGTTGCTATGAGTCAGAATCGACTTGATGGCAATAGGTTTGTAGAAGAGAAGCCCCCAGCATGAGGCTACCTTCAGGTCACATTACCTTAGGCTCCATCCTGTATGGCAGGAAAGCGGGTGGTTAACGATTATTCCACGCGTGCCATTCAAAACGTGCTTCCCCCTGGTTTATGATCCTGCTTGACGTGACACTCGGCAACAAGGGAGGAGGCGAGTCTCGCCTGCCGGGGCGGAGCGGCATTAATAATTCATCCTGGGAGTTAGTGGCTGCATCCTGAGGCTACCCACCTGTGGGTACCTGGGGCTGCCTGTTGAGCGATAAGAACTGGAAACCGGACCTTCCTCGAGATTACGTTACAGCCACTGCTGATCTTTGACTAGTCACTTACGTTCCTGACCAGTCGCTGACTATTAAAAGGAATTCAGGACCTTCAGCGAGCTATGCTAAGGAGCCCTGGCAGTGTAAACAGTTAAGCGCTCGGCTGCTAAACGAAAGGTTGGCGGTTTGAACCCACCCAGCAGTACTGCAGAAGAAAGGCCTCGCATCTGTTTCCGTAAAGATTACAGCCTAGAAAACCCTATGGGGCAGTTCTACTCTGTCACATGGGGTCTCTTTGAGTTGAAATCGACTCCTCGGCACCCAACAACAACGTGAGCTCTGCTAAAAAGAATTCTCTCAACCTCTGTGGCTAGATCCAGCCCAGTGGAAATCCTGTTGGAATCAACCAACCAACTTGACCAGACAACTTCAAGGCTCATAATACAGAGACTCTGACCATCCCCAGGTTTCCTTCATTTTAATCACATTGTTATTAATTTTCAGATGCAAAAGTAATGAATGAATGGGTACCTTCTCCTTGTAAAAAATAACACTACCGATATTGGAGGCAGTATAGTTGAAGAGAAGCTTAGAGTTCACCTCCCAGGCTTGGATCTAATTTTGTGTTTGTAAAGTTGTATTATTTTCCTTTAAAAGAACTCACCCCGCCCCCCGGCCCCGATTGGTGGAATAATTTGGAAACGGGATGGTGGTGATGGTCACACAACATGATAAATGTAACTGATGTCACTGAATTGTACATGTAAACAATATTGATTTGGCAAATGTTTTATATACATATGAAACCAAAACAACTTAACAAAAAGATAATGTGTAGACAAATACTTAACCCTAATTAATGACATAAATAAATAAGAACCCAGATGGTGCAAAGCCGTTTGTGATCGGCTTCTAGCTTAAAGGTTGGCAGTTTGAACCCACCCAGTGGCTCTGTGGAAGAAAGGCCTGGTGATCTGCTTCCATAAAGATTACAGCCAAGACAACCTTATGGGGCAGGTCTGCTCTGTAACACACGGGGTCACCATGAGTCAGAATAACTCAACGGCAGCTAACAACAACAGCGATATAAATGCTGAGGAATTTAGGGAGAAGGGTATTCATGTTTGCAGTTTACTTTGAAATGCTTCAAAAATAAGATGGATTGATGGAGGATAGAGGGACGCTTGCACTGATAGATATCTGATAAAGCAAGCACAGTACATTTTTTTTTCTTATTTTACTTCAGGTGAAGGCTTACAGAACAAATAGTTTCTCATGAAACAGTAGTACACATATTGTTTTATGACATTGGTTAACAACCCCACAACATGTCAACCCTCTCCCTTCTCGACCTTGCAGGGTCACTATAAGTCGAAATGAACTCAATGGCAACAAGTTTTTGGTTTGGTGGAATGGCTAATGATCGCAAGCATCTTTTCATCTATTTGTTGGCTGCCTGAATGTCTTCTTTGGTGAAATGTCTGTTCATGTCCTTTGTCCATTTTTCGATTCAATTGTTTGTCTTTTTGTTGTTGAGTTGTTGAAGTTTTCTATATATTTTAGAGATTAGACCCTTATCAGGTATGTCATTGTCAACATTTTTTTCCCAGTTTGTAGGTTCTCTTTTCACTCTCTTGGTAAAGTCTTTTGATGGGTGTAAGTTAGCACAGTAAAGTTTTGTTTTGTTTTTAAAATATTTTATTGTACTTTAGGTGAAAGTTTACAGAGCAAACTAGTTACCATTCAATATATTGTACACAAGTGTTCCATGACATTGGCTGCAATCCCCACACTGTGTCAATACTCTCCCCATTTCTACCCTGGGTTCCCCATATCCTTTTGTCTGGTTTTCCTACCCCTTCCTACCTTCCATCTTTGCTTTTGGGCAGATGTTGCCCTTTATGCCTCTTACAATTGTTGGTTCTACGGAGCACGTTCTTTTTGGGTATTATTGTTTATTTCACAGGCCTGACTATTGCTTGGCTGGAAGGTGGTTTCCGAGAATGATTGCAAGTCAGAGGGGTGTCTTAGGAGCACAGTAAAATTTTAATGGTAGAATTTAGGTTGTGGATTTATAGGTATATACTTTAAGATATTTTCAACTTTGCTATGAAAATTATGAAGATCTTTATAATAAAAATTTGGAAGCCTCCCCCGGCATTGTATAAGCCACAGGTCCCCAAACTTAAGCCTGCTTCTGCAAGTGGGTCAAGGTTAAGAACATGGACTGTGAGCTCATGGCTGGGTTCTACCCTGACTCCACTCCCTATCAGCTGTAGGACCGTGGGCACATGACTGACCTCTGGGCCTCAGTTTCCCGACCTGTAAAACCGGGGAAGATGATGATACTGCCTTCCTCAGCAGTTACAACATTTAATACACGTAAAATAATTGGACAAGGAGCCCTGGTGGCGCAGTGGTTAAGGACTTGGCTGCTAACCGAAAGGTTGGTGGTTCGAACTCGCCAGCCACTCCGCAGGAGAAAGATGTGGCAATCTGCTTCCGTAAAGATTTACAGCCTGGGAAACCCTACGGGGCAGTTCTACTCTGTCCTGTAGGGTGGCCAGGAGTCAGAATCGACTTGATGGCTCATGGGTTTTTGTAAAGCAATCAGAAGGCTGCCTGACACTCAGTGACACCCTAGTAAGTGTTAACCCCAAATGCTGTCATAGATAAGGTGCCAACCAGTCTTCTGTAGCCCCCTCCTCAGGCCTCTCCCCTAGGGATCCACCATTACCATCTTGCTGTTTTCCTTCCACATTTTTTTCTATCCAATTACATATATGCATGTGCACTTATAACAAATACACAGTATGGTTTCTGTGTAAGTGTGTGACTGGGGAGTCTCTCGGTGGCATTAATGGTTAAGTGCTAGACTACTAATTGAAAGATTGGCGGTTCTAATCTTCCCAGAGCTCCTTGGAAGAAAGACCTGGCAATCTGCTTCTGAAAGGTCACAGCCTTGAAAGCCCTCTGGAGAAATTCTACTCTGTAACACATGGGGTTGCCATGAGTTGGAATTGACTCGATAGCAATGGACTTTTTTTTTTTTTTTTAAAGTTTTAAATGACTACTGTGGTTTCTGCTGCGTTTATGTAAAATTCAAACTGGCACATTTTTATTGATTATCCTTTAGAAAACATTGTATTCTATATAGAAGTTAATTTGGAGAATTCCTACTCATGCAGTCGTCTCTGACACACGCAGACTCGGTATGTTCATTTCGAGAGCAAGATCATATAGAATTGGAATTGTCTGACTTCACTTCCGGCGCAGTTCATGTCTCCAGTCCCTGGGGTACTATGAGTTCCTGAGTTTAAATTACAGATTAGAAATAAATAATGATATATGTATGTGATTTTTCTTTTCTGAGTTATCACTGTTTCCTAATATGAAGTTTTAAATGAGGTTACTTAGTTATAAAAACATTTGCAAAGAACTAGAATCATCCTTGAACACCCTGCTTTAAAATTGTCCCTTGAGATTAGAAAATGGTGCCACCGTTGTGGAAAACAATGGGGCAGTTCCTCAAAAAGTTAAACATAAAATTACCATATGACTCAGCAGTTCCACTCCTGAGCATATACACAAGAGAACTGAGAGCAGGGACTCAAACAGATACGTGTACACCAATGTTCACTGCAGAAATATTCACAACAGCTAAACGGTAGAAACAATGCAACTGTCCGTCAACAGAAGAACGGACAAACTAAATGTAATATATCCATACCCATTAAAAAAACCAAACCTGTTGCCATTGAGTCAATTCCGACTCATAGCGACCCTATAGGACAGAGAACTGCCCCACAGAGTTTCCGAGGAGTGCCTGCTGGATTTGAACCGCCGACCTTTTGGTTAGCAGCTGTAGCTCTTAACCACTACACAACCAGGGTTTCTATATATCCATACAAGAGTATTATTCGGCCATAAAGAGAAATGAAGTTCTGATACATGCTACAACATCGACGAACCTTGACAACATTATGCTGAGTGAAATAAGCCAGACCCAAAAGGATGAATATTGGATGTTTCCACTTATATGAAATACCCAGAATAGGCAAATTCATAGACACAAAAGCAGATTAGCGGTTACTAGGGGCTGGAGAGGGGAAGTGGAGAGTTATTGCCTAAGGGGCACTGAGTTTCTGTTTGCAGAGATGAAAAGCTTTTGGAAATGGATAGTGTTGGTGGTGACACAGATCCTCACAGAGAAATTGTGGAGAAGGCCTGTAACTACGTAACATCAGGGTGTAAGGAAGCAAATGCACACATAGAGAAAAGAATCAAGTTTCAAAGAAAAGTAGCAGTAGCATGACAAAAGATGCAGGTCTTTGACATCACCAGAAGAAATCAAAACAGCAACGTTTAAAGAACTGAGGGCTCGTTCTAAAGCAAAGGATAAAATAAGGTCAATGTCGTTATCATTCAGCCATTTTCTCTGAAGAAAAACCTTGCAAATTTTTACCAAACATAACAGAAATGTATGATGAATTTTCTAAAGAAGATATTTTAGAAAAAACTATTCAATCATGGAGACATTTGAAAGCTGCAAGATTTGATCCTGAAAAAACAAAGGCATAGACAATGTTGCTATTTCTGGAATGTCTTGTGAAATGGAATTTTTATTAATCTCTGCCCGACATCCGTATGTTTAAGACTTTTCCTAACTATTTGTATATCTGTTGCTTCATGTCTACAGAATATACATCTGAAAAAAAAAAAAAAAAAAGAGAGATCAATTTTGACGAAGTCATTGCCAAATTTGAAGGCATTTAGGCTCAAAAACGAAGTAATATTATTATTCATTAATGGGACAGATCACTACGTAGGTGTAAGTTTTTGTTTTTGTTTTTCTCTTTTGTCAAAAAATACATTAATGTAATTTAAAAGTATTACTCCTTCTTTTCCTATTTTGTGCTGTAAAGTTTATTTTAATTATTATTATTTTTTACTAGGAATTGACTAGACAATTTCAAAAATCACCTATATGAGATGAAATGGTCAAAAATGACTCTAGACTATGGCCCCCAGACACCCTTTTAGCTCAGTGGTAAAGTCATTTCTGAGGTTCACTGTTCAGCCGGGGAGTGGACAGCCCCATAAAACCAAATGGGACTAATGAGGCACAGCAGTCCAGGGACAACGGCCAGAAGGCAGAAGGGGACAGGAAAGCTGGTGATAGGGAACCCAAGGTTGAGTAAGGATAGTGTTGATGTGTTGTGAGGTTGTTAACCATTGTCACAGGGCAACATGTGTACTGTTAAATGAGAAACTATTTTGTTCTGTAAGGCTTCATCTAAAGTGAGAATAACAGCACAATTGGAAGAGTATAGTCGATGTCACTGAACTGTGCATGTAGAAATTTTTGAAATGGTGTATCTTTGGCTATGTATATTTTCACAAAAAAAAAAAAAAAGGTCGAGAAGGGAGAGGGTTGACATGTTGTGGGGATGTTAACCAATGTCATAAAACAATACGTGTACTACTGTTTCATAAGAAACTCTTTGTTCTGTAAGCCTTCACCTGAAGTACAATAAAAAATAAATAAATAAATAAATAAAAATTTAAAAAAAAAATTACTCTAAAGCAAAGTTTAATGAAATAAATTTCACTCTCTGTTTTTATTTGTCGGACATTCGTTTCATTTTGTGATTATTACTGAAAATAATTTTGTTGTATAGACAAAAATTTTTTGTTAAAAAATGATCTGCAGATCTAATAAAAGAGACATACACAGACATGACCACCTATGTCCATTGCGGCACTGTTCACAATACCAAAAAGATGGAAATAACCTCAATGTCCTACAACAGATGAACGGATAAACAAAATGTGGTACATACATATAATGAAATACTACGCACCACAAAGAAAAATGAGAGTTCTCGAAACATAACATGGATGTATCTGGAGGACATTATGCTGAGTGAAATAAGTCAATCACAAACGGACAAATATTGTATGATTGCACTTTTAGAAGAAGACAAGAATAGATAGAGAGACCAGCGCTCAGTGGTGGTTACCAGGGATGGGGTGGATGGGAAGAGGGGGAAGCACTCTCAAGATATCAGACACTTGTTGTTTTGGGGGATGTAAAAGGTAGCTTTGAATGTGAGTGAAGGGCACACAGCTTGACTAAAGCAAATGATGTCACTAAGAAGTACACAAGGGAAAAGGACATTTTGGGTAAAGGATATGACAAATACAATTTTGCAACAACACCAACAATGATCAAAAATTATGTGTGTGGTTACACAAATATGTATGAAGGCATATATGTGTATGTGTGTGAATATGTGGGTACTTCTGTGTGCACAGATAGATGTATCTATAGGTATATGTACATACAGGTATGTGGGTGCATGCATATATATTCATATATATAGTAAACCACATAGAGCACACAGTTGAGGATACTTCTTAGATATAACGAAATGCCTCCTGAGATTGGTTTTCTGGGTTTGAAGGCTTAAGATCATAGTCTTGCAGGACAACTCAGTTAATTGGCATAACAGTTCATAAAGTGTATGTTCTATGCCTCAGTGCGGTGAGTAGTATCTGCGGTCTTAAAAGCTTGGGAGGGACTGTCTAAGATACAACTATTCATCTCTACTTGTTTGGAACAAAAGAGAAAGAAGGAAACCAAAGATTCAAGAGACGAACCTAGTTTACAGGACTAACAGTCTACACGAACCACGGCCTCATCTACCCTGAGACCAGAAGAACTAAATAGTGCCTGGCTACCACTCCCTACCATTCTGATCAGGACCACAATAGATGGATTCTGATAGAACAGGAGGACAACGTGGAACAGAACTCAAATTCTTAATAAGTCCAGACTTACTGGACCGGTTGAGGCTAGAGGACTCCCCAAAACTATTGTCCTGAGATACTCCTTAAACCTTAAACCGAAATTATCCCTTGAGGTCTCCTTTTAGCTAAATAGCAGATTGGTTCATAAAATAAAGACTAACACCCATGAGTAATGAGTGCCTTTAGAAAATCATCTATATGAGACCAAATGGTCAACAATTACCATAAAGTAAAGATGAGAAGGTAAGGGGGCAGGGAAACTAGAGACTGGAAATGGTACAACCAGAACAGAATGAATGAGAATGATGACACATTGTGAAAAATGTAACCAACATCACTGAATAATTTGTATAGAAATTGTTAAGTGAGAACCTAGAGTCAGTGGTTTGAATCCACGGAGCAGCTGGTGGGTTCAAACCACTGACCTTTCAGTTAGCAGCCAAGCACTTAATCACTGCGCCACCTTAAAGCCTAGAAAACCCTAAAAAAAAGACTTGCAGCCGGTGTCAGATATGCCAGGTTTACCACTGTATCATCTGGTGTTCTTTTGCACGGCTGCCTGGAAACCCATTGTATGGATTCACCATAACTGATTGAACCAGGCCTTGGAGGTAGGTATTTAGGTTGATGAGAGTCTTTTGTTACTACAAACAATGCTGTACAGCTGACTTTGAGATACAGTGTATGTGAAACTATTGTTAGCTGCTATAAAGTTAGCTCCAACTTATGGCGACCTTACGTGTAACAGAACAAAATTTTGCCCGATCAGAACAAAATTTTGTCCGATCCTGCGCCATCTTCACGATTATTGATATGCTCAAGTCCATTGTTGCAGCCACTGTGTATTTTAACTGCCTTCCAACCTAGGGGGCTCAGACAATATTCTGTTGTGATCCATAAGGTTTTCACTGGCTAATTTTTGGAAGTAGATCACCAGGCCTTTCTTCCACAGTACCTCTGGGTGGATTAGAACTGTCAACATTGCGGTTAGCAGCCAAGCACATTAAAGGTTTATACTACCCAGAGACTCCCATACAGGGTCAGGACCCCCTATTATATGCACTCCTCCTTGATAGTATTTTGCGCAAAGATAAACTTGCTAGTTAATGGTGTAAATTACATACTATTTGTTAATATCTGTCTTTCCCCATGAGGATACATCCCATACAGCTGTGTCTGTGCCCTGGCCATTCACAGCTGTGCCTCCCACACAGTAGATAGCTCATAAGTTGCTATTAAAGGTTTCACACATGACTTACAAACAGTTTAGATGTAACCACTTATTTTTTGCAAAATTTAATCCTCATTGATTGGGTTCTAGGGCCATTAACAATATACAGAGACCCTACGGGTATAGAATTTTTCATTACAGTAATTATTAGTTTAGATACATGAGTAGGTATTGATTTGAAGAAAAAAATAAAGGTTATACAACCTGTCTGATACCTAAAAAGCACCTTAAATCAATAACATGGGCAAGCGCTATGCTTTCTGATTTATTCCATAAAATTTTGTACGTTCAGTGGAGATATTTAAATATGAGCATACTTCTGTGCTACTTTTCTTTGCTTAAAAAAAAAAAAGTCTCAGTGAAATAATGCCAACTAGATAAAAACAACAAAAGCCTCATTCAGGTGGCTGATTCCAGGGACACATCCTCATGACTCATTATAGCCTGGTCTACACGGCAGGCATTTCAAAGGTCACATTTTTTAAATGCTAATTTCTAAGCTTTTAACACACATGCATATTATCCTTCCTCCTTCCAACATCCCTGTATGCAAACTTAAGATAGTATATTTAAGACAAAAAGGGAAGCATAATGAATATTTGGTTCCACCTGAAATATTCATTGTTGTTGTTTGCCAACATGTGGCATCGACATATGGCGACCTTATGTACAACAGAACAAAACGTTGCCCAGTCCTGCACCATCTTCACAATTGTTGGTATGTTTGTGTCCATTGTTACGGCCACTGTGTATTTTGAGTGCCTTCCAACCTAGGGGGCTCATCTTCCACCACTATATCAGACAACATTCTGTTGAGATCCATAGGGTTTTCACTGACTCATTTTTGGAAGTAGATCACCAGGCCTTACTCACTAGCCTGTCTCAGTCTGAAAACTTTGCTGAAGCCTGTCCACCGTGGGTGACGCTGCTGGTATTTGAAACACCTGTGGCATGGCTTCCGGAATCACAGCCACACACAAGCCACCAGCATGACAAACTGAGATGGGTGGTGGGATATATTCATGGTTGACTGGAATTATGTTCAGATGGTAAAAATATGATTCCTCAACCTTTCCTATTTGGGATGTATGCCAGAAACAGCTACCATTTTAGTACGCGCTCTGACAGAGGCAATGCTTCGGATGGCTCAAATGGCCACCATTACTTCCCATTCCTTCCCCCTGCTAGCATCTCTGGACTTCGGAACAAACCACTGCACCTCCCCATCTGAAGCCTAATGGTTTGTCTAAATGAGTAGCAGGGCTAAAGAGATACAATTCTGGGATATCTTAGCAAAGATGGGGTCAAGCTGGAATCATCAATGGATATAAATCCAGGGGGAAATTTTTTTAAAAATAATATTGTGTTTTCAGGGAAAGTTGACACAGCAAATTAGGTCCTCCTTTGACAACTTCTCCAAATCGACGAATGACATTAGTTACACTTTTTCACACTGTGTCAACATTCTCTTTAATTATGTTCTGGTTGTTCCATTTCCAGTACTCTAGTTTCCCTGCCCCCTTATCTTCTCATCTTTGCCTCAGAGTAATTGTTGATCTTTTGGTCTTATATAGATAATTTTTAATGAAGCACCATACTCATAGGTAATATCCTTTATTTTGTGTGCCAGTCTGTTATTTCACTAAAAGGTGACTGTCTTAAGCACCTAGTGCTGCTCTAACAGAAATACCACAAGTGCATGGCTTTAATAAAGAGAAATTTATTTCTTCACAGTAAAGTAAGCTAAAAGTCCAAATTCAGGATGTTAGCTCCAGGGGAAGGCTTTCTCTCTCTGCTGGCCTTCTCGTCAATCTTCCCCCAGACTAGGAGCTTCTCCGCACAGGGACCCTGGGTCCAAAGGATACACTCTGCTCCTGGCACTGCTTTCTTGGTGGTATGAGGTCCCCCGCTCTGCTCGCTTCCCTTTCCTTTTTATCTCTTGAGAGATAAAACGTGGTGCTGGACACACCCCAGGGAAACTCCCTTTATATTGGATCCAGGATGTGGGGATGGGACCTGGATGAGAGTGGTGTTACAATCCCACCCTAATCCTCTTTAACATAAAATTACAATAACAAAATGGAGGACAAACACACAATACTGGGAATCATGGCCCAGCCAAATTGATACACACATTTTTTGGGGGACATAATTCAATCCATGACAGTGACCTTAGGGGTTAGTTTCGGTTCAAGGTTTAAAGACTATCTCAGGGTGATAGTCTCAGGGAGTCCTCTAGTCTCAACTGGTCCAGTAAGTCTGGACCAATTTTTTTAGAATTTGAGTTCTGTTCCATGTTTTCCTCCCATTCTATCAGGGTCTATCTATTGTGGTCTTGATCCAAACAGCCAGTAGTGGTAGTCGGGCACCATCTAGTTCTTCCAGTCTCAGGGTAGATGAGGCTGGGGTCGGTAGGCTATAAGCCCTATGGACTAGTTTCTTCTTTGAGACTTTGGTTTACTTCTTTCTCTTTGCTCCTGACGAGTAGAGACCAATAGTTGTATCTTTGAAGGCTGCTCACAAGCTTTTAAGACCCCTGATGCTACTCACCTCACTAGGATGCAGAACATGACTTTTATGAACTGTATTATGCCAACTGACTGAATTGTCTCATGAGACTCAAGGGGAGATTTTGATGAGGTGCAGAAGATCTTCTCAAAAATTTTATATTAGGTGAAAGGGGAAAAATAATTGTACAGTGGAGAAATCGGTCAGCACCGCAACTGAGGGTCAAAAGCTAGTGTCGCCAATGAGGGGGCAGATGGATATCATGGGTCTCCAGATGGGATCCCTCAAAAAGATGCCACATCACCTCTGCAGTATTATAGCCAAGAATGTAAAACTGGAATCAAATCATGAGGAAACATCAGACAAACACAAAAGGAGGAATGTTCTAGTAATAAAACTGCAGTGAGAGAGACAGTATTCTTCCAGAATGTCAGTGTTATAAAAGACCTAACTGAAAGGTTGGAGGTTCAAGTCCACCCAGAGGTACCTCAGAGGAAAGGCCTGGCAATCTACTTCTGAAAAAATCAACCACTGAAAACCCTACGGGGCACAGGTCTACTCTGACACACATGGGGTTGCCATGAGTTGGCATTGATTCAACAGCAACTAACAACAATACTCCACTATGCGTATGTACCACTTGTTGTTTATCCACTCATCTGTTGATGGACATTTGACCTGTTTCTGCATTTTGGCTATTATGAATAGTGCTGCTATGAACATTGGTGTACAAGTATCTGTGCTCCTGTTTTCAAGTGTTTTGGCTATATACCTAGGAGGGGAATTGCTGAGTCATATTGGAGTTCTATGTTTAACTTTATGAGGAACCACCACACTGATTTCCACAGCAGGTGCACTGTTCTACATTCCCACCAGCCATGGATAAGGGCTCTGTGAGTGCTTTTGTCATGATTTCACCAAATTATTTTCCCAGGGTTTAAAGACCAGAGGGATGTAGTTTTTCCTGCCTGCAAGGGGTCAGTTTCCCAGGCAAAGAGGAAAATTGGGGTTATTTTTGGCATTCTAAACATGTCCTTGGAGCCCTAGTGGTACAGTGGTTAAGTGCTCAGCTGCTAACCAGAAGCTCTGTAGTTAGAACCCACCAGCCGCTCAGTGGGAAAAGATGTGGCAGTCTGCTTTCATAAAGGTTTACGGCCTTGGAAACTAGCTCTACTCTGTCCTATATGGTTGCTATAGGTTGGAATTGATTTGACAGCGATTTTTTTTTTTAACATACTCTACATGCATGGAAGGAAAATAGTGCCTGTTCTGTAGAAGTTAATGAAGACCAATCTGATGTTACTTCACTTTCTTCCTCATCGGTAAATATTCACTGAGCACGAGTACTACTCAAATTATTTCAGAGCATACAAAAGGAAGGAATACTCCCGAATTCATTCTATAAGGCCAGCATAACCCTGATAACAAAGACAGGCAAAGTAACCAAAAAAAGAGAAAATTACAGATCAATATTTCTCATGAATATAGTTGCAAAAATTCTAGCTGATAGAATTCAGCATCATATCAAAAAAATAATACACCACAACCAAGTGGGATTCATACTAGGTATGCAAGGATGGTTCAACATTAGAAAATCAATCAATGTAATCCACCACATAAACAGAACAAAAGAAACGAATGACATGATCATCTCAAATGACACAGAAAAGACATTTGATAGACTTTATCCTGATATCCTGACTTTATTCCCGATAAAAACTCTCAATAAAAAAAGAATCGAAGGGAAATTTCTCAACATAATAAAGGGCATATGTACAAAACTAACAGCCAACATCATTTTCAATGGACAGAGGCTGAAAGCATTCCCCCTGAAAATGAGAACAAGTCAAGGATGTTCTTTACCACCACTCCTATTTAACATTGTGCTGGAAGTTCTAGCTAGAGAAATAAGGCAAGAAAAAGAAATAAAGGGCATCCAGATTGGAAAGAAAGAAGGAAAACTATCCCTATTCACAGATGATATGATACTATACACAGAGAACCCCAAAGATTCCACAAGAAAACTACTGGACCTAATAGATTCAGCATAGCAGGATACAAGATCAACATACAAAAATCAGTTGGATTCCTATACACCAACAATGAGAACTTTGAAAAGGAAATCATGAAAACACTACCATTTATAACAGCCCCTAAAAAGATAAAATACTTAGGAATAAATCTAACCAGGGACATAAAAAACCTATACAAAGAAAACTACATAACACTATTGCAAAAAAACAATACAGCCTATATAAATGGAAAAACACCCTGAGAACAGGAACAAGACAAGAATGTCCTTTATCACCACTCCTATTTAACACTGTGCCGGAAGTCCTAGCTAGAGCAATAAGGCAAGAAAAAGAAAGAAAGGGCATACAAATTGGTAAGGAAGAAGTCAAGCTATCCCTATTTGCAGATGATATGATACTACACAAAGAGAACCCAAAAGACTCCACAAGAAAACTGCTGGAACTAATAGAAAGATTAAGCAGAGTGGCAGGATACAAGATAAACATACAAATATCAGTTGGATTCCTATCCACAAATAAAAAAATCCCATTGCCATCGAGTCGATTCCAACTATAGTGACCCTTTAGGACAGAGTAGAACTGCTCCACAGGGTTTCCAAGGAGCACCTGGTGGATTCAAACTGCCAATGTTTTGGTTAGCAGCTGAACTCTTAATCACTACCCCACCAGGGTTTCCAATAAGAGAACTAAAAAAAGCAAATTAGGAAAGCAATACCATTTATAACAGCCCCTAAAAAAAAATAAAATACTTAGGAATAAATCTAACCAGGGATGTAAAAGACCTGTACAAAGAAAATTACAGAACGTTACTGCAAGAAACCAAACAAGACCTACATAAATGGAAAAACACACCATGCTCATGGATAGGTAGACTCAACATTGTGAAAATGTCAATTCTACCCAAAGCAATCTACAAGTACAATGCAATTCTGATCCAAATACCAACAGCATTCTTTAAAGAGATGGAAAAACTAATCATTAACTTTATATGGAAAGGAAAGAGGCCCAGGATAAGTAAAGCATTACTGATGAAGAAGAACAAAGTATGAGGACTCGCACTACCTGACCAGAACCTACTGTACAGCTATAGTAGTCAAAACAGCTTGGTACTGGTACAGCGACAGACACATTGACCAATGATGGAACAGAATTGAGAACCCAGATATAAATCCATCTACCTACGATCACCTGATCTTTGACAAAGACCCAAAGTCCATTAAGTGAGAAGACAGTCTTTTTAACAAATGGTGCTGGCAAAACAGGATGTTCATCGGTAAAAAAATGGAACAGGACCCATACCTCACACCATACACAAAAACTAATTCAAAATGGATTAAAGACCTAAATATAAAACCAAAAATTATAAAGATCATAGAAGAAAAAATAGGGTCAACACTAGAGGCCCAAATACACGGCATAAATAGGATACTAACCATAACTAACAATACACAAACACCAGAAGATAAGGTTGATAACTGGGATCTTTTAACAATTAAACACTTATGCTCATCAAAAGACTTCACCAAAAGAGTAAAAAGAGAATCCACAGACTGGGCAAAAATTTTTGGCTATGACAAATCTGACAAAGGCCTAATCTCTAAAATCCAACACTTCTACAACTAAAAGATAAATAATCTAACATAAAAATGGCCAAAAGATATGAACAGACACTTCACCAAAGAAGACATTCAGACATCTAACAGCCACATGAGGAAACGCTCCCGATCATGAGCCATGAGAGAAATGCAAGTCAAAACTACAATGATATACCATCTCACCCCAACATTACTGGCACGAATCAAAAAAAACAGAAAACAAATGTTGGAGAGGTTGCAGGGAGATTGGAACTCTTATGCACTGCGGGTGGGAATGCAAATTGGTACAACCATTTTGGAAAATGATATGGCACTTCCTAGAAAAGCTAGAAACAGAAATACCATATGATCCAGCAATCCCACTCCTTGGAATATATCCTAGAGAAATAAGAGCCTTCACATGAATAGACATATGCACACCCAGGTTCATTGTAGCATTATTCACAACAGCAGAAAGATGGAAACAACCCAAGTGCCCATCAACAGATGAAAGAATAAACAAACTATGGTACATATACACAATGGAATACTAGGCAAGGATAAAGAACAATGATGAATCTGCGAAACATCTCACAACATGGATGAATCTGGAGGGCATTATGCTGAGTGAAATAAGTTAATCACAAAAGGACAAATATTGTATGAGACCACTATTATAAAAACTCATGAAAAGGTTTATACACAGAAAGAAATGATCTTTGATAGTTATGAGGGAAGGGAGGGGTGGGGAGGGAAAACACTAAATAGACAATAGATAAGTGGTAACTTTGGTAAAGGGTAAGACAGAACACAATATTGAGGAAGTTAGCACAACTTGACCAAGGCAAGGTCATGGAAGCTTCATAGACACATCCAAACTCCCTGAGGGGCAGAATTACTGGGCTGAGGGATGGGGATCATGGTCTTGGGGGACATCTAGCTAAATTGGCATCACATAGTTTATAAAGAAAATGTTCTACATTCTACTTTGGTGAGTAGCGTCTGGAGTTTTAAAAGCTTGTGAGCGGCCATCTAAGGTACTCCACTCATCCCACCTCGTCTGGAGCAAGGGAGAATGAAGAAAACCAAAGACACAAGGTAAAAATTAGTCCAAAGGACTAATGGACCACAATTATCACAGCTTTCACCAGACTGAGTCCAGCACAACTAGATGATGCCCAGCTACCACCACTGACTACTCTGACAGGGATCACAACAGAGGGTCCTGCACAGAGCTGAAAAAAAAAATGTAGAACAAAATTCTAACTCACAAAAAACGACCAGATTTACTGGTCTTCCAGAGACTGGAGAAACACCAAGAGTATGGCTCCTGAACACCCTTTTAATTCAGTACTGAAATTACTCCGAGGTTCACCCTTCAGCCAAAGATTAGACAGGTGTCTTAGTTATCTAGTGCTGCTATAACACAAATTCCAAAGTGGATGGCTTTAACAAAGAGAAATTTATTTTCTCACACTAAAGTAGGCTAGAAGTCCAAATTCAGGGCGTCAGCTCCGGGGGAAGGCTTTCTCTCTCTCTTGGCTCTGGAGGAAGATCCTTCTCATCAATCTTTCCCCGAACTAGGAGCTCCTCTGTGCAGGAACCTTAGGTCCAAAGGATGCGCTCTGCTTCCAGCACTGCTTTCTTGGTGGTATGAGGTCTCCATCTCTCCGCTTGCTTCTCTCTTTTATATCCCAAAAGAAACTGGCTCAAGATACAATCCAATCCTGTAGATTGAGTCCTGCCTCACCAACACAACTGCTGCCCACCCCCCTCATTAACATCATAGAGGCAGGATTTACAACACATAGGAAAATCACATCAGACGACAAAATGGTGGACAATCACATAATACTGAGAATCATGGCCCAGTCAAATTGATATACACATTTTTTTGGGTGACACAATTCAATCCATGACAACAAGCCCATAAAACAAAACAAGACTAAATGGGCACACCAGCTCAGGGGCAAGGATGAGAAGGCAGGAGGAAACAGGAAAGCTAGTAACAGGGAACCCAAGGTTGAGGAGAGTGTTGACATATCATGGGGTTGCCAACCAATGTCACAAAACAATATGTGTACTGTTTAATGGGAAATTAGTTTGCTCTGTAAACCTTCATCTAAAGTACAATAAAAATAAAGCTCATTTAAAAAAAAGTGTATTCATTGTTTAATGAGAAACTAATTTCCTCTTTAAACCTTCATCTAAAGCACAACAACAACAAAATAAATAAATGGAAAAACAGATCATGCTCATGGATAAGAAGACTCAACATTGTGAAAATGTCAATTCTACCCAAAGAGATCTACAGATATAATGCAATTCCGACACAAATACGAACCACATTCTTTAACTAGATGGAAAAACTAATCCCCAACTTCATATGGAAAGGAAAGAGGTGCCTGATAAGCAAAGCATTATTGAAGAAGAAGAACAAAGTCGGAGTCTTCACCCTACCACATCTCAGAACCTACTATACAGCCATGGTAGTCAAAACAGCCTGGTACTGGTACAACGATGGACACATAGACCAATGGAACCGAATCAAGAACTCAGACATAAATCCATCCATCTATGGTCAGCTGATCTTTGACAAAGGACCAAAGTTCATTAAATGTGGAAAACATGGTCTTTTTAACCAACGGCGCTGGCAAAACTGGATGTCCATCTGTAAAAAAAAATGAAACAGGACCCATACCTCACACTATTCACAAAAACTAACTCAAAATGGATCAAAGACCTAAATATAAAACCAAAAACTATAAAGATCACGGAAGGAAAAACAGGGACAACACTAAGGGCCCTAATGCATGGCGTAAGTTCAATACAAACCATAACTGGTGTTCATAACTGTTCATAACTGTTCATACATGAACACCAGAAGATAAACTAGATAACTGGAAGCTCCTAAAATTAAACACTTACACTCATCAAAAGAATTCACCAAAACAGTAAAAAGAGAGCCTACAGATAGGGAAAAAATTTTCGGCTACAACATATCCAACAAGGGTCTAATTTCTAAAATCTATATACTTCAACACATCAATAACAAAAAGACAAATAATCCAATTTAAAAATGGGCAAAGGATATGAACAGACACTTCACCAAAGAAAACTTTCAGGCAGCTAACAGACACATGAGGAAATGCTCGTGATCATTAGTCATCGTTGTTGTTGTTAAGTGCAGTTGAGTCGGTTCCAACTCATAGCGACCCTACAGCCATTAGAGAAATGCCAATCAAAACTACAATGATATACTATCTCACACCAATATTACTGGCACAAATTAAAAAAAAAAAACAGAAAATAACAAATGTTAGAGAGGTTAGAGGGAGATTGGAACTCTTATGCACTGCTGGTGGGAACAGAAAATGGTACAACCACTATGGAAAATGATATGGTGCCTTCTTAAAAAGCTAGAATTAGAAATACCATATGATCCAGCAATTCCACTCCTAGGAGTATATCCTAGAGAAATAAGAGCCTTCACATGAATAGACATATACACACCCAGGTTCATTGCAGCATTATTCACAATAGCAAAAAGATGGAAATAACCTAAGTGCCCATCAACAGATGACTGGATAAACAAATTATGGTACATACACACAATGGAATACTATACACAACAATAAAGAACAATGATGAATCTGTGAAACATAACATGGGTGAATATGGAGGGCATTATGCTCAGTGAAAGAAGTTCATCACAAAAGGACAAGTATTATATGAGACCTCTATTATAAAAACCCAAGAAAAGGTTTACACACAGAAAAAAACAATCTTTGATGGGTATGAGGAATCGGACGGGTAGGGAGGGAAAATCACTAACTAGATAGTAGACAAGTGTTAACTCTGGTGAAGGGAAAGAGAACACACAATAAAGGGGAAGTCAGCACAACTTGACCAAGGCAAAGTCATAGAAGCTTCCTAGACACACCCAAACACCGTGAGTGACCGAGTTACTGGGGCTGAGGGGTGGGCACCACGGTCTCAGAGGACATCTAGGTCAATTGGCATAACATAGTTCATAAAGAAAATGTTCTACGTTCTACTTTGGTGAGTAGCATCTGGGGTCTTAAAGGCTTGCGAGTGGCCATTTAAGATACATCAATTGGTCCCATCCCATCTGGAACAAAGGAGAATGAAGAAAACTAAAGACACAAGCAAAATATTAGACCAAAGGACTAATGGACCACATGAACCACAGCCTCTACCAGCTGAGACCAGCACAACTAGATGGTGTCTGGCTACCACCACCAACTGCTCTGACAGGGATCATGATAGGGTCCCGGACAGTGTGGGAGACAAATGTAGAACAAAATTCAAATTCACAAAAAAAGACCAGACTTACTCGTCTGACAGAGACTAGATGAACCCCTGAGACTACGACCCTGGACACCTTGCTCACTCAGAACTGAAGCTACTCCTGAAGTCCACCTTCTAGCCAAAGATTAGACAGACCTATAAAACAAACAATAACACATGTGAGCAATGTGCTTCTTAGTTCAATTAAATATGTACGAGACCAAATGGGCAATACCTGCACAAAAACAAAGATGAGAAGGCAGGAAGGGACAGGAAAACTGGATGAACAGACATCGAGAAACCAGGTGGAAAGGGAAAGGGGGAGAGTGCTGACACATTGTGGGGATTGCAACCAATGTCACAACACAATTTGTGTATAAATTTTTGAATGAAAAACTAATTTGTGCTGTAAACTTTCACCTAAAACATAATAAAATTAAAAGAATATATATTCATTGAGTCTCCGCAAAACAATGGTGCTACCAGACAAGTCCCCTCTCATTTGTTGAAAGGTGCAAAATAAGTCTATAGTTGCTCAGAAATAACTCGGGAAGATCTCTGACAAGGCCCTGTGCTTTATGAAATTGTCATCAAAAGACGTATCACCAAATCTGACATATCTACTAGAGACAAAAAGAGATTTCAGAAGGACTCACAAACATGAGAAAACAAAACAAAAACAGTTGCTTTGGAGCTGATTCTCACTCGTGGTGATCCCATGTGTGTCAGAGTAGAACTGTGCTCCGTAGGGTTTTCAATGGCTAACTATTTTGAAAGTAGATCACCAGGCCTTTCTTCCCCTGGGTGGATTTGAACCTCCAGCCTTTCCATGAGCAGCCAAGCATGTTAACCATTTGCAACACCCAGAGATTCTTCAAACATTTCTTGAAACATAAGAGGGTGAGGAGAGGCAGGGCCAAGGTGGCGGAGTAGTCAGACGCTTCCAGTGTTCCCTATTACAACAAAGACCCGAAAAAATGAGTAAATAGATTATATATGACAATCTAGGAGCCCTGAACATCAAAAGCAAAGTTGAAGAACTAGACTGAGTGGCCGGGGGAGGGAGAGACACTTCAAAAGCAGCGAGGAATTGCCAGATCTGACACGGCAGGAGCCAGAGCCCTTCAGCCCAGATCAGTTTGGGGTGCACAGTGAGGAAGGCAAGCAGCGGCACTTGGGAGGACATTTTCCACACCGTGAGAGACCCAGTGGCAGACAGTCTACTGGGCCATCCAGAACCACTGAGAAGCAGCCCTCAATCAGCGAAAGATAAGTACTTGCGTCTGGCCTACTGCGCAGATCAAAATCACCCCCCTTAGGGAAAAACCTCTCTCCCATTTACTACCCCACTCCCTGTTCTGCACTGGGTCCAAGACCAGCTTCAGCAATTGTCGAATCCACTGGCCCGAAAGTAGGAGCCATCACGTGCCCTGAGCCATTCTTCTGGCCTTGGAGAGTGAACAAATTAACAAGCAGGGGAAAAAATAATCTGACAACTCCCCTAAGTCAGGAACTCAGGGTAGGCACAGCTCCCTTGCCTAGGCACAGGCATAAGGGATCCACGGACTTTGAGTGTCTTTCCCCCTGCACAGACTTGTGTGGGGCCATTTCAACAACATAGGCACCCCATTACCGCAGTACAACAGAGTATATACCTGAAGTCTAACTTCAACTGTTTCAGCTGTGAAGTGGCAGGTTCGTGACATCTGATGCTGCTCTGCCCATTAAGCAGAGTCTTCACCTACACAACATCAGAGGCCTGAGGACTAGTGGCTCCACCCACACCACCTAGACACTTGTGACAGGGGCCCAAGAATAAGAGGGGGCCCCCAGTCCTTACAGCCAACAGCATTCGGTGCTCATAGTCCAGCTGCAAAACCCACCCATCTACACACTCTAGGGAACAGGGACATGCTTTCCTCCTGGCCACTGAGGGGTGGCCATTGGCCCCCTACCTGGCTCAGCGTGTGTCCTCCTGCTACAGCCGGATGTCTGTGCCTACACCAATCACCCATGCCTGTCTAGAACTGTAGGTAAGAGCCTGCACCACACACTTGGTAGCCGACTACCTGGACACCTGAGCTGAATCCATACAGGAAGAGTGGGCAGACTCCTGGGCTCACATACTTAGTGGCGGGTCTGGCCACCTGGGGGCAGGACATTGGAGCTTCAGGGGTGCTGGTGACTGGGCTAGCTCACATGCACAGCCTATTTGAGTGTATCAAAACAAAACAAGAAGCTAGGACACATTCAGCAAACATAAAATAAATAAATATAATAACTTATTGATGGCTCGGAGACAACAGTCAATATCAAATCACATAAAGAGGCAGTCCATGATGGCTTCGGCAAACTCCCAAAATAAAGAATCTAGAAATTTTCTGGAGGAAGAAAATTTCTTGGAATTACCAGTGACAGAATACAAAAGATTAATATACAGAACTCTACAAGAGATTAGGAAGGAAATTAAGCAAAACACAGAACATACAACAGAGGAACTTAAGAAGATTCGAGAAGAGCATAATGACAAATTTAACAGGTTGCGAGAATCCACAGAGAGCAATCAGAAATCCAAAAGGTTAAAACAATAAAAGTTCAGAATTAGACAACTCAATAGAAAGTCATAGGAGCAGAATTGAGGCAATGGAAATCAGAATCAGTGAGGCTGAAGATAAAGCACTTGACACCAACTTATCTGAGGAAAAATCAGATAAAAGGATTTAAAAAAATGAAGAAACTCTAAGAATTATGTGGCATTCTATCAAGAGGAATAACCTACGACTGACCGGAGTACCAGAACAGGGAAGATAACAGAAAATACAGAGAGAATTGTTGAAGATTTGTTGGCAGAAAAATTCCCCGGTAGAGTGAAAGATGAGACGATATCTATCCAAGATGCTCATCAGACCCCACATAACATAGATCCCAAAAGCAAGTCACCAAGACATATTATAATCATACTTGCCAAAACCAAAGATAAAGAGAGAATTGTAAGAGCGGCTAGGGATAAACAAAAAGTCATCTACAAAGGGGAGTCAATAAGAATAAGCTCGGACTACTCAGCAGAAACCATGTAGGCAAGAAGGCAATGGGATGACATATATAAAGACGTGAAGGAAAAAAACTGCCAGCCAAGAATTATATATCCAGCAAAACTGTCTCTCAAACATGATGGTGAAATTAGGGCATTTCCAGATAAACAGAAGTTTAGGGAATTTGCAAAAACCAAACCAAAATTATAAGAAATACTAAAGGGAGTCCTCCAGT
>NW_004443997.1:3749179-3779753 GCF_000243295.1 Trichechus manatus latirostris
AGCGGCCATCTAAGATGCATCAATTGGTCCCAACCACCTGGAGTAAAGGAGAATGAAGAACACCAAAGACACAAGGAAAGTATTAGCTCAAGAGACGCAGCGGGCCATGTAAACCAGAGACTTCATCAGCCTGAGACCAGAAGAACTACATGGTGCCTGGCTACCACAAATGACCACCCTGACAGGGAACACAACAGAGAGTCCCTGATGGAGCAGGAGAAAGGTGGGGTGTAGAATTCAAATTCTAGTAAAAAGACCAGAGTTAATGGTTTGACTGAGACTGGAGGAGCCCCGGAAAGCATGGCCCCCAGACTGTCTGTCAGCCCAGAACTAAAACAATTTCCGAGGTCAACTCTTCAGACAACGATCGGACTGGACTGTGGGACATAAAATGATACTCATGAAGAGTGTGCTTCTTAGCTCAGTAGCTAAGATACAGTAGCTAGATACAGTAGATACATGAGACTAAACGGGCAGCTTCTGTCTGGAGGTGAGAAGAGAAAGCAGAGAGGGTCAGGAGCCGGTTGAATGGACACGGGAAATCAGGGGTGGAAAGGAGGAGTATGCTGTCACAGTATAGGGAGAGCAGTTAGGGTCACATAACAATGTATGTATAAATTTTTGTTAAGAGACTAACTTGAAATGTAAACTTTCACTTAAAGTACAACAATAAACAAACAAAAAAACATAAGAGGGTGGCAGAAGCACCCCCACTCCACTCATCCCCCCACCCCCATCAGGCTAAGCTGTATATATACTACAGAAGTAAACTAAATTTGAAAGCATTCAAAGCAAATTACACAAGAGCAGCTCATCTCCAGCTTGAACAAAAACCGAGTATGAGAGGGGAAGAGAGTTGTGTGAGAACTGATGGAACTGCCCCCCTGCCATATCGATCCCTTCACATTCCATGGGAAGGTCTGCCCTAGCCACGTTTTCTCTTTTCTGAAAGGTCTAAAAAGTATCCCTGAGGAAGCCAAGCAAGTTAAACCACTCCTCAAATCCCCCTGCCAGGGTGGGCTTCTTTTCTCACAAGGAGCTCTTGGCTCTGGCGAGGGCTCAGACTTCCGTCTGAATGTCTGATGAGGCATCTGCGATTTCGGAGACGCCCACCCCGCGGCCCTCACACTTTCTCAAGTGATACCACAAAGGCTGAGTCTAAGAGCTTCTACCTCAAGGAGGAATGAGTCCTCCAAAGCCTGTGGAAGGCTCTCGAGCTTGTCAAAGAAAGGTTTGTGTTTATTTATGGTGGTTTAATTTTTTAAAAAAATCCTTTGCAATACTGGATTATTTAGATATTATAGAAGCTGGGGCAACCAAAAACTCAAAAAAAAAAAAAAAAAATGAACAACAGAGACAGATCCTCTTATAAATTTTCTAAAATGGATTTCCTACTTGTGGTGCTGAGTAACAATTAGCAACTTCAGAGTAACAATAAAACAACACTAGAGCATATAATGGAGCCCTGGTGGCACAGTGGTTAAACATTTGGCTGCTAAGTAGTTCAAATCCACCAGTTGCTCCTTGGAAACCCTATAGGGCAGTTCTATTCTGTCCTATAGGGTTGCTATGAATCGGAACAGACTTGACAGCAATGTTTTGTTTTGTTCTTTTTAAAGCATAGGATACAGAAAAGATGACCTATTTTATAGTACATTTGAATAATGAGCAAATAAGAGTCCCTTTAAACAAGGAAAATTTATCCATAACATAACACCATGCCCCAAACAGCATTTATGATACTTAAGTGAGCATTCCATCAAATTATATCCATTATTATAATATTCATTCATTTAAAAAGAAAAATGTATACTACTGCTACCCAGATGCTAAAAACCCCTCTGACATAAACAGGGACAGCACTGATTCAATGATTGTTTTTAGTTTAACAACGCTGGACTACATCTATAAAGTTAGGTGAAACAAAAGGGATAGAAAATAGTGTGATCCTCTGGAAATCCCACAGTACCGGTTCACTTTGAACTTGCAAACAGATATCCAGACAGAATCTGCATTAAACGGGGTGGCGTTTCATTCTAGAACTATAGGCCCCAATTAAAAATAATGAGGCCCGTCTCCAGCCGCCAGACCCAATTAGAGATAATGAGGACTGATAGCTCCTAAAATAGATTCATTTTTATCTGATAGACGAATTGGGACAGGGGTCCTAGTAGGGGTCATTGGGATAGTCCTGGCAACAAAGCCTGGGTCACTCAAGCTTAAGGAGCCCTCATGAACCCAGTTATTAAATAAGGAAGTAGGAAGTCCCTTGGCTCCAAAAGCACAGGAGTAACCCCACAAGATGTTCATCCATTAGCCGCTTACCTCTGCCACATTCAGATACATATCATAAGCCAAATTGTGTATCTATTTATATAAAAAACCTTTTAATAATGACTATGATCATTTAAAGGGAGCCCTGGTAGCACAGTGGTTAAGAGCTACGGCTGCTAACCAAAACGTCGGCAGTTTGAATTCACCAGCTGCTCCTGGGAAACCCTATGGGTCAGTTCTACTCTGTCCTATAGGGTCGCTATGAGTCGGAATCTACTGCAAGGTTTTTTTTGTTTTGTTTTGTTTTTTTATCATTTAAAAGGCCCCTGGGTGGTACAAACAGTATGTGCTCAACTACTAACTTAAAGGTTGGTGGTTCAAACCCATCCAGCAGAAGTGCAGAAGAAAGGCCTGGTGATCTGCTTATGTAAAGATTACAGCCACGAAAATCCTACGGAACAGTTCTACTCTGTAACACACGGGGTCGCCATGAGTTGAAATTGACTCAACAGCAGTGGGTTTATGTCATTTAAATGACTGTTTTAAAAACAGTGAAAAAGAAATGTAGCTGACTTCATTCATATACTTATATATGTATATATATATACACACACACACGCACTTTTTATTTGGAATAATTTTAGACTGACAGAAAAGTTGCAAAGATAGTACAAAGAGTTTCTGTATATACTTCACCCAGCTTTCCCTAATGTTAACATCTTACATAACCACAGTACATTTGCCACAACTAGATAGGTAGATGGATAGCTGCTGTTGAGTCCACTCCGATTCATGACGAGTTATACACAACAGGACAGAACACTGCCTGGTCCTGCATCATCTTCATGATCGCTGGCATGTTTGAGTCCATCCTCGCAGCTATTGTGCCAATCCATCTCACCAAAAGTCTCCCACACCCTCATTGGCCCTCTACTTCACCAACCATGATGTCCTTCTCCAGTGATTGATCCCTCCTGATGATGTATCCAAAGCAAGTGAGTTGGACAATGTTCTGTTGAGATCCATATGGTTTTCATTGGCTAATGTTTGGAAGTAGATCACCAGGCCTTTCTTCCTCATCTGTCTGAGTCTAGAAGCTCCACTGAAACCTGTCCACTATAAGCAATCCTGCTGGTATGTGAAATACCAGTGACATAGCTTCCAGCATCCTCACAACACGCAAGACACCATGAGTTGGAATAGACTCTACGGCAACTGGTTAATGTTACAGAAGTGTTGCAGAGTAGTATTGTGCTCCATAGAGTTTTCAAGGCTGTGACCTTTCAAAAGCAGGTCACCAGGCCTTTCTTCCACAGTGCTGCCGGGTGGATTTGAGCTGCCAACTTTTCGATTAGTAGCTGAATGTAAACCATTTGTACCACCCAGGGACCTTGTACATGTATAGGGGTTTTATCGTAAGGGCCTTAACACAATTGCTGGTATGTAAGTGGCACATGATATATGCTGGAATTGTTTTTAATATCTCTTGAATGAATTAATGGAAAACAATGGGGCTGGGACAGGGTTCTAGAAGGGCCTTTCATCCAGTGAAGGCAGAAACTCAAAGATCTACAGGCAGCACCAGTTTATGAGCTATTTTCAGCAGCCTGCATTTAAGCCTGCTTTGAATCATTTTCCAGCATAAGGAGTAGCAAAATACCAGCTCACAATCCCTAGGTCATCCAAAATTCATCTGAACAACCACTGAATGACTGATTAGTCTATTCTTGTCATGGCCTTCCTTGGAAAGTTTCTCTCCCTCTCCTTTCTCCCTCCTAAGTCCAAGGGAGAAAAGGCAACCCTACCTAAGGCAGGGGTCAGCAAACTTTTTCTGTAAAGGGCTAGATAGTAAATATTTTAGGCTTTACCGGCTATACAGCCTCTGTTGCAACTACTCAGCCCTGCTGTTGTACCTTGAAAGCAGACATAGGCAATAAGTACAGGTAGTCTCTGATTTACAACGTATTCAAGTTATGATGAATCACACTTACGACTGTCCATTTTTTCGTACATCTTGTTAGTAATATGTACTACACACAATGTTGCAGCATGTATCTGTGAGTTTGTATGTAATATTTTCAACCTCCAAAGACAAAGATCAGATTTATAAAGATACTAAAATAATAAAAGTCAGTGATAATGAAAACTAAAAAAAACGAAGTATTCAACTTACGTCAGAACTGACTTATGACAGAGCCATCAAAACAGAACCCTGTTGTAAGTCGGGGACTACCTGTAAATGAATGAATGTGGTTGCGTTCCAATAAAACTTTATTTACAAAAGCAGGCAGTGGGGAATCCTGATCAAAAGGAGGAAAACACACAACAGAATTTCAAATATTCATGGAATCCAGAATTTCTGGAGCTACTGAGGCTAGATGAACGATGAACCCCTGAAACTACTGCTCTGAGATAATCTTTAAAACTTAAACCAAAAATATCCCCTGAAGTCTACTTTAAACCAAACAACGGTTTAGCTTAATTAATAAAGAATGTCTACTGTAACCATTGTGCTCTTTTAACAACTAACTATATGGGATCAAATTGACAACAGCCACTCAAAAAATTAGATAAGAAATTTAGGGGGCAGTGAGTTTATGTTAATGGGGGAGGAACAATTTGGAAAAAGATGGTGAAAATGGTTACTCAACTTTAAGAATGTAATCAATGTCACTGAGTTGCTCATGTAGAAATGGTTGAATTGGTGTGTGTTCTGCTGTGTATATTCTCAACAACAACAACAACAAAATAAAACAAAACAGGTAGTGGGTCCGATTTGGTCCCCAGGCTGTAGTTTTCCAACACTGACCTAAGTAAGGCTTACCCACCCATATAAACTGCACAGATATACACAACAGAAGGCAACACATGGGACAGAAGAACTGGTGCAAAGCTGAATGTACCATCTGATGAACACGGTTTGCGCACATAAGGAAAAGGAGTTTCTAAACTCACACATTGATTTAAAAAGCTGCTTAATGTCATGGTACTGAGGGCTGATGACAGCATAACTGTTAAAGAGCAAAAGCTCCAGAGCCAGTGCTATCCCCTTCAAGGTCTCGATCTGCTCTGTGGCCCCTTGGCACCTACTACTTGTTTTTGTAAATAAAGTTTTATTGGAACACAGTCATGCTCATTCATTTACTTACTGCCTATGGCTGCTTTCAAGCTACAACAGCAGAGCTGAGTAGTTGAGACAGAGGCTGTATGGCCCATAAAGCTGAAGTATTTACTATCCAGTCCTCATCTGTTTAAAAGGGATAATAGTGCTCTCGCGCTCACAGTTGTGTTTAAGGATTAAGAGTTAAGACATGGTGGTTACACACACTGTGAATGGACTAGATGTTACTAAATTGTTCTTTAAAATGGTTAGTTTTATGTTATGTAAATTTCACCTTGAAATTGTTTAAAAAAACAATTATGGTAGATCATATATGCATGTTATAAAGATAAATTTCAAGATTATTTTCAGAAATTGTTGTAGAGTCTTGCAATATCTTAGCAAGTGAAACAACAACAAAGAGGACATTTTAGGTATTATTGATCCTTCTTCCAGGATTTAAAAAATGCGAAGTGATAGATATATGTACATATATATACCATATATGTACACACATATTGTTGTTAGGTGCTGTCGAGTCGATTTCAACTCATAGGGACCCTATGTACAACAGAACGAAACACTGCCCAGTCCTGCGCCATCCTCACAATCATCACTATGTTTGAGCTCCTTAGAAGTGAGGATGGCAAGACTTCGTCTCACATACTTTGGACATGTTACGAGAAGGGACAAGTCCCTAGAGAAGGACATAATGCTTGGTAAAGTAGAGGGTCAGTGAAAGAGAGGAACACCCTCAATGAGACTGATTGACGTGGTGGCTGCCACAATGTGCTCAAGGGTAACAACAATTGTGAGGATGGCAGAGGACCAGGCAGTGTTTCGTTCTGTTGTGCAAGGGTCGTTATGAGTCTGTTATTAAACAACAGGGGACCAGAATTTTAAAACTGTATTGAATTTTAAAAGAAAGTACCTCCTTTGTTTTGGAGATACCACATTAATGTATAATGGACACCTTTTTTCTTCTTTTTGAAAAGGTCCAGAGCGTGGGAGCACACTCTGTTTCAGCCCCTACCCCGTCAGCCTCCACACCTGAGAGGGACCTGTTTTCTGAAGCCCAGCTTGCGAATGGAGGCATGACAGGACTGAAGTGGGAGGGTGGGTGTGGATTGCAGCAGAAGTCCTCTGGAAACATCCATACCACTGGAGCCCCAGGCAACAGGGCCAATGATGGAACTGCCCTCTGAGGGAGACGAGAACACCTGACCAGGTATAGACAAATGAGCAGCAAGTTGCACCTAAGGTGTCTGATTAGCCTCTTCAGGTAGAAGTCGTTGCACGCTGATGGGACCTCAGGCGGCAGTCACCTTGGACCACAGAAACGCTTTCTGAATATGGCCTTTATCTAGTAGTGAAGAACAGTTATCAAAGATGGAATGGTCCTGTGTCAGCCTCAAAGGAACAGGAACTGAGGCTCTCTCAGATAGGGCTATACATTTGGAAAGCTATGGAAATCAGTGTTAACCCACCATCTTCATCCCTGGTTCCCTAGAGTAAAATTTTAAACTCTAGTATAAGGACAACTTTGATAGCTATATAAAATATGTATTGAAGAGGTTTTGTATGTAGTCAAAAATGTCTGAATCATAAAGAAAAAAATGTTTTTTAATATGTTTGGTAAATTGGATTTTCCAAAGATGGTCACCATCATAGCTTCTTTGCCACTGCTCTTCTAGAACTTGCCATTTCCCTTATCAAAAGGTGGAGTCTAATTCCCTCCCTTGAATCTGGATGGGCTTGTGACTTGCTTACAACCAAAAGAATGTGGTGGGCGTGACTCAGTGTGACTTCTGGAGCTAAGTCAAAGACACAGCCACCAACACAGCAGTCCAATTGCCCTGAGGCTGCCATGTTGTGAGGAAGCCCAACTACATGGAGAGGCCACATCTGGGCATTTGGGTTAGCAGTCCTAGTCTTCCAGTTCCTCTAGCCCAGAGGCCAGAGGTGAGAGTGAATGAGTTCCCAGCCGATTCAAGCCCAGCTGTCTAGTCACCCCCAGCCTTTAAGTCTTCCCACCTGAGCCCCAGACATCAAGAGGCAAAGATGTATCATCTCTACTGGGTCATTTCTGAATCCTTACCCACAGGATCCATGAGGATAATAAAAGGGTGGTTCTTTAATGCCACTAAATTTTGGGTGGTTTGTTACTCAGAAATATTAACTTGAACAATGAGGAACATAGTCTCTTTTTTGTTTGTTTTTTGTATTTTAATTTAATTTAATTTTTGTTGTTGAGAATATACACAGCAGACATACACGAATTCAACAATTTCTACATGTACAATTCAGTGACATTGATTACATTCTTTGAGTTGCACAACCATTCTCGCTCTCCTTTTCCAGATTGTTCCTCCCCCATTAACATAAACTCACTGCCCCCTAAGTTTCTTATCTAATCATTCAAATTGCTATTGTCAATTTGATCCCATATGGATAGTTCCTAAAAGAACACAATGCTCAAGGCAGACATTCTTTACTAGTTAAGCTAAACTATTGTTTGGTTTTAAGAAGACTTCAGGGAATATTTTTGGTTTAAGGTCTGAAGATTTATCTCAGGGCAATAGTTTTGGGGATTCATACAGCCATAATGGCTCCAGAAAGTCTGGATTCCATGATAATTTGAAATTCTGTTCTGCATTTTCCCTTTTGATCTGGATTTCTTGTATAGAATCTTTGATCAAAATGTTCAGTAACGGTTGCTGGGCACTATTCAGTTCTTCTGGTCTCATGGCAAAGGAGGTAGATGTTCATGGAGGCAATTAGCCACACATTCCATTTCCTCCTCCTATTCCTGACTCTCCTTCTGAGGAACATATTATCTTAACTGACCTCCATTAACTGAATCCCAGGATTAATCTCTGTTTTCCATACCCTGTGGAACACACTGACCCTGTGGGACACACTGACCCTGTGGGACATACTGACCCTGTGGGACGCACTGACCCTGTGGGGCAGACCCAGTGGGACGCACTGACCCTGTGGGATGCACTGAACATACCGACCAACACCCAGGCATTCTGGACTCTCAAAACCAGCAGGTGACTCTCCAGAAACTTGCAAAGGTCTGGGGATCAGCAGCAACAGCATCATCTGGGAGCATTCTGAAATGCGCCCTCTCAGACTCCATCCTGATCTTACTGAAGCAGAATCTGCATTTTAATAAGATCTCCAGGTGACCCATGTTGTTGTTGTTGTTAGGTGCCGTTGAGTCGGTTCCAACTCATAGCAACTCTGTGCATGACAGAATGAAACATTGCCTGGTCTTGTACCATCCTCACAATTGTTGCTATATTTGAGCTCATTGTTGCAGCCACTGTGCCAGTCCATCTCATTGAGGGTCTTCCTGTTTTTCACTGACCCTCTACTTTACTAAGCATGATATCCTTCTCCAGGGATGGGTCCCTCCTGATAACACGTCCAAAGTACGTGAGACAAAGTCTCACCATCCTCGCTTCTAATGTCACCTATAGGCAGTGCAAAGTTTAAGAAACAGGGCTTTCTAGAATCTCCAGGTGTTCCGGTCCCCATCAGTTGAGTTGACTGCTTAACAAAGTTCCCAACCTATTTATGCCCATCGTACTTGCTACTATAATTAAGTAATTCATTTCAACATTAGGTAAATGAGTAAGACTCAAGTCTAGGAACATCTGCCAATATGTCTTACAAAGAGAATGTGGCCTGGGGGTTAATCTCCTTTAAATTACATAAGGGGAGAAAACTGCAGAGGACTGAGGATAAAAATCTAGGATTCTGTATTCAGAATGCTTTGCAAGTGTCATTAGGTTTTTGCTCCACTATAAAGAAATTGGCCTTGGGGACTATAGACAATTCATTACGGGTATGATTGCTCCCACACTGAAAAAAAAAGGCTTTGACTCTGCTTCGAAAGATTTGTAGATTCATGCACACAAATATATTTTAAGTTAACATAAAATATGTAAGATTGGAATGTCTGGTTGACACTGTGGACTGGTGATCCAAAAGCTAGGCAGAACTCCTTTCTCCTTGCCTTCTATTTAAAGGGCTGGGAATGTAACATACTCTGTTTTCCAGGCTCTCTTGCAGCTGAAGGAGACAATGTGGCACAGTTCCAGCCAATATCTCGTACGCGGAAGTGACTGAGAGGCTTCCAGGGAAAAAATTTTTTTTTTTAATTGTGGTGAAAACGTACACAACACAACATATGCCAATTCAACAATTTTTACGTGTATAATACAGTGACATTGACTACCTTCTTCAAGTTGTGCAACCATTCTCGCTATCCTTTTCCAAATTATTCCACCACCATTAACATAAACTCAGTACCCCCTAAGCAAAATCTCCCTCCAGGGAAATTTGTTAAACAAGGCTGTCTTAGTTATCCAGTGCTGCAATAATAGAAGTACCACAAGTGGATGGTTCTAACAAACAGAAGTTGATTCTCTCACAGTTTAAACAAGAACCAAAAAACCAAACTTGTTGCCATCGAGTCAATTCTGACTCATAGTGACCCTATAGGACAGAGTAGAACTGCCCCATAGGGTTTCCAAGGAGAAGCTGGTGGATCTGAACTGCCAACCTTCTGGTTAGCAGCCATAGCATGCTGTAGCTCTTAACCACTGCGCCACCAGGGTTTCTTCCCACAGTTTGGAGGCTGGAAGTCCGAATTCAGGGTGCCACCTCCAGAGGAAGGCTTTCTCTTTCTGTCGGCTCTGGAGGAAGGTTCTTGTCATCAGTCTTCCCCTGGTTGAGGAGCTTCTCAGAGCAGGGAGCCCAGGTCCGAAAGATGCACTATGCTCTCCATGCTTCTTTTTTGATGGTATGAGGTCCCCCTGTCTCTCTGCTCCCTACTCTCTTTCATATCTCAAAAGAGATTGATTTAACACACAACCTAATCTTGCAGATTGAGTCGGGCCTCATTAACATGTTGTTGTTAGATGCCATCAAGTCCGTTCCAACTCATAGCGACCCTATGTTCAACAGAATGAAACACTGCCTGGTTCTGCGCCATCCTCACAATCACTATGCTTGAGCCCATTGTTGCAGCCACTGTGTCAATCCATTTCTTTGAGGGTCTTCCTCTTTTACACTGACCGTCTACTTTACCAAACATGATGTCCTTCTCCAGGAACTGATCCCTCCTGATGACACGTTCAAAGTATGTGAGATGTAGTTTTGCCATCCTTGCTTCTAAAGAGTATTCTGGTTCTACTTCTTCCAAAACAGATTTGTTCATTCTTTTGGCAGTCCATGATATAGTCAATATTCTTTGCCAACACCACAATTCAAAGGTGTCAATTTTTCGGTCTTCCTTATTCAATGTCCAGCTTTCGCATGCATATGAGGTGACTGAAAACATCACGGCTTGGGTCAGGTGCACCTTAGTCCTCAAGGTGACATCTTTGCTTTTCAACACTTTAAAGAAGTCTTTTGCAGCAGATTTGCCCAATACAACGTGTCTTTTGATTTTTTGACTGCTGCTTCCATGGGTGTCAATTGTGGATTCAAGTAAAACGAAATCCTTGACAACTTCAGTCTTTTCTCCATTTATTATGATGTTGCTTATTGGTACAGTTGTGAAGATTTTTGTTTTCTTTAGGTTAAGGCGTAATACTGAAGGCTGTGGTCTTTGATCTTTATCAGTAAGTACTTCAAGTCCTCTTCATTTTCAGCAAACAAGGTTGTGTCATCTGCAAGACTCACGTTGTTAATGAGTCTTCCTCCAATCCTGATGCCCCATTCTTCTTCTTATAGTCCAGCTTCTCAGATTATTTATTAAGCAAACAGATTGAACAGGCATGGTAAAAGGATATAACCCTGACGCACACCTTTCTTGACTTTAAACCACACAGTATCCCTTGTTATGTTCAGACGACTGCCTCTTGATCTATGTACAGGTTCCTCATGAGCACAATTAAGTATTCTGGAATTTCCATTCTTCTCAATGTTATCCATAATTTGTTATGATCCATACAGTCGAATGCCTTTGCATAGTCAATAAAACACAGGTAAACATCTTTCTGGTGTTCTTTGCTTTCAGCCAGGAGCCATCTGACATCTGCAATGATATCCCTGGTTCCATGTCCTCTTCTAAATCCAGCTTGAATTAACATAACATTAACACAACTGCCGCTAACCCCATCTCATTAACATCAGAGAGGAAGGATTTACAACACATAGGAAAATCGCATCAGATGACAAAATGATGGACAATCACACAACAGTGGGAAGTATGGACTAGCCAAGTTGACAGATATTCTGGGGGCACGCAATTCAATCCGTAACAAAGGCAGATCCAACATCTGGGCAGATCTTTCACTCAGTATGAAACATTTAAAAATATCGTAACTAGTTCTCTGCTGTATAGTATTCCAGGTAGAGCCCCATTCAACCCATCCATTCCGCTAATCATAGATACTCAAGTTGGCTCCAGCTCACTACTACCTCAAACAACACCATGATGAGCATCTTCACACACGTTCTCTTTCGGACTCATGCAAAAGTTTCTCAAGGGTGTATGCCCAGGAGTGAGACTACTGGGTCATAGGGCACGTGGGAATATCATTGTGTTCTGCAAGACTCATTTCTTGAAAACTATTTTGTTCTGTAAACCTTCATCTAAAGTGAGAATAGCAGCACAACTGGAAGAGCGTAGTCGATGTCACTGAACTGTGCATGTAGAAATTTTTGAAATGGTGTATCTTCAGCTATGTATATTTTCAACAACAACAAAAAAAAGGTCGAGAAGGGAGAGGGTTGACATGTCGTGGGGTTGTTAACCAATGTCATAAAACAGTATGTGTACTACTGTTTAATGAGAAACTATTTGTTCTGTAAACCTTCACCTGAAGTACAATAAAAATAAATAAAAACTCATTTCCTGAATGGCTGTAGCCACTTGTTTACCCTCCCTTCCACAGGGCATTACAGTTCCTATTTCTCTGCATTGTTGTCATTACTTGGTATTTTCAGGCTTTATAATCTTTGCCAATGTTATAGACTGAATTGTGTCCCCCTAAAAGATACACTGAGGTCTGTCATGGATTATGTCCCCCCCAAAAAAATGTGTGTATCAATTTGGCTGGGCCCTGATTCCCAGTATTGTGTGATTTTCCTATATGTTGTAAATCCTGCCTCTATGATGTTAATGAGGGAGGATGGGTGGCAGTTGTGTTAGTAAGGCAGGACTGGATCTACAAGACTGGATTGTGTCCTGAGGCAATCTCTTGAGATATAAAAGAGAGAAGCAAGCAGAGAGTTGGGGACCTCATACCACCAAGAAAGCAGTGCTGGGAGCAGAGCACATCCTTTGGACCTGTGGTCCCTGCGCGGAGAAGCTCCTAGTCCAGGGGAACATTGATGAGGAAGCCAACAGAGAGAAAGCCTTCCCCTGGAGCTGACGCCCTGAATTTGGACTTTTAGCCTATTTTACTGTAAGGAAATAAATTTCTCTCCGTTAAAGCCATCCACTTGTGGTATTTCTGTTATAGCCGCACTAGAGCACTGAGACAAGGTCCTAAGATGGTACAGAGGGTCCCTATAAGCCCTTTCCCTGGTTTCTCCCATTGCTATCATCTCAAGTTACCATTCTGCATTTGTCACATCTAAGATCTAATGCTGGTATATTACTATTAACTAAACTGCAGACTTGATTCAGATTTCACCGGTTTTTCCATTAATGTCCTTTGTCTGGTCCAGGATCCAATCCAGGGCACCACATTGCATTGAGTTGTCATGTCTGCCCAATCTCCTCTGGGTAGTTTCTCATTCTCTCCTTGTTTTCGTGACCTTGACCATTTTGAAGGATACTATTCAGGCATCTCATAGGCTGCGCCTCAGTTTGGGTTTGTCTGATGTTTTCCTCATGATTAGACTAGGGTTGTGGATTTTGGGAGAGAACACCACAGTGGTGAAGGGCCTCTGTGCCTTCTCATCACAGCCTTCCAGAGGTACATGAGATCCACACGGCATCCCTGGTGACGTTAACCTTCACCACCTGACTAAGGTGGTGTTTACTAGGCTTCTCCGCTGTAACGTTCCTATTCTTCTACTGAGTAGGTTTCAGCAGAGCTTGCAGACTAAGACAGACTAGGAAGAAAGTCCTGGTAATCTACTTCCAAAAATCAGCCAATGAAAACCCTGTAGATCCCAATGGTCTGATTTGCAACCAGTCACGGGGATGGCACAGGACCAAGTAGCATTTCCTTCCATTACGCCGGGAGTCGCCATGAGTTGGGGGCTGACTTGACAGCCACTAACAATAACACCACCACCACCACTCTGTTCTTTGGAGTGGGTGGCAGTATCTACATATATTGTTTGGGATTCTTCTACCAGAAATACGTGTCTCTTCTTCCTCACTTATCCATTTTTTCAATCATTTATTCATGTCAGTATGGACTCACGGATATTTATTTTATACTTTGGGTTACAATCCAACACCATATTATTTATTTTGTTGCTCAAGTTTTCCCAGCTTTGGCCACTCCTTGCTTTTTTAAATCATGTGTCAATAACTATACATTTTATATTTGATACCTGAGTGTATGTTGCACTCCTACATAGAAACAGGGTTTTTCCAAGGAAGGATTCTTGCCTCACAGTCAGTGTTACTAATGTCATTGATAATTGAGGCAATAAAGGCTACCCTGATAATTCTGAACAAGGAGTTATCCAGCTGTGATGGACTGAATTGTGTCCTCTTAAATGTGTTGGAATTCTAGACCATCTACACATGGATGGAGACCCTGGGTGGCGCAAATGGTTAAGCGCTCAACTACTAGCCATGAGGCTGGCGATTCAAATCCACCCAGAAGCGCCATGGAAGAAAGGCCTGGCAGTCTGCTTCTAAAAGTTCACAGCCTTGAAAACCCTATGCAGCAGTTCTATGCCATACCCATGGATGTAATCCCGCTTTGGTTTTCTTTATGTTAATGAGGACCTTTCGGTGTAGGGTAAGTTCTAGACCTGATCGTTTCTGAGTTATAAGGAGTAGCAGACACAGACACAAACAAGCAGAAAGAGGGGAAGGGGTAGATGCCAAGTAAAGATTGCCAAGGAACTGAGGATGTCAGGGCTACAGAAGGTGAAAGAGACAAGGATCTTCCCCCAGAGCCAGCAGAGAGGGAGACTCTCCCTAGAGCCAGTGCCCTGAATTTGGACTTCTAGCCTCCTCAACTATGAGAAGATAAGTTTGTTCTTTAAAGCCACTGACTTGTGGTATTTGTGTTACAGCAGCGTGGAAACTAGGATACCAAGCCAGTGCTTGAGAGCCCCAGTTGACACAAGGGCCAATGGTAAAGCAGTTCTAGAATCATCCTGAGAAGCTTACAAGTCCCCTCAAGATGTGGCTGTAAAGCCATTCTGGGAGGGTGATTAACTAAACAGAAAGGACACAGTTGTTGTCACTCAACTGGATCAATGCTGTCACAAGTCCCTGGGTTCAGGGAAAAGCAGTAAGAACACAGTGGGGTGAGCATGCCTAAAAACAAAGCTGTTTGCCCAGTCAGACACAAACACCCAGGCCAAATATCTACTTTTATTTTGTTCTGAGCTCTCTAATAAAAAGATGTGTGGAAACCCTTCGAGAGCATGGAAGAATGAAAAAAAACAACATACAAGGGAAAGATTAGTCCAAAGGACTAATGGACCACAACTACCAAGGCCTTCACCAGACTAAGTCCAGTACTAGATGGTGCCCAGCTATCACCACGGACTGCTCTGACAGGGATCACAAAAAAGGGTCCCAGACAGAACACGAGAAAAATGTAGAACAAACTTCTAACTCACAAAAAAAAAGACCAGACTTACTGGCCTTACAGGGACTGGAAAAACCCCGAGGGTATGGCCCTCGGACACCCTTTTAGCTTAGTAATGAAGTCACTCCCGAGGTTCACTCTTCAGCCAAAGATTAGACATGCCCATAAAACAAAATGAGACTAATGGGGCACAACAGCCCAGAGACAAGGACTAGAAGGCAGGAGGGGACAGGAAAGCTGGTAATTGGGAACCCAAGGTCGAGAAGGGAGAGTGTTGACCTCTCGTGGGGTTGTTAACCAATGTCATAAAACAGTATGTGTACTAACTGTTTCATGAGAAACTACTTGTTCTGTAAACCTTCATCTAAAGTACAATAAAATAAAAATTAAAAAAAAAAAGATGTTTGAAAAAAGAACATTTGGGATAAATCACAGTTCTCCTGGATATAAGCTTCTTGAATAACAAGCCCTAAAAAGCCAAGGAATTGATGCCTTTGAATTATGGTGTTGGTGAAGAATACTGAATATACCTTGGACTGCCAGAAGAATGAACAAATCTATCTTGGAAGAAGTACAGCCAGAATGCTCCTCAGAAGCAAAGATGGTGAGACTACATCTTACATACTGTGGATATGTTATTAGGAGGGACCGGTCCCTGGAGAAGCACATCATGCTTGGTAAAGTAGAGGGTCAGCGAAAATGAGGAAGACCCTCAACGAGTTGGAATGACACAGTGGCTGCAATGATGGGCTTAAGTATAACGATGATTGTGAGGATGGCGCGGGACGGGGCAGTGTTTCATTCTGTTGTGCGTAGGGTCGCTGGGAGTTGGTCCCTACTTGACAGCACCTAACAGCAACAAAAAGCCAAGAGAACTGTGTTACATTCTTAAAAGCACGGAGCCCTTTTGGTTTTTTACTGATACAATTTATTCTCCTCATTGGAAAGTTAGTCTTCACCTTTGCATCTGAAATCAAACCAGAGATTAGGGTGGAAATTTTATTTGGTATATACAGAGGCCGCAAGGAGCGTTGGTGGTGCAACAGTTAAGGGCTTGGCTGCTAACTGAAAGGCTGGCAGTTTGAACCCACCCAGCAGCACCACGGGAGAAAGACCTGGCGATCTGCCCCCTGCAAAGATTACAGTCTACGAAACTTTATAAGGCAGTTCTACTCTGTCACATGGGGTCGTTACGAGTCATAATTGACTCTGTGGCACCCAAAAACAACAACAAAGAGGCTTCCCATGGAATCTAAATGACCATCGAAACGGCTATTCTCTTATTTAAAAATGTAGTGAACGATTAAAAATTAGATATAACTTGCATACAAGAACATAGCCTTTCTTGATTCCCTCAGAGCCCCGAGCACAGGCTGCTATAAATTGATCTGTATTCACCAGTGTGTGTACAAGCGTGCTATTATCATTCTCAACCTCATGCATGTCATGGAGTTTTCGGTCGGCAGTTCAGCCAGATGACACTTTCCAAATCAAGGGCATTGTCCTGAGGACTCTTTTGGATTTCAGGTGCAAATTAATTTCAGAGGCGATGAACCCTCCCCAGTGCCCCCCAGCCCATGCAGCGCATGACAACTTTCTCGCTAATGATTAATGAACAGCAGGTATTGGTTTGGGTAATGAGTTCTCGGCTGGGCACATCTGCCAAATTCCCACTGCATGCCCCACTGTGAAGTTGCTCTTTAAACAAAATTCTAAAGGCATTTAGAAGAGTTCAGGTTAAGCCCACAGAAATAACACTCGAGCGTATGCACTTGGTAACGTACAAAGAAGGCACTGCAGGATTTCACATCTGCTGGATGGTGAAAACGTAGGCATTGTAGGGACCTGCATGTCCCAAACAAGTCAGGCGCTAGGACCTCCACTGTATTTTCCGGGCCTAAGTTGTGGAGGTCTTTTTGTCCGTTACACCCACGCATGTAATCAGCGATTGTCCCTATTGTAAATCCCAGATTCACCATCTGTATGCTCCAAAGGGCTGGGTGATTGTTAATACCCAGTCCCTATGGGATTAATCTGCAATTTCACACTAAATGATTTTTAAGTATAATTTGTTACAATGATACAACATTATCATTTCTAAAACAAACAGCCGGGATTTTCCGTTGAAGTGAAAAGCAGAAAGTGTCCGTGGGATGTCATATTCAAGTGAGTTTTTGTTACTCTGATTTACATTTAATTTCACTGTAGACACAAATAGGAATATAGGGAAGAGGAAAAAAAAAAAAATCTTTCTGGGTCCAGAACCTTGGAAAGCGACTTTTAAAAGTGAACATGTTGCTTTTTGTTACTGGGGAACAGTATCTGAACTTGCAATAGCGGTAAGACTGAAAACAAACTCTCTGAGCAGTTCTTCAAAACCACTCGAAATTGCTTGGTGTTTGTAGGGCAAAGTTGCTTGCAGCAAAAACTTCACGTTTGAATTTCTGCTGAGCAATGAACTGTTAAAGGCCTTCTAGCAGACAAAGAAGCCCCCAAATCAGTCAGTGATATTAAAAAGAACTGGCTTCAAGCACGCAAAGAAATGATTCCTTATCACGATGTACTTTTTTTTTAAAATGTCTTAGTTTATTATCCTAAAGATTTTACTCCAATCGTAAGTTATACCTCTATGAATTCCAACATACATTATCCAGAAGAGTATACTTATTGAAATGAAGTCCAGCCAAAGTAAGAATACAGGTAGTCCCCAACTTACTACAGGATTCTGTTCCAACGACTTCATCGTAAGTCACCTCTGACGTAAGTCAAATACCTCACTTTTTTTTTTAGTTTTCATTATTGTTTGCTTTTGCTATCAGTATTTTTATATATCTGAGTTTTGTCTTTGGGGGCTGGAAACATTACATATAAACGTACAGAAATATTTTCATACATACATACATGTTACTAATGATAAGATGTACAAAAGAAAGTCGTAAGTGCGGTTTGTCATAACTCAAATACGTTGTAAGTTGGAGGCTACATGTACCAAACATTGAGACACTTTCACCTACCCTACTGAGAATGCAGAGACCTTTACTTTAAACTGGAACAATTTTTTTTCTTGACTTTTCACGGTAGGTACAAATGTTCCTTTGTGTGGATGAAATGGATGTGATGTTAGATGCAGTTACTTAACAGATTTGTAAATGGTCTGTATTTCCAGTTTGTGCGACCTCTATGGGGCCAAAGAGTGTGGGAGTAGCAGCCATTCCCTGGGATATGGCTGTCTTCTTATCAGTGGGACCTGCCTTATCCTTGGGCCATGCATAATAATAAAAGATGCCTAAAGCATCCTGCCCATAGGAAACCACTCGGGGCAGAGAAGTAGAGGCGGAGGATCCCACATACCACATCATCCATTCCATTAAATGGGACAGATAAGGTGAGCCAAATCAGAGGTACTTCCTCATCTCTAATATGGGCACAAGATGCCCTGGTGGCGCAAGAGTTAAGCGCTTGGCTAACTGAAAGGTTGGTGGTTGGAACTCACCCAGGAGCTCTGTGGTGGAAAGACCTGGGGATCTACTTTTGTAAAGATTACAGCCTAATAACACGTTCAGTGCTTCTGGTCTACCCACTAGCTCGTTGGGCAGTGTCTGGGGTCTTAAAAGCTTGCAAGCGACCATCCAAGGCACAACAATTGGTCTCTATTCGCCTGGAGCAACAGAGGAAAAAGGAGAGTTAGGAACAGGAGGAGGATATGGAATACGTGGCTAATTGCCTCCATGAACAACTGCCTCCTTTGCCATGAGACCAGAAGAACCGGATGGTACCCAGCTACCATTACTGAATATTTTGATCAAAGATTCTATATAAGAATCCTGATCAAAAGGGGGACAATGCAGAACAGAATTCCAAAATCTCATGGACTCCAGACTTTCTGGAGTCATGGAGGCTCGATGAACCTCTGAAACTATTGCCTTGAGCTAATCTTTAAACTTTAAACCAAAAATATCCTTGAACTCTTCTTAAAACCAATCAATAGTTTAGCTTAACTAGTATAGAATGTCTGCCTTGAGCATTTTGCTCTTTGAAGGTCTATATATATGGGATCAAATTGACAACAGCAACTCCAAAGATTAGATAGGAACCTTAGGGGGCAGTGAGTGTATGTTAATGAGGGAGGAACAACTCAGAAAAGGAAGGTGAGAATGGTTGTACAACTCAAAGAATGTAATCACTGTTAGTGGATTGTACATGTAGAAACTGTTAAATTGGTGTATGCTTTGCTGTGTATATTTTCAACAACAACAAAAAAATGAAATAAATTATTTAAAAAAAATTACAGCTAAGACTGGTATTAGGGAACCCAGGGTCGAGAAGGGAGACTATTGACATGTCATGGTGTTGTTAACCAGTGTCATAAAACAATATCTGTACTGTTTAATGAGAAACTAGTTTGTTCTGTAAACCTTCATCTAAAGTACAATAAAAAAGAAATAAAAAATTACAGCTAAGAAAACCCTATGGGGCAGTTCTACTCTGTCACATGGGGTCACTATGAGTCGGAATCAAAAGGTTGGCAGTTCAAACCTACCCAGCGGCTCTTCGGGAGAAAGACCTGGCAATCTGCTCCCGTAAAGATAACAGCCAAGAAAACATATGGGGCAGTTCTACTCTGTCACATGGAGTTGCTATGAGTTGAAAATCGAACAAGAAATTTGTTCAGCACCTAGCAACAACAACATGACAACTATAAGCAGTAGTTCCTCTACAAACGCACTCCTCCAAAGAAGGATAGCACACATAAACTTCTGGTGGATTTTCTAAATCAAGAAAAAGCCTGTCCCTTCCTGACTATGTCCATGCAAAGTCTGTCGAGTGCCCACCCACACACTTATAGTACAGCAGCAGATAAATTCTGTGGCATCAGAAGTAAAACGAAAATCCGCATCTAGAAAGAATGGGCAAAAATATCAAAATCTCAAACTCATTGCCGTCGAGTTGATTCCGACTCATAGAGACCCTATAGGACAGAGTACTACTGCCCCATAGGGTTTCTAAGGAATGGCTGGTGGATTTGAACTGCCAACTTTTTGGTTAGTAGCTGAACTCTTAACCACTACACCACCAGGGTTTCCAAAAACAAAAACTCAAACTCACCTCTTAAATATAAGTCAGGAAGGTCCCTGAGTGGTGCAAATGGCTTGCACTCTACTACTAACCTAAAGGCTGGCAGTTTGAACCCAGCCAGTGGCGCCATGGAAGTAAGGCCTGGCAATCTGCTTCCATAAAGATTACAGCCAAGAAAATCCTATGGGGCAGTTCTACCTTGTAACACATGATTCCATGAGTTGGAGTCGACTTGATGACAACAGGTTTGGTTTTGGTTTATATGTAAGCCAGGGGTCACAAAGCATAATGTGAAAGTGGCCACAGTGGCAGCATGCACTTCCTAAAGAAATACGCTCTCTCAACTTGTTCTCAAGACATATGTCCCTCCCGCTCTCCTTTTGACAGAAATATGGGCACAAAACCAAACTAAACCAAACAAAAACAAAAAAACCTCACAAAAAACATTTTACTGTTGTCTCCACTATGTTGTAAGAAAAACAACGATAAATGAAAAGCATGTTCAAAGATAAATGGCAAATGGATTAAGGTGCAGTGTAGGGCAATAAGGAGTGGTGGGGACTGTGGCAAACTGGAAATCACATTATTGACCTTCTAATGGGGGCAGCTACACTCAGTTCCAGTTAATGGCTATCTCGTGGGATTGTGTGACCAATATGGCCAGCTTTTCAGATTTTACAAGAAAAGCTGGAAATTCCAAATTGAATGATTTTAAAACACCGGCCTCCAATTCAAAAATTTTAAGAGAAAGGCCATTAGGCAAACAAAGCCTGTCTGTGTCTGAATGTGACCTGGAGACCCCTCGTTCGGGATCTCTGATAAAACCAACAGAAAAAGATGTACAAAGAAAATGGAATATAGAAGATAGTGAGTCGTGGTTCTAATAATACAGACTCAGATTAGACGTGGAAGCACCCACAGTATCAGTCTAGAGTTAGGAGCAATATCTCCGCACAATAGGAGAAAATACCACCATGAGAGATACACAAAATGGCCAGATTAAATCAATTCTAGAATTCAGGGTCAAGACAGCTTTTCCCCAACTGGTGATTGTTGAATGGGGTTTTCTGATGGAAAAATGAGGATAAGGGCTTAGATTGGGTAAGATTGTGGATTCTGGGCAGAAAACAAGGACCCTATTTTTTAATACAGAATACAGGATTGTTTTGAGGGAGCATAAGCTAAATTCTCCCAGGATGCCAGGGAAAGGCTGGTTCAGACTTGGAGATCACTAAATCTAGACCTTATTGCTTTAAAAAGTAGAGATAGCTTCCCAAAATAACTCAGTTGATTCCTTACTTTCTGGAGGAGAATTCTGCTACAGAACAGAGAAGAGCCTTCAGAAATACAAAATCACCTGGAGACATAGCCCTCGGCTGCTGAGCACCTCTGCTGTGTCCTGTGCTATCTCTAAGCCTCAGGCATTCCTACAAGACAGATGTTCTTGTTCCCATTCTGTTGTTGTTGTTAGTTACCACCGAGCTGGCTTGGACTCACGGCAACCTTACGTATACCAGAACAAAATGTTGCCCGGTCCTATGCCATCTCCACAACTGCTGGCATGTTCGAGTCTGTTGTTGCGGCCACTGTGTATTCTGAATGCCTTCCAACCTGGGGGGCTCATCTTCCACCACTATAGTGTTCTCTTGTGATCTAGAAAGTTTTTATTGGCTAATTTTTGGAACTAGCTCGCCAGGCCTTTCTTCCTAGTCTGTCTTAGTCTGGAAGCTCCACTGAAACCTGTTCACCATAGGTGACCCCGCTGGTATTTGAAATACCGGTGGCAAAGCTTCCAGCATCATAGCAACATGCAAGTCATCATAGTTCGGCAAACAGACAGATGGATGGTGGGTTCCCATTTTAGAGACGGGAAAATGGAGATGCAGAAAATAACCTGCCCAAAGCAACTCAGCCAGGGAGGGACAGCATTGAGACTGGAATCCTGGTCCATCTTACCACTGAGCCATCCCCAGGTCCTACTCCTAGAGTGCTATATCACCACATTTGAATCTGCTAACGGCAGGGAACAGGTGATTCTGAATAAATACTCTAGTCAATACGGAATTTCTATACTAAGATAACATGGATTAAACCTGTACGCCAATGTTCATTTCAGTGCTTTTCACAATAGCCACAGGTGGAAGCAACCGAAATGTCCACCAACAGGTAAATGGATAAACCAAACATGGGACATGTATACAATGGGGAAACCCTGGTGGCGTAGTGGTTAACAGGTACAGCTGCTAACCAAAAGGTCAGCAGTTTGAATCCACCAGGTGTTCCTTGGAAACTCTATGGGGCAGTTCTACTCTGTCCTGTAGGGTCACTATGAGTCGGAATCGACTTGATGGCAATGGGTTTGATTTTTTTTTTAATACGATAGAATATTACTCAGTCATACAGAGAAATGAAGTCCTGATGCCTGCCACAACGTAGATGAAACTTGAAAACATCATGCTGAGCGAAATAAGTCACAAAAGGACAAATACTGTATGATCTCACTTATGTGAAATAAGTAAATACATAGAAACCAAGGATTATTAGTGGTTACCAGGGGTGGGAAGGAGGAGGAAGGGGGAGTTTTTGTTTAGCGAGCATTGAGTTTATGTTGATGGCGGTAGAATAATTTGGAAAAGGACAGCAAGAATGGTTGTACAACCTAAAGAATATAATCAATGTCACTGAATTATACATGCAGAAATTGTTGAATTGGTGTATGTTTTATCGTGTTTATTTTCACCCCAACAAAGAAAAGATGATAACATGGATTATTCACTTCCCAAAAATGAAATATGTTTAAAATTAAAATTATAACAAATAATATGATCTTTCTGTGATGATTCAGAAGATATCTCTGAGTTTTTCAGGATGTGAGGAATACCAGTTGTTGTCGTTAGGTAGCATCCAGTTGGTTCCGACTCATAGCGACCCCACGTACAACAGAATAAAACACTCCCAGTCCTGCGCCATCCTCACAGTAGTTGCTATGCTTGAGCCCATTGTTGCAGCCACTGTGTCAGTCCATCTCGTTGAGGGTCTTCCTCTTTTTTAATGACCCTCTACTTTGCCTAGCATGATGTCCTTCTTCAGGGACTGGAGAAGGACAGCCATTATAATAATATCAGTTGGCATTATAATGATGTAGATATCCAGTAACACCAGCCAAGAGATGGACCAGCTTTGGAAAAAATACTATTATGTAGATGCCTGTTTAAATCTCTAAATTGTTTGTCTTGTGTTTTCATCTTCAACCAAATAGGAAAGATAGCTGACCAACAGTTCAGGCGTGGTCACTAGCAAGACACATACATTGAAATTGATATAGTCTTTTTGTAAGTATTCCTCAAAGCATTTGTTTTATTTTTTGTACTCTTCTGCATTATCACAATTAGATGTAAACATAGCATTTGTTATTGCAGGAGAAACTTGACTGTCCACAGTCAACAAAAAATATGCTATTTAGGTACATGGTCTTCACATTGAAGTTCAAGGATGACATGTGGAGTATGAGGACATTTTTGTGAATTCCCTTTACCTCTGCTCTGCCTCTACGTCAACAACTCAGTCAAGGGACCCTTTCTGCCATCAGGGTGGCTATGGCAGCCAGGGATCACGCTCATTGTTAGCCAAGTTTTCCTTTTACTGATTGAAATGAGCCCCAGAACCTACAACTCAGAAATCTCCACTCTGTTTTGTAGAACAAGGCCTCTAGTTTTTATTCTCTCAATTCACAAAAAAAAATTCTTAACAGAAAAAAAAAAAACCACAATAAAACATTTTCATAAAGGAATGTCTGGACATATTGATCAAAAACCTAACAAAAAATGAAACAAAATAAACACTAAATCAGGTTATTATAAAGGGAAGGAGAAAGAAAAATTTGAAAAAAATAAAAGAAAGAGATAGTCACGGTTCTTATTGACTCAGATTAGATGTGAAATTGTACCATAAACTGCACCCATAATATCAATCTAGAGTTGGGAAAAATATCCCTGCACAATATGAGAAAATAATGCCACAAGAGATACAGAAAACAGCCAGATTAAATTAATTTGAGAATTCAGGAGCAAGGCAGCTTACCCTACTGCTGAATAACGTTTCCTGTAACTGGCTCTGTGCACATTTAGGGGTCAAATTCTTTGATAGATTTATTGGTATTTGCTATTGACAACCGTTCTGAGAAGTAGGATAAGAATGATTGAACTGAATCTGGAGGGGAGGCAGCAGGTTATCATAAAAGTACAAAGACATTATAGCATTCCCTTCCTGGAAGCGTCCAAGGGTTTGTCATTGTTGTTAGGTACCATCAAGTTGGTTTCAACTCATACAACAGAACAAAACATTGCTCAGTCTTGCGCCATTCTCACAATCGTTGCTATGTTTGAGCCTGTTGTTGCAGCCACTGTGTCAATCCATCTTGTTGAGGGTCTTCACTGACCCTCTACTTTACCAAGCATGATGTCCTTTTCCAGGGACTTGGCCCTCCCGATAACATGTCCAAAGTACGTGAGACAAAGTCTCACCATCCTTGATTCTAAGGAGCACTCTGGCTGTACTTCTTCCAAGACAGACTTGTTCATTTTTCTGGCAGTCCACGGTATATTTAATGCTCTTCGCCAATATAAGAATTCAAAGGCATCAGTTCTTCTTAGGTCTTCCTCATGCATTGTCTAGTTTTTGCATGCATATGAGATGATTGAAAATACCATGGCTTGGATCAGGCGCACCTTAGTAAATAAGTGACATCTTTGTTTTTTAACACTTTAAAGAGGTCTTTTGCAGCAGATTTGCCCAATGCAATACGTCATTTAATTTCTTGACTGCTTCTTCCATGGGTGTTGATCGTGGATTCAAGTAAAATGAAATCCTTGACACCTTTAATATTTTCTCTGTTTATCATGATGCTGCTTATTGGTCCAGTTGTAAGGATTTTTGTTTTCTTTATGTTAAAGTTTAATCCATACTGAAGGCTGTAGTTTTTGATCTTCATCACTAAGTGCTTCAAGTCTTCTTTGCTTTCAGCAAGCAAGGTTGTGTCATCTGCATACTGCAGGTTGTTAATGAGTCTTCCCCAGTCCTAATGTGTTCTTCTTCATATAGTCCGGTTTCTTATTCAATCTGTATGCTGAGCAAATAATCTAAGTACGGTGAAAGGATACAACCCTGACACACACCTTTTAAACCATGCAGTATCCCCGTGTTCTGTTCAAACAACTGCCTCTTGGTCTACGCACAGGTTCTGCAAGACCACAATTACATGTTCTAGAATTCCCATTCTTTGCAATGTTATCCATAATTTGTTATGCCTTTGCATAGTCAATAAAACACAGATAAACATCTTTCTGGTATTCTCTGCTTTCAGCCAAGATCCATCTGACACCAGTAATGATATCCCTCGTTCCATGTCCTCTTCTGAATCTGGCTTGAATTTCTGGCAGTTTCCTGTCAATGCACTGCTGCAACCATTTTTTAATTATCTTCAGCAAAATTTTACTTTCATGTGATATTAATGATATTGTAGGATAATTTCCACATTCCATTGAATCACTTTCCTATAGATCTCTTCCAGTTTGTTGGGAGGTAGCTGTCTTCCAAATTTCTTAGTATAGACGAGTGAGCGCTTCCAGCGTTGCATCTGTTTGTTGAAACATCTCAACTGGTATTCTGTCAATTCCTGGAGCCTTTTTTTCACCAATGCCTTTAGTGCAGCTTGGACTTCTTCCTTCAGTACCATTGGTTCTTGATTATATGTTACCTCCTGAAATGGCTGAATGTCAACCAATTCTTTTTGGTACAGTGACTCTGCGTATTCCTTTCATCTTCTTTGGATGCTTCCTGGGTCATTCACTATTCTGCCAATAGAATCCTTCAATATTGCAACTCAAGGCTTGAATTTTTTCTTCAGTTCTTTCAGCGTGAGAAATGCTGAGCATGTTCTTCCCTTTTGGTTTTCTAATGCCAGGTCTTTGCGCATTTCATTATTATACTTTACTTTGCTTCTTGAGCCACGCTTTGAAATCTTCTGTTTAGCTCTTCCACTTCATCATTTCTTCCTTTGCATAGCTACCCTACGGTTATCAGTAAGTTTCGGAGTCTCTTCTTACATCTATTTTGTTCTTTCTTTTTTTTTTTTTTTTTGTCTTTTTAATAACCTTTTGCTTTCTTCATGTATGATATCCTTGATGTCATCCCACAACTCATCTGGTGTTCAGTCATTAGTGTCCAGTGTGTCAAATCTATTCTTGAGATGGTCTCTAAAAATTCAGGTGGCATATACTCAAGGTTGTACTTTGGCTCTTATGGACTTGTTTTAATTTTCTTCAGCTTCCACTTGAACTTGTATATGATCAGTTGATGGTCTGTTCCACAGTCAGCCCCTGGCTTTGTTCTGACTGATGATTTTGAGCTTCTCCAGCGTCTCTTTCCACAGATGTAGTCAATTTGAGTCCTGTGTACTCCATCTGATGAGGTGCACGTGTATAGTCACCATTTATGTTGTTGAAAAAAGGTATTTCCAGTAAATAAGTCGTTGGTCTTGCAAAATTCTGTCACGTGATCTCTGGCATTGTTTCTATCACCAAGGCCGTATTTTCCAACTAGTAATCCTTCTTCTTTGTTTCCAACTTTTGCATTCCTTCTTCAAGTCTGTCTTAGGCTGGAAGCTCCCCTGAAACCTGTCCACCATGAGTGACCCTGCTGGTATTTGAAATACCAGTGGCATAGCTTCCAGCATCACAGGAACACACAAGCCACCACAGTACGACAAATTGACAGACGGGTGGTAGAAGGATTTAGCATCCTTTTATTAAATAAGATGTATGACAACAATTCTAAGCGGCAGCTCCCTCCCCAGATGCATTCCAAATAGAACAATAATACATGTATCAGTCATGCTTAATAGAAGCAAAGAAGAATAACAGCCATTACGCTTTCATGGTCTCTCACAGGGGAAAAAGAAAAAAAAAAAGTGTGCTCCTATTTTCAGGAGCTGTTTGTAGGCATTAAAAAATGGCTTTACAATCTTTATGGAAGTAAACTGCCACATCTTTCTCCTGAGGAGTGGCTGGCCCTAGACAAATAGCTGGACGTCAAAATGGTGGGCCTAAGTCCTTGATTTGTCTGGACAAGCTTTATGTTTTGCTCTGGTACATGTTGTCGTCTGTGGATGACCTGCTTAAGTGCAGATTGTGGAAACCTTTAAAAGGTGTGAAGAGTCAGCTTTTTGCTGCAGAGGATGGAACAATGAGTTTTGAGCCAAAGGATTCGGAATTCATATTTGGAGAGATGCAGGATGTATAAAGACAGTAGCAACCATCCTTCTTCCCACTGAAAGACAGCTGGATGAACGGGATGCTCACGGGATAGAAGACTAAACAACCTCTTTGAGTCAGAAGCCACTCCACTCGATGGCAATAGGTTTGTTTTTTTATTTTTGTTTTTGAGTAATTTTAATAAATTCCTGTAAAACATCCAAAGAGTGGTTTTCCAGTGCTACGGAACTGTACTTCTGATGAAATCAGAAATTACTTTTAGAAGTGGCATGAACCTTGACAAATGTGTAGTGGATAAGCTTTCCATTGAGAAGGGTCTTCTAGGACAACACCCCAGAACTAGCTTTTAGCAATTAACAAGCAAGGAAAAAAAATGCTTGTAAATCTGCAGAGTACCTACTATGTGCCAGAACCAGCTCAGAGTGATGTAGCCTCAGAGTTGTTCTAGTATGTTGTCGGTGTGTGCTGTTGAGTCGATTGCGACTCATAGCGACCCCATGTGACAGAGTAGAACTGCCCCATAGGGTTTTCTAGGCTGTAATCTTTACAGAAGCAGATTGCCACGTCTTTCTCCCATGGAGCCACTGAGTGGGTTGAACTGCAACCTTTCAGTTAGCATCCAAGCACTTAACCCTTGAATCACCAGATCTCCTTGTTATAGTATAATCTTTAATAAAAGTAAAATAAAAGACCTTGATATTTTTGCTTCGTAGATATGCCCTGCAGTTCACTAAACCAGCCAGTCACTGAGGTGGAAGAAAAAGAATTTATTGTTATAATTCATGTCTTCCTGACCATGCCTTCCCTTTCCTCCTCACCACCAGAAATGAGAACTGGAAGCAAAGCAAAAGTCGAGGACTCAGGAAAAAGGAGAAGAAATGGTCACAACTGGTAATCAAAAATGGAACCTCTTCTTGATCAAATACAACCTGCTTTAAACTTGCCAAGTGAGCTAACCGTTTGTAATCCTTCAGTCCAAATGCTGACCCTACAAAATGCATAGGAGCAACTGGTCTTCCCATGTGAGGACCAAGCTAGCTTTAAGCTCATCATCACCATCATGAACAAATATTTCTTACGTAGCCATGGGCACGCCAGCCCTACACAGACAACGCAGAGAACTGTACCGCTAAACTATCAAAACCGAAGAAACACCGGGCCAGATTAGAGCACTTTCCACTACATAAAACTAGAGAGTAAAGAAGAAAAGCCACATACCTGTTGCTTTTTTCCCTTCCCACAAGATTTCCTGTATCATCAGAGCTCTGGTAAATTACACTTACCTTGGGCCTTGTGAAAATCTTACTAGCAGAGAATCCTAGGTATGTTTGCAAAATCAGGAGCAATTTAAGGCTGGTGATCCTCTCCCAGCACTGAAGAAAACGATAAGGTGCTGTAAAGACATGGAAACAGGACAGGCGAACGTCATATCCTTTCGTTTAAAAAAGAAAAAGTGTTATTGGCCACCTTTACTTCATAATACAGGTGTGCCCAACTTGCTTCATCACAGAATCAACTGAGACACCTTTGAAACAAGTAAGGCTTCACAAGCCCTTCCCTTTTATAGTTCTAAATTCATCCCAGGTGACTGTTACAATGCCGCAGCCTTGAGAAATACCATACATTTTTTAAAAGGGAAACAATACACTAATCTAACAAACAAAAGGAGTTTCTGCTAAGATACCTGGGTTTTCTGAGTGATTCTAGAAGTGGGTAATGAGTGGCAATATTTTTACCAACCAATCCTGAAGCAAAGAACTGAAAAAAATCTCAATTCTTTAGTAAAATGAACACAGTCGCCAGTCAAAACTCCACACAAACCAAGCAAGTTCTCAAAGGAAAAGGGGACTTTTGAGGGCTTCTAGAACATTCCGAATCTCTAATTAAAAAAAAAAAAAAATTGTCTTTTAATGAAAGGTCCTTGCTTACAGACCGATGGCTTTTATTTAAAAAGTTTTCTCACAAGAGAAAATTTCTTTCCAAACCACTCTAAAGATATAAAATTATACTTTAATGAAAAGAACTGTTACCTCAAAATGAGGTTGTCAGGTTACCCCCGTTTACTTACAACTTCATGAAGGATTAATACAAATAAATCCAAATGCTTTGAATGCTTACAATTTAACCCTTGGACTAATTGTGGGTCACACAGGGATATTCGAAACAACACAAACTACGTAAACGACCTTTATAACCAGTCATGAATTTTAAGTATATGCAGGTCGGAAAGAGATGAAAACTGAGAAACTCTATTTCAGGACAATGACCTTAACTAACATTTGTAAACTACGTTTTTCCCCTAGAGAATGCAAGGCGATCTATTTACTCCTGACAGAGAAAAAAAAAATGGAGTAAAGGCGCCCAGGTGCTACAAGAAAACCTTTCAGGAGGACGTGGACCAGCGCCAAGTCCACAGCTTGCCTGAAGGAAACGTGAAATCCAGGCACACCCAGCCGGGGGAACCCCGGGTCCTTCCTGAGCTTAAAGATCGGGTAGGAAAGGCTTCCAAACCGCAGGTGGGGAGACACGGTTCTTCTGCCCGCTGCAGGATAAATAACATGAGGACAGCCTCAAGAAACTCTAGAAGCATTGGTGCGGGGAGCCTGGCTTGGCCTGGACAGCGTGGGCTTGAGTTGCGTGTGCACATGGGCAGAGGGCTGTGGAGCTGGCTTGGCCTAGGTCGAATGCCACCTCTGCCTACTGGTGGTGAGCCCTTGGCCCACTCACTACAGGTGGCTGTGACTATTGTTACCATAACAAATTTATTCCAACGGAGACTCAAGAATAAATAAGGCATGAATGAATGGCGGTTGTGACTATTATTATTGTTACTAAGACAAGTTTATTCCAACAGAGGCTCAAGAATAAACGAGAATAAGGAATAAATGAATGAATGATGGTTGTGACTACTATTATCGTTACCCCTGCAAATTTATTCCAAGGGTGGCTCAAGAGTGAGGGCGCTGTAAATGCAAATGTTCTCAGGGGACCATACTAATTGAAGCCCCTAAGGGGCCCAGGCCGGCCGGGGAGACCTTTGTCCGCGCTCAGCCCCGCCCGCCGCCCGCGGTCGCGCCACCTTTCCCGCGGCGGGCCCG
>NW_004443997.1:3779946-3806190 GCF_000243295.1 Trichechus manatus latirostris
CCCACGCGGGGCCGGCAGGTGGAGGCGCCCCGCGCAAGCACCGTCCGCCGCAGCCCCTTCCGCCGCGCCGCGCGGACACAACTTTCTTAAAGGGACAGGTGGTCGGAATCCGCATCTACCTGGGGCCCCACTCGGCCTCCTGGCCCTTCCCCCTCAGGGGGAGACAGGCAGCTGCAATTGATCTCCCCGCCCACCCACCTCATTTTCCCCTGGGCCCAGGAGGGATTGCAAGTTTTAATGCACCCGGCATCCTTTTGCAACTTACTTCTTTGGGCCTAAATCACCCTCCCACTGCATCTCAACGCATGCTCGCGAGCATGCAGTGGCTGCCACTGTTGGGAGGCCAAGTTTGCAGAGGGGAGTCCCTGTCCCTGCACCCCCGCCTCGGAGCCCCAGAGCGTGCAAGGCTCGCGGCTGCTGGGAAACACCCGCTGCAATCCCCTTGACCCTGCCCAGCAACTGACCCTTGGGGAAAAGCCGCCCGCACGGCTACTGCGCATGCTCCGAGCTGGACAGCTCCAGAGAGGGAAATTTAAAAACGGTTCGCGCTGCGACGGCGGCCAAATTGCGGACTGCGAGGGGCGAGCGCGAGGGAGCCCCCCTCCGAGAGGCCGGCCCGCCCCAGGAGCGCCTGCAGCGGCGGCCCGGCGAGGATCGGCTCCAGGTACCACCTTGCAGGGCTGCTTGCCCCCTCCTCCGGGCAGTGCCCTGCTTTGCCTCCCGGGGCAGAGACCCGGGGGCTCGGGAGCTGCGGGACTGCCTCCCCAGGCCCCCTTGCCTTCTCCCCGGGAAACCGTGAATGACTTCTGGGGCAGAACTGAGAGTCTTTTCTTGGATGGGTTTCTGTGTTCCTTTCGGATTTGCAGTTTGAGAAACTTAGGAACGCTCCAAGAATTTTCTTTTTTTTAAAGGCTGTGCTTGTGTGTGGCAGGGGCAGGGCTGGCATTGGTTTTCCAGCAAGGGTATGTGGCATTTCTGATGGCATTTCCAAGGCAGGAGCACTGTGGGGATTATTCCCCAAACAAGTAGGAATTCGCCTCCCCGGAAAAACATACATGATCCATCAAGCTGCCCTTTTTTGGTTTATTTTTAATTTCCAAAGTGATCATAACTGAACTGTGGTTGAAAACAGAAGGCTTGGAAAGGAACAAGGTTTTTCTGATTCGTATTTTGCAAGTCCACATTTTCCGAGACTTGACATTTGGGTTCTAGACCCTTCTCACTGCCCTTCCACTCCACTAATTCCAAAGAACCTGGAATTTTGTTCCCTTCTCTTCGTTTGCAACCTTCTAAAACCCTGTAGAATTTCCCTGAGACAGTGACCTGGGGCGCCCAGAAATCCTCCAGAGCTTTTTTTTTAATTCTTGTTCCTTTTTTTAAAAAAAAACAAAAAAAAACAAAAACTGTTCTTAGTTGTTTGAGCTCCATCCTTCCAATTAGTAGGAAAACGGTGGGTTTCTACCTTGTCCACATCGTTGGTGATGGGAGTTTTGTTTTCTGCTTGTCTTTCCCCCAAGGAGATGATAGAAAGTGACATCTCGTCCACAATGTCAGGAATTATTCGAAACTCAGGGCAAAACCACCACCCCTCTCCACAGGAATACAGGTGAGGGCTTCGATGATAACAAAGGATATTTAGTTTTTAAATTGTTTCCAAGTGTTTTTGTGCTGCTTGTAGTTTCTGATCGACTGGACGGCAATGGAAAGCTGCCCAAGAACAACTGTTACATTAAATTCTGTGATTTTGCAGAAGAGCTAAAAGGTCCTGCTTTCCGAGCTGGTCTTTCTAAGGGTGTCCGGGCATGCAGTGCGGGGCAGTGGACCAATAAATATCCATTGTTCTCTCCAGGAGAGGTTCCCTCCTGGGGTAGAGGCTGGGCATCCTGGTGACTGTTAAGATGACAATAGCAGTTATTGCTTCCCCTACCAGTGGCCCAAAGGGGGCTCCAGGAAATGCCCTCCAAAAGCTTTATGAGGGGAATTGGTTTCTGTCCTCCACGGATGTTGGGAAAGTTGTGAGAACTCCTGGGTTCTTAGCCTGGCTGTGTGACTTTCAGCAAGTCCCTTGCCCTCTCTGGGCCTCATTTCCTCTTCAGTTAAGTGGTTCTGTTGAATTAGATGATCTTAAAGTTTCTTCTGGAGTCCCTGGGTGGTGCAAGTGGCTAACACACTCAGCAGCTAACCGAAAGGCTGGAGATTCCAGTTCACTCAGAGGCATCTTGGAAGAAAGGCCTGGTGATCTACTTTATTGAAAACCCTATGGAGCACAGTTCTACTCTGACACACACGGGGTCACCGTGAGTCGGAGTTGACTTCATGTCAATTGTTTTTTTAAAGTTTCTCCTAAGTTTCACATGTTTAAAGGGTAAATTAGATAAAGACTGAGGGCAAAAAAATTATTTTTTGAGAAGGGTGAAGCAAGGTATGAGTGAGGTGTGGGGGATGGTCCTCAGAGCTTCTCCTGTTTTTGTCTTCAAGCCTCAGAGCTGGAATGGCCCTTGGGGGTCAACTAGTCCAGCCCCCTTCTTTTACAAATGGGGAAACTGAGGCCAAGAGAAGACAAGGGAACTGTCCAAGGTCACACAACAAGCAGGAGGGAGAAGGGAAAGGAAGGACCTAGAGTCCCCTCCCAGCCTCCCTCCCTTGAGCCCTCTGAGGTCTGACCTGGTTCCCAGGGCCCCACCCCCAGGACCAGCACCACCTGGTGGGTTGAGGGTGTTACAGCCCAGATTATGGGCAGGATGGAGCTGGCCGGGGAAGAGAAGGCTATCACCTCAGATCAGCCCTGTTTACCTGGAGAGGGTCTGGCCTCCTGGGGCTACTGCCGTTCAGCAGCAGTGCCTGCTGGGGCAGACTGATCCCCCAATTACAGGGAGGCTGCTTCCCGAGGCCCTAGCGGCTGCTTTCTAAAATCCAAATGAGGTCACAGATTCAAACAGATATTTGCCGAGAGCCTGCTGTGTGTGGAGCTGGGCCACTAGACGGTCCACAGCACCTACTATGTGCCGGGCCCCCCTCACCCACCTCTGCCATGAGGGATGCTCTGATGGGCCCCGTTGTGCAGGTGAGGAAACTGAGGCTCAGAGAAATGAAATGGCTTTTCCCCAGATCACACAGCCGGGACCTCTGGGCTTCCTTCCAGCACTAAAAGGGTTTAAATAATGGCAGGTAGGGACGGGGTAGCGTGAGTCAGTTATAATTTCACTTCCTCTTGCTGTGTGGAGTGCTCCGAACCTCAGCTTCCTTATCCATAAAATAGGGATAGAAAAGTACCCACTGCATAGAATTGTTATGGCAATTCGGTAACAACTTCTAACTTTGCTGCTTGCCAGTTGTACGGCCCTGGGCAATGTCACCTCTGAGCCTTCATTTCTTTGTCTGTACAATGGGGATAATAAAAGCTACCTCATGAAAGTAAGATATCTGTGGAAGTCTCTGGCATCCAGCAGGCACTCAGTGCCTCCTGGGGGAGTCTACCCTCTCCTGGACTTGCGAGAGACCTGGTTTCTTCCCTAGGCTGGCTGCAAAAGCTCAAAAACATAGATTAGTGTTGCATCCTTAAAACCAAAAACCAAACCTGTTGCTGTCAAGTTGATTCCAACTCATGGCGACCCATATGTTACAGAGTAGAATTGTTCCATAGGGTTTCCAATGGCTGATTTTTCAGAAGAAGATCACCAGGCCTTTCTTCCGTGGTGCTGCTGTGTAGGTTCAAATCACCAACCTTTAGGTTAGCAGCTGAGCACAAACTGCTTGCAACACCCAGGCTCCTGTTGCTTCCTTAAAACTCTTGCCTTTGAGTAGATTCTGACTCATAGCGACCCTATAGGACAGAGTAGAACTGCCCCATAGGGTTTCCAAGGCTGTAATCTTTAGAGAAGCAGACTGCCACATCTTTCTCCTGCGGAGTGGCTGATAGGTTCGAACCACCAACCTTCTGGTTAGCAGGGGAGCACTTAACCACTGTGCCACTAGGGCTCCCTGCTGCTTCCTTAGCACCGCCCCCCGTCCCATAAAAACACCAGAGGCAGCCGCTCTGGAGTCAGGCACAGGTTCAGTTTCCCGCTTTGGACACGCCACATGCCTCAGCTTCAGTTTCCTCATCTTTAAAATGGGCATAACTAGGGCACATCCCCCATGTGGTTGCTACAAGGGTTAAGTAAATAAAGCTTGTAAAGCATGAGACACTCAACTCATAGTTACTGTCGTTGTTTCTACCTAGTAACAACAAAGAGTCCAGCTTTCTGAAGGACCTTGCAGGGGTGGTGCTTGTCGAGGAGCTAGGAGGGGTAGCCCTGAATGTAGGTGCCCAGGTGCTGCCCAACAGGGACCCCCAGCAGGCTCAGACCTGGAAGTCCTGGGTTCTTGGGCCCCGTGTTGCTTGGCCAGCCCACCTCACCAACTGTCTGGAGACTGGACAGCTTCCCCTCTCTGGAAACAGGGCAGGGCAGGGTGGGCAGAGAGCTTACTTGGAGGCCTGGCAATGCCTAGCCTGCTCACCGACCTGCTGGGGAGGGTAGCAAGGTGGAGAAGCAGGCCTGAACCCATCAGCACTGGATCCTTGCTGCTCAGCGGGTCCTGTACCCCAGAATTGTCTGGGATGCTCAGCTCAGCACAAACCTTATTCACATGGACTCCAGGGCTGTTTTCTTATATTGAACAGCCAGGTTATCCAGAGCAGAACTGTCCCACAGGGTTTCCAGGGAGCGGCTGGTGGATTCGAACTGCTGACCTTCTGGTTAGCAGCCGAGCTCTTAACCACTAGCCACCAGGTTATCCAGAATGCCGAATAATATAACAACAATAGTTGTAGCAGCTGGCGGTTTCCTGCCCTTTTATGGCCTGCCATGCCTGTGCCAGGCGCCCAGGAATGAATGACCTCACCAAACCCCCACAACCACCCCACGAGGGGAGCACTATATGGTGCCCATTTGACAGATGAGGAAACAAAGGCTCAGCCAGGTTCAATAGCTTAACAAAAGGATGCAGCTAGTAAGGGGTAAAGTGGGGCCTTGAACCTGAGGCTGTCGCATCCAGTGGGCATCATGGCCACGCCCCCGGGCCCCCCAGGTGAAGAGCACAAATGCTGGAACAGAGTCAGCTGCACTACCGTCTCACAGCTGTGTGACCCCGGACAAGCCACTGCCCCTCCTGTGCCTCGGTTTCTTCATCCATGAAATGGAGCCATTCACAGGTCGTTGGGAAGATGCTGCTCCTCCATCTGGGCCAGGCATTCAGCCAGCCTGGGACATGGCGCTTTCTCAAGGAAGAGGAGCTTTTGTGATTATACAGCGACTCCCCCATCCCCACCCCCGCCTCCTTCCAACCACTCCCATTTTTCTCCCCAAATAATAGCCTGGGAGAAGTTAATGGGCTTCTCATCCACCCTTCCATGTCTCCAGAGAACAGCTCCATCCGAGGATGCTCAGGTCCAGCCCTGGTCCAGGCCCCCTGAGCAGTCGCCTGCCAATTCACCTCCTCCCCCTGGCCGAGTATAGCCGTTAACTTTCAATGGCTGTGCCAGGAGGGCTGTGACAGCTGGAGGCAGCAGCTCTGTCTCCAGGGACCATGGGGAGTCAGCGGGAAGGCCTAGCCAGCAATTGGCGTTTGCAGCAGCCTCTCCACCGCCCTCGGGGCTGGGGGCAGTCCTCACCTCCTGGGCAACAGCGGCCAGGGTCGTGCTCACCGTGGGGTAAGACAGGTCTCCCCTTAGCTCAGAGGCTAGGAGAGCAGCCCACCCTTCAAGGTGCTGAGATAAAATGACAGTTATTAAGCACCTACTGTGTGCCTGCTGAGCTCCTTAGCAACTATACCGTCCCATTGCTTCTTTATAGCAGGTGCTGCATTAGCCCATTTTACAGACAAGGATACAGAGGCACAGATATGTGACTTGCCCAAAGGTATATGTTTAGGAAGAAGGGGCAGAACTGAAGATTTTCACTACCTGCTCAGACTCTTGGAGCTTATTCTAGAGGTCAAGTCCAACAACCTTATTTTACATATTGGGAAACTGAGGCTCAGAAAGGCAAGAGAAGTCAGGCTTCTGGCTCCTTGGATGCTAACCGGCTCCCCAGGTCGTGAGGTCCAGTGGTTCATTTCCCAAACCCTCGCTCCTTCCTCTAAGAAACCAGGGGGCCTGAGGCACAGCCCTTTCCCCCCAGACCATGGTACTGGGCACATGGGAGATATTTAATTCATTAGACGGATAGATGGTCAGATAAATCATCACATGAGAAATAACACGTCCATGGAAACAGGGAAGCTTCTTGCCCAAGTGATGATGAAAATTCTGTCGTGTGGACCAGGGTGAGCAGACACCTCTTGTTTTTATCTTGAGCCCTGCTCTGAGAGTACCTAGTGCTGGTTTATTCCATATCAAAGTGGTTCCATCCATCAGTTGTAACCTCTTTGGGGGGGGTCCATCTGTCAGGGGTGGTGATACCCCCATCCCCTGGGGTGGACAGAACAGCACTTTAGGTGCCTTCCTGGGGTTCAGCCCACCTTCAGGGCCTTCTAGTTCCACCCCTGAGGAACATACACACATACACACGCCCCAAGTCCTGAGCCAGCTGTTGTTCTAGAAAGGAAACCAAACCAAAAGCAAACCCATTGCTGTGGAGTCGATTCCGACTCATAGAGACCCCATGTGTTACAGAGGAGAACTTCTCCATAGGGTTTTCTTGGCTGGAATCTTCACAGAAGCAGATTGCCAGGTCTTTCTTCCATGGCACTGTTGGGTGGATTTGAACTTCCACCCTTTAGGTTAGTAGTCAGGTGCAAACTGTTTGTGCCACCCTAGAAAAGGAAAGATTCTCTCTTCCAAGTTCCTACTCAAATCATTTCACGTTACACTCATTCTTGGTCTAGCTGGGAATCTCCTGAGCTTGCAAAGTTGCATTTGATTTTCTTTTTCCTGTAAATGGCAACAAAAGGTATTGCCAAAGATATGTTAGCTAAATAAATACCTCTATGAATGGCTTAATCACTTTTTGTGTAAAGCTTAGGTTAGAAACAAGAATAGCTGCAGTGGTGTAACAGTTTCTTACTAACCACATCTCTAGAAGGCAGGTGAAACCTCCGTGTTGTCACCAGGGTGGAGGTGACATCCTAGGTAGGGCAGGACATGCCTCTGCATGCAGGGCTGGTGATCTTACCCCCTAGAGACAATATTTGGGGGGCAAACCCCTTCCTAGTGATGATGCAAGGCAAGACGAGAGAACGCAGTAGGAAGGAAGAAAGAAGCATGGTTTGAGAACCTACCGTGTGCCAGGCCTTGTCTTACAGGTTATCTGACCTCATCCTGTCAACTGCCTTCTGTGGTGGGAATTATTATTATTCCATTTTACAGATGGGAAACTGAGGTGCAGACAGGTGAAGTGAACTTGCCCAAGGTCAAACAGCTACAAAGGAGTTGAGATGGGATTTGAACCTCAGACAGATGTTCTTCCCGCTGCCCAATTGCTGGCTCAATTCTAAGGGACCCAAAGATAGGAAACAAGGGGTTAAATGATCTGGACTTCAGATGCATAGGCAAATATCCCCAAATCAACCATAATCCATCCACAAATACATATGAACTTGTGCAGGCCCTGTGAGCACTACAAGGATGGTGGCCGGGGAAGTCCAGTTTACTTTGGGTGGACAAATATTTGTCAGACGAAGGAATGAAAGCCCGAGCTGGTCACGCTGTGTCTGTAATGAGTTGTCCCTGTCCTCTGGGAGCTTAGAGTCTAGAAGGGAAGGGGTGGATAAGAACAGACACTGAAGTAAAATTAATGGGTGACCTCGGGCCGTCTATGCTAGGTGCAGACAATAAAGGCACTAACCATTCCAGGCGAGGGAAAGACGGGGAGGTGCTGGACTGGTTCAGGAGGGCTTCTTGGGGGAGGTGATATCAAGCTGGGTAAGAAATGGATGGAGATTGGAGAATGCAAGATATGTTGGAGCTGGTCTGGACTGGACTGGGGATCCTTCTTCTCTTTCCTACTCTAACAGGTATGTAGTAAATGTGTCCACAGGATGCCAGGCCCTGTGCTTGGTGCTGAACAAAATAGAGGGCCTCCCAGAGCAGAAAGACTAGAATTCCGTATGAATGAATACCTCATTGCAAAATGCCCTGCGGGCACACACAGGATGCTGGATAGAGAAGGATCACCACGGGGAGGGGTGGCCAGAAAGGGCTGTCAGAGGAAGAAACATTTAGACTGAAACCAGAAACATGAGAAAGAGCCAGCTGTGTACTGAGTGCATGGAACAGCATTCCAGGCAGAGGGAACAGCATGTGCAAAGGCCTTATGATGGATAAGAACTTCAACTGCTTGAGGAACTGAGAGATGGACAGGTCTGCTAGAGCAAAGGGATGGAGAGGGCAGGAGATGGCAGGGACCAGATCATGTGAGGAGCTTGAATCTTATTCCCCCATGGGTCTTAAAGATGGTCACAAAAGGTCACTCTGGCTGCTGGGTGTTAAGTCTGTTCATTCCACAAGCACTTCTCTAGCACCCACCCTGTGCTATCCTGTCCTGTGCTTTACCTACTCTGAACCAGGAGGCAGACCCTGTAATTGCCCCTATTTGGCACATGAGGAAACTGAGGCACAAAGGCGCTGCATCACCTGCCCAGCATCCCCCCATGAGGTGTGGAGCCAGGCTGGAACCCAGGTCCCCTGGGCCTTCCCCTCCGGCGCCCTGCTCTGCTGGCCCCACTCCCTTCCTGCAAGGAGCATGGCCGATTAAGGATGTTGTTAATTAAACTTGGTTAAGTTGGTCCCCTGGACAGCATAGAATGGCAGCCATGGACCCCAGTGGGGTCTCACCTTGCCCAGGGCCACCATGAGGTCCCCTGGCCAGCAGCCCTGTCATCCTTCCCTGGGGGCACCTGCAGCCTGATCCTTTTAAAAACGATGATGATGATAGTTTGCCCTTCCTGCCCCTAGCTTGATTTCTTTCAGCCCAGCTGGCTCCGCGGCAGGGGCCTTTCTAATTCAAACCCCAGCTCCTCATTGACACGCCGTGTGGCTGGGGTGTCACCGCACCTCTGTGACCTCAGCCATCCCATCTGTGAAATGGGGATGTGAAGTAGCAGGCTGTAGGGGACTAGCAAGGTACTGGACCTAAAGGGCTGGCGGGAGCCAGGCACGTGGTGGGGCAGCCCTCTCCTCGTCTGAGAACAACCAGTTTGCATTGTTCTTGGATAATTAGATAATTAAGGTCTTAGATAATTAGAAAGTTATCTCCCTGGGCACAGGGGGTTTTGTCTCTTTGCCAGAACAGGACGTGGCACGTAGTAGAGGTTCAGGAAATCTTTGCAGAATGAAACAAACGCTTGCTGAGTGCCAGACACTCTGCTAGGAGCCCTACGGGTTCCAGCTGAATCTGTGATCTTCCAAGGATGTTTACGATGAGGCGAACCACCCCCTGTATTCCGCGCTGATGTAATGGGCACGGGTGGCCATCGGGCACTTAAAATGTGGCTGGTGTGACCGAGGACCTGGATCTGTAATTTAATTGTAATGAATTTAAATACAAATAGCTACACATGGCTAGTGGCTACCACATTGGACAGTGTAGTGCTAGGATTTTCTAGAATTCACAATACACATTGCTTTAACTATTCCTCGTAGGGCAGGGAGATAGGACAGTGCGGCGGTTGCCCTGCATGTATTATCTCATTCAGTCCATACAACCACCCTGTGTGATGGGTATGGGCATTAGCACCCCCATTTTATAGATAAGCAAACTGAGGCTCAGAGAGCAGGACTACCTCAGACAAGTGTCACAGCCACTAAGTGGCTGGGGTGGTACTTGAACCCAGGCCTGGCCCCAGAGTCTACCCTCCTGCCCTTGAGGCAGGGACAGGAGGCAGGCAAGACTTTTCTTGGACATGAACTCTGGAGCTATTCAAGTGCTAGGCGGGGCCTTGGTTGAAGGCTGAGCATTTCGTACCTTAAAGGTAGGATATCCCCGACTGGATAGTGGGCACAAAGGGTTAAACCTCCACATTTATCGCTGTAAAACCTCATCACTGATCAGAACCACTACACTGTAATGCCGCCAAGAGAGCAACGGGGGACCCATGCCTGGGGGCACCCCAGCTGGGATGGGCTCGGAATGTGGCATTTCAGAGGGGCTGGGTTTCCTGCTAAGTAGAACCTTCTGGGCAAACTCAGAAAGACGCACACGTAAAACGCGTAACGTAATAAGCACAGAGTTGTTGTTAGTTGCCGTGGGGTCGGTTCTGACTCATGGTGGCCCCATGTGTACAGGACAGAACTGCTCCCTAGAGGAGCTGATGGCAGGCCTGTCTTCCAAAGTGCCTCTGCGTGGGTTTAAACTACCAAACTTTCAGCTAGTAGTTGAGTGCGTAACCGTTTGCACCACCCAGGGACTCATGTTGATGTTAACCAAAAAAACTAACCCCATTGCCATCGAGTCGATTCCGACTCATTGCAACCTATAGGACAGCGTAGAACTACCCCACAGGGTTTCCAAGGAGCAGCTGGTAGATTCGAACTGCTGACCTTTGGGTTAGCAGCCAAACACTTAACCACTGCACCACCAGGCCTCCTGTGTTAAGGTCAGGCAGATATAATTCTAAAGCAGAACAGAGCAAGCGCTACAGGCAAGCAGGAATGTGTTAGAATTCTCCACCTGTCCCCAACCCAGTGCTGAGATAATTGTCTTAAATTTAGGCAGAATGCTTTAACTGCTGTGACAACTGCAGGGGTCTTCCCTTTTTCCCTTTTTTTCGTCGGACTTCAGGGTATTAAACTTCATGGGCATAAAAAGTGCTTTTCAGGCGTGTGCACACAAAAGCGTGTTCCTGTTCCTACAGGTGACTTGGGGGATTTCAAAGGCCATTTTTACCTTGCTCACCAACCCGAGAGCCTGACCCCTGAGTACACTTCTGAGCCACCGTAGGATAGGCCTTCGGGTCACTAGGTGAGCGCGGGGCACACGGGATCAGCGGGAAGGCAGCCAGGGCTCCCCACACCAGGGTTCCCCACACAGGCCCTCCCAGACTGACCTCGTTTGCTTGTGACAAGGTGAGCAGCCTGGCAGACGATTGGGTGCCGTGGAGATTGTCTAATGTCAGCAAACACATGACAGTGCTGTGGTGGTGGCTGAGACGGAGAGTGAGGGTGGGGATAGAATATGGAGGGTGATCTGTGACTGGCTCGATGACGGCGTATGAGGATCTCGGTTTCGCCCTGCTGATGGGTCTGTCTTGTTGGCGGAAGGACGCCTCCCTAGACCCTGTCCTGTTCGGCGCTGCTTTTTATAATCACTACTCGGGAATGAAAACATACGCAGCTTGCGATCAGCCCCCCGATGCCAGAAATACGTTAGACGACAGACACAGGAGCGACAGATGAGAATCAACAGACGCACGAAACAAGATGATCTGACGGGAGAACCACAAAGCTCTGTCCTAGGAGTTACACGAGTTGCGTTCTGGATAGGAGAGATGAGCGGAAAGGCTGGGTGGTTGCAAGCCAGAGGTGTACTGGGGCTCCCCCTCCCCACTGCCCTGCCCTCCTCAGGCCCCCACCACTGCTGCACCCCAGTCTCCCTGCTTCCCGCCCCACCCCCACCATCCATCTGCCCTGCCGCCAACAGGAAGCAGGGGATGGAAGAAAGCCCTGGCAATCTGCTTCCGCGAGATTACAGCCATTGAAAACCCTGTGGAGTGCAGTTCTACTCTGAAACACATGGGGTCGCCATGAGTCGGAATCAACTCCACAATAATGGGTATACATGGGGAAACTGAGGCCCTGTAGGGGGGTGCTTAAGTCACCTGCCCCAGGCCACACAGTGAAGAAGAGCTCAGATACAGGCTTGCCTGCCTCAGGGCTTATGCCTGGCCCTAACCGCTGTATCCTCCAGCATCCTCTGGAGCCCTAGCATTGGTGAGGCCTGAGGGGTTCTCTACTCTACCACTGCTGCTTCATAGTGGGGAAACTGAGGCCTAGAGATGGAAAGGGGTTTGCCCAAGACCACTGAACTTTGGAAATGTGACCAGGGCTATTTATCTGCAGACTTCTCCCACAAATCATAGGATCTTTGCAACAAAAGAAATTCGGAGGTTGCTTAGGCTCATCTAACATCCAACGGGGGCCTGACGGGTCATTCACTCAGTCCTGCTTGAATGCTCCCAGGACGAGGAGCTCATGACTTTGTGAGTCATCTTAGTACATGGCTTCTATTGTGACAGAGCCTTTCCTATAACTTCCTCCATAGAGGGGGTGGGAGGATCTTCTAGAATAAAAATTGCTTAAACTCAAAATTCCATGAAATCAGCTACATACATTTTCAAACCTACAACAATATAACAGTTGTTTTAAGGCAATGTAAAAATACCACACGTATTCCCATCACAATTGAAAAGGATCTTCCAGAACAGTGCTATGGGGACATTCCATATCTGTGCTGTCCAGTATGGCAGCCACTAGCCACATGTGGTCACTGAGAACTTGAAATGTGGCTAGTGGGGCCTAGAACCTGGATCTGTAATTTTATTTAATTTTAATGAATTTAAATGTTCATAGGCACACATGGCTAGTGACTACAGCATTGCTAGGGTTTTCTAGAATTCACAGTGCATATTTCTTCACCCCTTCTTGTAGGGCATGGAGACAGGACAGTGGGACGGTTGCTAACCCTGACCCCGGAGGTGGAGTCCTGGCTCCACTGCTCACTGGCTGAGTGGCCTGAGCCAGACCTGTCCCTCCCTGGTCTCAGCATCCTCATCTGGCAAATGGGCAGGTGGTAATGATAACAATGTCAGTCTGGTCAGCCTCTCATCTGGAGAACATGAGCTCAAGCGTGTAATGGGCTTAGCTGAGGGCCCGGCACACACTAGAGGCATGCCTGCCCCTAGCAGTGTCCCCAGGGGACAGATGGGCCTTTCACCCCTGGTTGAACCTGGGGAGGTTAGGGTAGGGTGTCTGGAAAGCTGGGCCTGTTTGCTCATTTGTTCTATCCAGGAACACTCACTGAGCACCTACTGAGTGTCCAGCCCTGTACTGGGTGCTGGGCGGCGGCCCCTCCTTCAGGGAGTGCAAGGGGCCCCGTTTCATCATCAGGGTCCCCTGGGGTTGCCTGCAGCCCCTGCTCTGGCCTCCTTCCCTCCAGACCCTCGGGGTCCCCAAGATCAGAGGGTGCACCCTGCCCTCCTGAGGGACACCAGCTGGGCTCGGGAGATGTGGAGGTTTGTGGCCAATAAGAGAGCTCCCTGGGGCTCAGAGGAATGGGAACTGAACACTGAAATGTCCAGAGAGGGAGAAGCAGGAAGGGCATCCTTTGTGAGGGAACAGAAGGCGCAGAGGCACAGAGGAAGGCATGTTAGAGGAGGCAGTCAACGTTTGGCCCCACCTGAGGGCCCATCACACTCTGCCCTGGATGGTGGGGTGGGAGCCACTGCTCCCCAGCTCTAGGTGTGTGAGAATCACCTGGGGATGGAGATGCGTTAACTCAGGTGCCCAGACCGCATACCTAGAAGGGCTGACTGGCTCCTGGCAGCCGGAGCCGTGGGGACGTAGGTGGTCACCAGGAGGGGACTGATGGGTGTGTGGGCTGGAGACTGGTCTGGGGAAGACTGGGGGGCCCTGGACGGCACCTCAGAGAGGGAAGGGGGAAGCAGAGAGGGTGGACGTTTACTTAGCGCCTGTCCTGGGTGCTTTGCCTCCAGCATAGTTATTACTCCCATTCTGCAGATGAGGAAACTGAGGCTCAGCAAGGTTTGGAAGTACATCTGATGTCACCAAAGGGGAAGGAGTGCAGCCACAAATTCATCATAGGAGGCTTCAGCCACAGCAACAGTGAGATGACAGAGAACCACAGAGAGAAAAGAGAGGACAGAGACAGACACAGAGAGAGACGCAGAAAAGGAGAGTAGGAGAAAGTCAGCGAGCGGGGAGACGGGTCACTGGGGGCTGGGGAGAGAGTGGAGGTGGAGGGAGGGAGTGGACAGAGCGGTGGGGCTGGGTCTTTTGAAGTTTGATTCTTCCTGTAGTCTTTTCTGAAGGTGACCCAGTCAGGGAGGCATCAGTGACGGGTCAGTGGCTTTACTCCTTACCCTGAGACTGAAGAGACCCAGAGAGGGAGAGAGCAGGCCAGGCCTGCGAGGACCCAGGGAAGAAGGAGGTCGGCCCCGCCGGCCCCCGGGGCACTGGCGTTGGTTTTGCCTTTTACATGCAGTCATTTTCCAGCTAAGGAGAAACCCACTCAGAAAACTGATATCTGGTCACCCCCCTACTCCCACCCCAGGGAAAAACCCAACCCCTTGCAGATGGCAGCGTCACAATGCCACCTCACCTCCATACCAGCATGCTGGTCGTGGGGGGTATGTGGTATTGTGATTACCATCATTTGTACATTTTACAGAGAGGGAAACTGAGGCTGGGGGATTAAGTGCCCTTCCAAGGGCCCATGGCTGGGATGCTGAAGTAGTTCCTCGACCCGTGTCACAGCTGCCCAGGACCCTGTAGGTGCCACTATCTACAATGAGGTACAGGCCCCCCGCGGGCACCTGAAACATTCCTAAAGAGGGAACTTCAGGCACTGGTGGCACAGTGGTTAAGAGCTCAGCTGCTAACCAAAAGGTCAGCAGTTCGAATCCACCAGCCACTCCATGGAAACCCTATGGGGCAGTTCTGCTCTGTCCTATAGAGTGGCTATGAGTTGGAATCAACTCGACAGCAATGGTTTTTTGAGTTTTCAGGTACTGGTGAGGGAGAAGTTTTGGGAGGCCCTTCACATGCTACCGTAGAGAGAGGGGCTTGCTGATGCGCCTCTGCAGGGGCAGAGGAGGGTGGAGGAGAAGGGGACAGAGAGCTTTGAGGCCCCGGGCCTGGCGGTGGGGCGAAATACCCTCTCTGTGTGTCACCTCCAGGTCCCTGCTGTGTACAGTGGAGCCTGAACACCAGAGAGACCCTACAAGGCAGTGGGGAGTTGGCCAGGCTTCGGAGCCATCCAGATTCCCAGCCCAGTGCTCCCAGGGTCTGAACAGCAGTGAGCCTCCGTCACCCCAGGGTCCAGCTGGACCACCTGTCAGGCCCACTCAGGAAGGCATGCTGGCACAGGGTGGGCGGAAGAGAAGCAGACCACCTCTGGGATGCCCCAGGCAGCAGACGGGAATGGGTCCTGGCTGTCAGACCCCCAGAATGAGCAGTAAACGCCTCAGATGGCAGAATGGGGGGCCGTAAGTTATACACTGGCTCTTTGATCCTACAACCCAGGGGGATACGGACTGTTATTCTCCCATTTTTCAGATGAGAAAATGGAGGCTTGGGGACCTGAAGTGACTTGCCCAAGACCACACAGTCAGGGGGTTGCAAGGACTTGAACTCATAGCTTTGCCCAAGCTCTGGTCACACTCACTCTGGGCAGCCCTTCCCCCCAGAGCTTTTCTGGGAGGCACTAAAACACAGCTTTCTGGGCCCCACACCCAGCGCCCCAGACTCTGCATTTTATCCCTGGGAGATGCTGGTGAGCACAGCCCTGGCTGGGGCCCTGACTCAGGACCAGGGCATCTCCCCCAGGGAGCATCAGACTCTACCTGTGGTGTCATAGGAACAACAGGGATTGGGGCATACAGACCTGGGTTCGAGTCCTGGTCACCTCACTTACAAGCAAAGGGGTTCTGCTTTCACTGGTCTGGCCTCAGCTTTCCCATCTGTAAAATGGGGCTGCCTGCTTCTTGTCCCCCTCCTGGGGCTGCCAAGAGGACCCGAGCAGGCAGGGGACAGCTCTGTGAGATCTGCAAGAGCCGGACAGGACAGTTATTGCCATGCCCCTCTCAGGGTCAGTGACTGGGGTCAGCCTGTTTCAACCAACCAAGTGGGCTTTTAAGGGGCACCTGCTGTGTGTGGGGACACGGAGTGACATGGCGCAGCCCTCGGAGGGTCAGGGCAGACAGGTGGGCAGTGCAGACCCCGAGAGGCGTGGGGAGCAGGGAAGGTGTCTGATCTTGGGGTCTGGGTGGTGAAGGCTTCCTGGAGGAGGCATCGCCCCTGGGGTGGAAAGAGCCTCCACAGGGAGCCAAGCAGCCCCTGGCCACAGGCCCAGTCGTGGTCCTTCTGAGGCTCTGAGATTGGGAGCAAACTGCTTCCGCTCTCTCGGCCTCAGTTTCCCCATGGGTGAAACAAGGAGTTGGGGGAGGAGATGTGCGAGGGGACTTCCGGCGTTAAGAGGCTAGAAGACGGGATTTGAAGTGAACGTCCGGGGATGGGCACGGTGTGGGTGGGGGGAGGAAAAGCCAAAAGGGCACCTGGTTGGGGAATGGCGGCTGCAAAGTCATAAGGAGGCCAGCAAGGCGTGCCCCAGGGCAGTGCAGGCTGGGGTGGGCTCAGGAGGCTGCAGCCCTCATGTGGCTGGGAGCGGGAGCCAGGTGGGGGCTCACGGACAGCGGGAGGAGAAAGAACAGAACGGTGAGGATGGCACCATTTACTCAGCCCTGCGTGCGGAGCACTCTACCTGCTTCATCTCACATAATCCCTCCTTGACGGGGAAACTGAGGCCCAGAGCATTGCAGGGGCTGCCCAGTCTCAGTTTTTCCATCTCTAAAATGGGGATGGTATGTAGCCCAGGGTCTGGCATGCAGGAAGTGCCCAGTAAATGCAAGCAGGAGCCCTGGTGGTACAGTGGTTCAGCGCTCAGCTGCTAACTGAAAGGCTGGTGGTTCGAAACCACCCAGTGACCCTGTGGATGAAAGACCTGGCAATCTGCTCCCATAAAGATTACAGCCTAGAAGGCCTATGGGGCAGTTCTACTCTGTCACAAGTTGTCACTATCAGTTGGAATCAACTCGACGGCACCCAACATGGTGGTAGCAGTTGCAGGTCTGTCTGACTCCAAAGCCCAAGGCTTCTGTGGACTCCCAATCCCCTGGGACCTGCTCATACTGATACTAATATCAACAGCAGCTAAATACTCATGTCCTGTTTACTCTGAGCCAGGCACTGCACCAAATGCTTTACATGCATTAACACATTTAATTCTCACAACATCCTATGTGATAGGAGCTACTGAACTCTCACCTTCCATGCAGGAGTCCTGGGTTCGATTCCCAGCCAATGCACTTCACGCACAGCCACCACCTATCTGTCTGTGGAGGCTGGCACGTTGCTGTGATGCTGAACAGGTTTCAGCGGAACTTCCAGACTAAGATGGACTAGGAAGAAAGGCCTGGCAATCTCCTGCTGAAAATCAGCCAAAGGAAACCCTATGGGTCACAACAGTCTGATCTGCAACCAATTGTGGGGATGGCACAGGACCAGGCAGTGTTCTTTTCCATTGTGTGTGGTGTTGGCATGAGTCAGGGCTGACCTGATGCCAGCTAACAACAACTAGTATCCCCAATTTGCAGATGAAAAACTGAGGCTCCGAAAGGTGAAGTTACTTGCCCAAGGGCATACAAGTCACATGCCCAAGGGAGACCACGTCTGGCTGGGTCCAGGGAGCAAGCTCTTGGTTAAGAGGTACCACCTATCAGATTCACCCACCACCAGCCAGTCTCCACGGGTTCGGGCGGCACCCAGGAACGTGGTTTGCTTACAAGCTCCCTCACTTGGGTGCTCTGGGGGGGCCCCCACCTTGAGAAACCCGCCATCAGGAACTCACCTCTACTCCTTCCTGCTGCCCCCAGCACCAGGCAAAGCAGTGAGGGCAGTGGGGAGCTACAGCAGGTTACTGAGCAGGAGTGGGGCTCGTACCGCCAGACACTGGGAGGTTGGCTAGCTGGCCATGGGGTGTGTGACTGGCCTGGCTCCAGCCAGACACGGGCTGAGGAGGGGTGGGAGCTGGTCAGGCACTCCCAGCAGCGGGTGGCCCACCAAGCCCTGCCCCGCCGCCCCACCCCGTGGTCTCCACGGGCCTGAGGGGACAGATGGCATCACCCAGGCCAGGGCCGCGGCTGTCATTTGGCCCGATGAGTTACGAGCGGGCTGGAGGGGTGACAGCCGGGGGACAGCAGAAACAATTGCACTGAGACCCCAGGACAATGGGGGCCACGTGCCATGGGGCAACAGTCGTTTGTCACACAATGGGTCACCAGGGGACAGCAGCCGGGCCAACTGCTGCCAGCGACACCGGCCAGCCTGCCAGCGACACCGGCCAGCCGAGTTTTCAAATCACTTCCAGATTCTGTTTTCCTACGAGGCAGCCAATCGCTGGGGCAGCGGGGCAGTCACCTGATGCCAGCCTCCTCAGGGGGCTGAGGGCCCAGGCCTGGTGGCAACTGAGCAGCAGTAGTCATGGCAACGCTAATTGTGGCCCTAACACACAAGTAAAGAGCAAGAGAGAGAGATGGAGCCGGGGGAGGGAGGAGGAGAGAGAGAAGAGGTGGCCCAAAACATGGAAAGACACAGGCTAACATCCCATTCTGGATGCACAAGAAAACTGATATTGTTGTCAGGTACCTTTAAATCAGCTCCAACTCATAGCGACCCCATGTAGAACAGAACGAAATGCTGCCATCCTCACAATGGTTGCTACATTTGAGCCCATTGTTGCAGCCGCTGTGTCAATCCATCTCATTGAGGGTCTTCCTGTCTTTCGCTGACCCTCTACTTTACCAAGCATGATACCCTTCTCCAGGGACTGGTCCCTCCTGATAACATGTCCAAAGTAAGTCTCACACACACCCTCCCACTCTGTGAGGCCCTGAGACGCTTAATTTTGAAATCTGGAGCTTAGAATTTGTACCAGATCTTCTTGGCGACAAGTAGAAAGGCCCTGGCAGGCAGGGTGGCAGATGTGGCAGGGATTGGCATGGCCTCCTAAGCCCCCAGCTTGTACCCATGTTGTGACAAGGACAAGATGCTGGTGTGATGCCCAGGGGTCTTGGAGCCACGTGGCCCAACATGACTTCAGGGGCCCCGGAGAGTTCTGGTTAGCCCTGCTTGGTATCTTCAATGGGCAGCCTGTTTCCTTCCATGGAAAGTGTTTCATTTGCTCACGAATCTGTTGAGGAGTGATGGGCGTGGGGCTTAACGGAAGCCTTCAGGGGCTATCTGGGGTCATGGTGAGGAGCTGGGCTTCCGCATCATGCTGCCTGGGTTCTAGCCCCACCACTTACTGCTCCTTGTTAACCTCGGGCAAGTGATTCAGTGCTCTGAGCCTCAGTTTCCTCGTCTGTGAAAGGGGAACATGGACAGAGCCTACCTCACGGGGCTGCTGTGGGGATTGAACCCTGGGCCCTGGGCCTGGCTGTAGGAGGCACTCAGGACCCCGTGTGGGGTCAGCATGTGATGCCGCCACCCCACAGGCTGCTTTCCAAACGCCACGCCACGTAGGCCATGGCATGCTGGAAATGGCCCTGGCCCTGGAGTCGGGCAGCCTGGGTCCTGTGGTGGTGGCCCTGATTCTGCCATGGTGGAAGGGACCCTGGCCACAGGTCCTGCCCACTTTGCCCCGCAGGGCCCCCACGTCAGATCCTTCTCTCAGGGCCCACACACCTCCTACTCAGCGTACGGAGCCTCGGCTTTCCCATCTGTTAAGTGGGAATAATATTAACGCCTGCCTCACAGAGTCAGTGATTCAGCGGTAGAATTCTCACCCTCCATGTGGGAGACCTGGGTTCGATTCCTGGCAAGTGTACTTCACGTACAGTCACCACCCGTCTGTCAGTGGAGGCTTGCGTGTTGCTGTGATGCTGAACATGTTTCAGTGGAGCTTCTAGACTAAGATGAACAAGGAAGAAAGACCTGATCTACTTCTGAAAATCAGCCAGTGAAAGCCTTATGGATCACAACGGTCCAATCCTGTTGTGCATGGGGTCACCAGGAGTCGGGGGCCAACTCAACGGCAGCTATCCACAACACAGGGTGACTGGGAGTGCCACAGGAGTCGATCCCTGTGAAGGACTTGACAGGTAGCTTGGCACACCGTCAGTGCTCAGCAACCACTATTATGGTGGTGGCATAAGTGGTTAAGTGCCCGACTACTAGCCAAAAGGTTGGCGGTTCAAACCAACCAGAGGCACCTCGGAAGACATACCTGGCGATCTACTTCTGAAAGTTCACAGCCTTGAAAACCCTGCGGAGCACAGTTCTACTCTACACGCAGGGTCACCATGAGATAGAACGGACTCCGTGACAACTAACAGCAACAACAGGTGCCAAGTAACACGTGTTAAATGACGATCTGAGGTTGGGCCATCTGGTTGCCAAAGGGGGGTCCTAGGACCAAGTCCCCACGGCGGCCCTGGGGAGGGGTAGGTTGGTGAGCCAGGAAGGGAGGCTTGAGAAGGTGAGGGGCTAAGGGGATGATTCCAGACTTAGGGGAGCGCCCCGGAGCCGGCTCTCGCTCCCTGCCCCTCCTTGCAGGCTCCTGGCCACCAGCGGTGATGACGACCTTCCGGGGGACCTGTCGTGGCTCACGGCCGTGGATGTACCGCGGTTGCAGCAGATGGCGAGTGGCCGCGTGCACCTGGGCAGCCCCAGTGCTCCACACCTGCACCCAGGTAGGTTGAGGGGCAAGGTGGGACGGGGTGTGGGCAGGTGGCAGGGAGGGGGGGTTTCGACTCACAGTGCTGCCCCTACCTGCTGTGTGGCCCCGGCCAGGTCACTCCCTCTCTCTGGGCCTTGTTTCTGCACCCGTACAATGTGACTAATTCTACCTTCCTCGGAGCGGTGTGGTTCGCTCGTTTCCTCATTTACTGTGTAGCGGGCCCTGTGAGTGCTGAGGTTTTGGTAAAGACAGACTTGCCCCTACCCTCATGCATCCTGAACTTCGAGGACAGTCGGCAAACTACAGCCCCCGGGCCACATCCAGCCTGCAGCCTCTTTTTGTACAGCCTTTGAGTTCAGAATGGTTTTTGCATCTTTGAAGAGTTGTAAAAAAAAATAGGGAACAAGGTTTTTTAAAAGGAAAAGAATATGGGACAGAGGTCATATGGGATCAGCAAAACCTAAAATATTTACTTGTTCTTAGTTGCTGTCAAGTCGATTCCGGCTCATGGAGACCCCACGTGTACAGAGTAGAACTGCTCCATAGGGTTTTCAAGGCTGTGACCTTTTGGAAGCAGATTGCCAGGCCTTTCTTCCAAGGCACCTCTGGGTGGGTGGGTTCGAACCGCCAACTTTTCGCTTAGTATTCAAGTGCTTAAGCGTTTATACCACCAAGTATTTAGTATTTGCCCATTATAGAAGAAGAATGCTGACCTCTGATCTAGAGGATTAGAGAGAGAAAGCATGGAAAGAGCTGACTACAGGGCCTGGCACACAGTAGGTGCTCAATAAATGGCAGCTAGTTGCAGTTGTCCACTACCCATCTGTCAGTTTGTTGTACTGTGGTGGCTTGTGTGCTGCTGTGATGCTGGAAGCTATGCCACCGGTATTTTAAACACCATCAGGGACACTCATGGTGGACAGGTTTCAGTGGAGCTTCCAGACTAAGACAGACTCGGAAGAAAGGCCTGGCAGTGCTAGAAGATGAGCCCCTAGGTTGGAAAGCATCACACAATAGCCACGACAATGGACTCAAACATGCCAATGATCATGAAGATGACGCAGGATGGGGCAGCGTTTCATTCTGCTATATACAAGGTCGTCATGGGTCAGAGCCAACTCAACGGCAACAAAAATAACAGTTGCGTTAGTAGCAAATGGATTAGATGCTCAAAGACACAGAAAATGTTGAAGAAAAATAAACAGCAGCAGCAGAAAAACAATCACTGCAGTATATTTAAGATACCAATAGTTGAAAAATTGGTGCCTAGGAATATTTCTTTCTTTGGACAAGTCCTGGGCCAAAACATTATAGTAGAGGTTGGCAAGCTTTTTTCATAAAGAGCCAAGTAGTAAATAGTTTAGACTTTGTAGGTCATATGGTCTCTGTTACAATTACTCAACTTCCCCATTGTAGCGGAAAAGCAGCCAGGGACAATATATAAATGGTTGGATGTGGCTGTGTGCCAGTAAAACTTTATTTACAAAAACAAGCTGTGGGCCAAATTTGGCTTGCTGGCTGTAGTTTGCCTGACCCTTGGTTTAGAGCTTTGGGGGACAGCTGTGTGACCTGGGGCAAGCACCTTCCACTCTGAGCTATTTTCCTTATCTGTAGTGAAAGGATAATAGAAGAGCCTTCAATGGGTGTTGTGAGGATTCCATATGGAAAGCACCTCACATACAGTAGGTGCTCAATAAATGGTAACTGTGAAATAAAGAAGCCGAGCCAGTGGCTAGTGGCCTTCTTCCACTGCTTCTGTTGGGAGCCTCCTGAGTGCCTGGCAGTGTGCCAGGTGTTTGGGGCACTGAGTCATATCAGATGTGGTCCTGATTTTCAGGGAGCTGATAGACTGGCCAGAGAAAAAAAGGACCAGACAGACATGACAATGCACAAAAGATGATCCCAGATGGCAGCCAGAACTCAGGGGAGAGCTAAGGGATCTGGAAAGCTTCCTGGAAGAGGTGGCTCTAGGGCTGGATCATTTTGCAGGTTGCTTGATTGGAGGTGGCTGCATGAAATCAAGTGGGTACAGTGAGACTCTGCAGTGGATCAGCAATGTCTGTCACAGGCTGGGCATGGGAGGGGTGGGTACATCTGCTATCCTTGAGCTAATCCTTGGCAGAGCAGTAAGGCTTGGCAAAGGGGAGAAAGGACAAGAAGGCATTTGGACCTCAACCTTGAGGCACCGGGGAGCCATGGAATGTTTTCGAGGAGAGAATGAACAATGAATTGGTGTTTTAGCTTCATGAAGGACAGGAGCCAAGATATTACATTATTATTACTGTTGTTATACTCATATTTATTGAGATATTATCTCATGTCCAACAATTTGCTAAGCACTCTACAGGTTATATCTTGTTTAACCCTCACAACTTTATAGGTAGGTAATATCATTAGCCCTATTGTACAGACGGAGCCCTGGTGGTGCAGTGGTTTAGAGGTATGGCTGCTATCCAAAAGGTCAGCAGTTCGAATCCACCAGCCGTTCCTTGGAAATTCTATGGGGCAGTTCTACTCTGTCTTACAGGGTTACTATGAGTCAAAATTCACGCAGCAGCAATGGGTTTGGGCTTTTGTTTGTTTTTTGTTTGTTTGTGGTACAGATGGGGCAACTGAGGCTGGCCCAAGTTTACCCGGCTGGTAGGAGCCCCACTCTTCACCACTGTATCCCAAGGAAGCCATTTACATGTACCTGCTATGCGCCTGATCCTGAGGGTGGGGGAGACCCCATCCTCTGGGGACACTCAGGGACTAGGCTGTCCTTGCCCATGGCCACCGTTCCTCCAGCCTGGCAGTGTCTCTGTGCTTCCTTCCTGCAGGTGCCTTGGCAGGGGTGGCTGACCTGCATGTGGGTGCCGCCCCAGGTCCCCTGCTCCATGGGCCCGCTGGCATGGCCCCCTCAGGCATCCTGGGTCTTGGCTCCCTGGCCAGCCACGAAGCCAGTGTAAGGACCACCACGTGGGTCAGGGAGGGAGGCGGCTTGTCCCCCAGGGCTGGGGTGTGCCTGCCTCCGTCCTGACCCTCTGTCTCCTCTTCTCCCGACCCTGGCAGATAAGCCCATTCCCAGTGGGGAGCCAGCCCTCTGCAAGCCAGCAGGAGCCACAGCTTTATGCACCCACTGCCCAGCCGCAGTTCCCGCTCCCCCAGGGCCAGCAGGTATCACGGGCTCAGGGAGCCCTGGACTCTGAGGCAGACGCACCCCTGGCTTGGGTGAGCCAGGGACCTCTCCGTGGTTCGGTTTACAACATGAAGATAATACTTCCCACCATGCCTAGGTCATGGGGGTTGCTCATTCAAGTTCCCCCAACACTCCTGCCAGACTGTCTTGTGGGGTTATGAACCCACCTCATTCTTTCTGGGGCTGGGGCAGGGGTGGGGGTATTACTGTGATTGACTTATGCTTTCTCTCACCTTGTCACTCTTTCTCTGCTGCCCTCCCCCTGCCCATGGGAAGTGCCCCCCAGCAGGCCTGTATGCTTCCCCATTTGGGGTGCGGCCTCCCTACCCCCAGCCCCGTGTGACCGTGCACTCGTCTCAGGAACTGCACCCCAAACACTACCCCAAGCCCATCTACTCATACAGGTGAGGTCCAGGGCAAGCCTGGGGGGTGCTTCAGGGGCTCAGGGAACAGAGGGTAAAGGCTGTCTCTAGGGCCTCTCAGACAGCTAAGTGTGGTGCCCAGACTTCTCAGAGGGAGGTTTTGGGGTGTTGGGGGGAACTCCCAGGTGGGACCTGGTCTCAGGCAGGACCATCACATAGTGATTCAGCACCCAGGGGTGAGAACCATTCCAGGTGTTGAGCAGTGTCCCCCTCTGTCACTCACATGCTGTGTGGCCTTGGGGAAATGGCTTGGCCTCTCTGAGCTGTGGTTTCCTCAGATGTAAAGTTACAATAACAGTAACGTGAACCTCTCAGGAGTCTAGGGAGGGGGGAGGCAGCCTAGGTAAAGTCTAAAGCCCCACAGACATTAATTTTGGGGAGGAGATAAAGAGGAAAAAACAAGATTTCTCAAATCAGTACCAATGAGTGGGCCCAGGGCCAAGGAGAGGGGCAGGGGGTGGAAAAGATGTTGGGGTGTGAAAAGGTATCAAGAGCTAATGTCGTGTGAGTGTGTAGGGCAGGGATGGGTCGGGTCCATCAGGGCAGGCTTCCTGGCAGAGGGGATCCGGGGCTGTCGGCCTGGGACCCCTTCATGCCCACCTGCCTCACCTCTTGCCCCAGCTGTCTGATTGCCATGGCCCTGAAGAACAGCAAGACCGGCAGCCTGCCCGTGAGCGAGATCTACAGCTTCATGAAGGAGCACTTCCCCTACTTCAAGGTGAGGTGCCCCAGCACAGGGTGGGGTTTCCAGAACTGCCCTGGCCTCTCCCTGGTGCTGCCAGAATCCAGGGCTGACCCAGGCCAAACTGGGCCACCTTCTTGGATCCCAGTTATGTTTGCAAACCTGGTAGCAAGGACACCTGTATGTGTACACTCACACACAGACATGGGCATAGAAATCCAGAAAGTAAAGGGGATATCTGAGTTGGACTCTGACGGGTAAAGACGAGTTCACCAGGCATACCAGTGGGCGAAGGGGGACAGCCTAGTTATTCAGCACAGACTCAGTACATAATGATGAAAAGCATAGACCTGGCAGCAACCTTTACCTCTCTGAGTCTCGGTATCCTCATCTGGAAGATGGGGAGGTTACTACCCACCTGGGAAGGTTAGTGAGGATTCTGCATGCAAAGGACCTGGCACAGGGTTGGCCATTAGTAATGTTCTCCTTGTTAGCATCAAAGCAAAAAGGGGAGCAGGTACCAAGCTGCAGGGTTCCTGGCCCGGGCAGTGTCTGTAGCAGAAATATTGAAGCACAATGGTGTGTGTGTATGTATAAGGTGTGAGGTGCATGCACTAGCTGGTTACCCAACAATAAACTATGAGCAGTTAAAAACAATTTGCATTTAATACACTTGCCCAGTTATCCGTGTATTAGCATCATCTCACTGGCTTCCTGAGAGAGAAAGAGTGGAAGATCCAGCAGCCCTGGGCCTTGTTCCGGAGTAGTAACAGTTGGCTGGAGCTCAATAGCGGCCGCCCCTTTCATCAGGGCTTGTGCCCTCCAATTTGCCACAGTCCCCACTACTCTCTCTTGTATCTCCAAGTTGAGACTGCAGTTGGACACTGTCATTTTACCCCTACCACTCTTCTGCCCCTCTAAGCCTCTGAGTTTGAAAGCCCGAAGAAGAGGAAGGAGGCTATAGGGAGCTCTCTGAAGAGATCCCCTGAGTGCCTGTTTCTCCCCGCTAGACAGCCCCCGACGGCTGGAAGAACTCGGTGCGGCACAACCTGTCCCTGAACAAGTGCTTCGAGAAGGTGGAGAACAAGATGAGTGGCTCCTCGCGCAAGGGCTGCCTGTGGGCCCTGAACCTGGCCCGCATCGACAAGATGGAGGAGGAGATGCACAAGTGGAAGAGGAAGGACCTCGCTGCCATCCATCGGAGCATGGCCAACCCCGGTGAGGCCCGGACACCGCCAACGAGCACGCGCATGGACACCACCCCCACCCCCCACACCACACACCACACACAACACACGCATATACACACAACACACACACCCCACCCCACACAAGACACACCATACGCAACACACACAACACACATACCCCACACCACCCCACACACCATACACAACACACGCATATACACACTCCACACACAACACACACACCCCACCCCACCCCACACACCACACACAACACACGCATATACACACTCCACACACAACACACACACCCCACCCCACACAA
>NW_004443997.1:3806290-3828973 GCF_000243295.1 Trichechus manatus latirostris
ACCATACGCAACACACATAACACACACACCCCACCCCACACAAGATACACCATACGCAACACACGCATATACACACTCCACACACAACACACACAACACACACACCCCACCCCACACCACACACCATACACAACACATGCATATACACACAACACACACAACACACACACCCCACCCCACACCACACACCATACACAACACACGCATATACACGCTCCACACACAACACACACAACACACACACCACACACCATACACAACACACGCATATACACGCTCCACACACAACACACACAATACACACACCCCACCCCACACACTGCACACACACCACACACACTCCACCCCCCCCACACCTATACACACCCAATGCTGCACACATCACACACACCCAATACACATTGCATACACCACACACATGCCCTATACACACTGCACACATAAACACACAGCACACACACACCCACATACACCACACATCCCACACCACACATTCCACACCACACACACACCGCACACACACTCCACAGCACACACACCACATATATACCCTGCACATACACGGTACACACACACCACACATATACCACACACACACTGCACACACATCACACCACACACACTCCGCACATACCCCACAAACACAGCACACACACCCCATACACCCCCCCACACCACACCCCCCCACACCCCCACACCACACACACCCCATACACTGTACACACACACCACCCACACACACACTGCACACACCACACACTGTGCACGTATACCACACACCACATACCCCCCCGCACCGCACAACCATACATACACACCTAAACACACACCTCCACAACATACCACACCCACACCGCACATACACCCATACACGCTGCACACACCCCTTACACACACCCACACCCACGCTGCACACACTCCCACCCCACACATACACTTCCACAACATACTACACATACACCACACCCATACCCCCTACACACACACCCACACACCACACATGCACCTAATATATACCCAAACACACCCGTACTCCTCCCACCCTCTGACATTCCACACACACACCACACCCACACATGTACTTGCTCCGTATCCCCCCCACACCCACATGTCCCCCACCATACACACACATACCCTGCACACACATCACACTGCACTCATAATACACACAACCCCCCCCAACCCCACACACACCCACCTCCCATCCCAGCCCCAGCTCTGCCTGCCTCCTGCCCAACCAGTAACACATCCCAGCCACACTGGTGGGGAGGCAGGTGCCTGGAGAAACCCCCTCCTGTGAAACATACCTCACCCTCCCCACCTCTACCCCAAGCCCAAGCCAACCCCATTGCCGTCCAGTCGTTTCTGACTCAGGGTGACCCAGTGGCTGGTAAATTGAGAGGCCTGGTCAGACGCAGGCAAAGCTGTTGAATCTTACTAGTAATCACTAATTTCTTACAGAGACATGTGAATTAAACAACCATAACATTGCTTTCCAAGCACATCAGCAGAGATTTTTAAAATATTAAAAATAATAACACCCAGTGTGGGCTAGGATATGGAGAAATAGGCAGACATCCTCATTCACAGTTGGTCTCGTTCACAGTTGGTGGGAATATAAGATGCTCAACTTTTTGAGGGCAAAGTCTTTACTTGTTTCTATCCAAGAGCATTAAGGGGTACCCAATTTTTACCCCCCAGCAACACTTCTAAATGTCTCTTTCATAGCAGGGAGCGGCTAGGACCCCTTGCACGTTAATAAATACGTCCTGGTCTCATGGGATTCGTAATCCCTGATTTAACTCCCTCTTTCAGGGCTGTTATGAGGTTCAAATGAACTCCTGGGGTCACAGGACTGTCCTATAAGGCACTGTCCAAATGAGAAGGCTAAGGAGCCCAGGTGGTGTAACAGTTAAGTGCTCAGCTGCTAACTGAAAGGTCAGTGGTTCAAAGCCACCCAGTGGCTCTTGGGAGAAAAGACCTGGCAATCTGCTCCCATAGAGATTACAGCCTAGAAAACCCTATGGGGTACTTCTACTCTGTCACATGGGGTCACTGTGAGTCAGAATCTACTTAATGGCGCCCAACAACAACCACCACATTTTCAGTATCTGATGGCTCCCCTCATGCCTCAAAGACCCTACACAATTTGTGGTTTTATTACATCTCCACCACCACCCTGTGCAGTTACAATGCCGTGAGATAGATGAGGAGACTGAGGTTCAGAGAGTCCAGCAGGCTGGCTAAGTTCACACTGGGATTTGAACTCAGGACTGAGCAGGGGCCGGCTAACTGCAGGGTGAATTCTGAGTGACCCCTCTCGCTTGCCTGTAGAGGAGCTGGACAAGCTGATCTCGGACCGGCCGGAGAGCTGCCGGCGCCCTGGCAAACTGGGCGAGCCGGAGGCCTCCGTGTTGACCCACTCCACCACGGTGGCCATGGCCCATGGCTGCCTGGCCGTCTCCCAGCTCCCACCCCAGCCCCTGATGACCCTATCCCTGCAGTCTGTCCCGCTGCACCACCAAGCCCAACCCCAGGCGCATCTGGCTCCAGACTCACCAGCCCCAGCCCAGACCCCACCCCTGCACACCTTGCCAGATCTGAGCCCCAGCCCCCTGCCCCACCCCGCCATGGGGAGGGCTCCAGTGGACTTCATCAACATCTCCACCGACATGAACCCCGAGGTGGACACCCTGGATCCCAGCATCATGGACTTTGCTCTGCAAGGTGAGGCTGGGGGATGGGGGGCATGGTAATGGAAGGGAGAGGGGAAAGGCAGGGGGCCCAAGAAGACGGAGGAGCAAGGGATAGGAGGGCTGTCTGCATGTTACACCCACGGCCACACTGCACCGCTCATTCCTTCAACAAACATTTCCCGACCACCCAATAACAGCCAGTTACAGAAAACGTTTAATGATCACTTACCGTATACCAGGTACCTTCCTAAGCACTTTTGGCATCATTTCATTTCACCCTTCCAACAGTCCTGGGAGGGGAAAAAAAACAGTCCTTGAAGGCCACTGCCATTTCATATACCCATTCTGCTTATGAGGAAACTGAGGCAAAGGGAAAAGAAATCACTGGCCCAGGGTCACCTGGCTAGTAAGTGGCAGAGCCAGATTTAAACTCAAGTTTGTCCAACCCTAAACTTTTTATCAAGAGGGCAGTGGTGGTTCCGTGGTAGAATTCTCACCTTCCATGCGGGAGACCCAGATTTGATTCCTGGCCAATGCACCTCATGCTCAGCCACCACTCATCTGTCAGTGGAGGCTTGCGTGTTACTGTGATGCTGAACAGGTTTCAGCAGAGCTTCCAGAGTAACATGAACTAGGAAGAAAGCCCTGGCAATCTACTTCTGAAAATCAGCCAGTGAAAACCCTATGGATCACAACAGTCTGATCTGTAACTGATCATGGGGATGGCACAGGACCAGACAGTGTTTCGTTCCATTGTGTGAGGTCGCCATGATTTGGGAGTGTCTCCTTGGCAGCGAACAAGAACAACAAATGTTCAGTCATTAACTGCTTCCACTCCCGCCTGCTCATGTCAGGTCTGGTTGCCACTCTGGCCCACTGCTGGCTGCAGGGTCATCTTCAATAAACAGGAGATGAATGAATGAATGACCGAACAAGGGAAGTTCAGGGAAGGCTCATGATCCATCCTTTCAATAACATTTGCACACCTACTATGTGCCAGCCTCAGCCCTCCAGGAGCTCTGTGTGTAGGAGGGAAATAGACAAGTTGGCAGGTGGTTACAGCTGTGAAATTGGTAAATTCCAACCTCCCTGCCTCTCTCCTGGGATTATTTAGAGTTAAGTTGTGCCGAGGAAAGGGAGAACCTTGTATTGCTCCCCTAGCTCTGACCATGCTGGTGCCATAATGTGGGCTCTGTGCTTTTCACACAGAATCTTGTTTAGCCCTTGCCAGCCCTGGGAGGTGGGTTCTCTGATCACACCCATTTTAGTCCAAGAAACCGAGGCTCAGAGATGAAAGTGACTTTCCCCAGAGCACCCAGGGGAAGGGGACGGCTGGCCTGGAACTCTTGTCTGGCTCCTCCGTGATTTTCCTGCAACAATAACCTTGAACCCTGTACATGGTCTTTGCCTCCTCCCTTAGACCAGCATTCGAACTCAGGTCTGTTTGACATGCAGCCAGCTCACCCAGATGCTTTTGTCTTTGAAAGGGAACCTCTGGGAGGAGATGAAGGATGAGGGCTTCAGCCTGGATGCACTGGGGGCCTTCGGAGACTCCCCACTTGACTGTGACCTGGGGGGCCCAGGCCTGACCCCCGTCTCCAGCAGCAGCAACCAGTCCTTCTCAGACGTGCAGGTGACAGGCCTCTACGCCACGTACTCCACCCCGGAGAGTGTGGCCGCCTCTGCCACCACCTCCTCCTCTCCGTACCTGGGCGCCCCGGGGAACAAGCCCATAGCCCTGCTGTGAGCTGAGGTGCTCCCTGACTCCCTACCCTCCGGGGGCAGACCCTGGCAGAGAACTGACCACAGCAAGGTATTCCAAGAATAAAGGCCCCCCTTACATTCTCACAGGCCCCTCCTGAGCCTGGTGGGGCTGCTGGCTGGGCTGCGAAACTGTTCCTCTGGGTACCCCCACCACCCTTACACCGCCCCCCACCCCCGCCAGGAAGCCTCTGGGCCCTCCCAAGTCAGACTAAGAGGCACGGGGACAGCAAGCTGGGCTTCCCCCTGTTCACGACACTCTAAGCACCCTAAGATGCAAGGCCTGGCTGGGGTGAGGGTTTTCTCCAACCTGATTTCTGCTGGGCACCCTGACCACCTGCAGCCTACTCTAGGACACGTTGGCATGAGCCGTGGAAATGCCTGGAAGGTCCTTTAATTTATTCTTCTGGAGACAGGGTGAACCAAATGACACATCTGCCTCAAGCCTCCAGCGGCCAGGCTCTGAGGGCGGAAGTAGAATGTGGAACTGCCAAGCATCTCTTGGATGGAACAGGCTGAACTCTGAAATGGACACCTGCCCATTTGGCCTCTAGCCCCATTTCTCTGCACGGTGCAACTGTTAACACATTCAGTTGCTAACAGGAAAGTTGGCAGTTCGAGCCTACCCAGAGGTGCCTTGGAAGAAAGTGCTGGAGATCTACTTCTGAAAAATCAGCCACTCAAAACCCTATAGAGCACAGTTCTACTCTGACACACACGGGGTTGCTATGAGTAGAAGTCGACTTGAGGGCAACTGCTTAACTAGTAATATGTTAGTTTCATAGAGTAGACCCCTGGGTCATGCTGGGCATTGTTACCGTTTGTAAATTTATTTATATTTATTGTGGCCCATCCACACCACCTCTGCAAACCCAGCTCCAGGTCCCCGAAGAAAGACTTCCTGTCCCTCACCCTACCCGGCAACCCTAACTCTTCAATTATCAGGGAGTTGCATCTCTGACTGACTATTAGCCCCTTTGCAGCCTTGGGATTCCTTTTATAACATGCACTTTTGATACTGTGAAGCAGACTATCTTTAAACACTAGAGACCAGATATCTTTTGTTTTAACTGTAGAGTCAGGATTCCAAACCAATTCCATGTGTACCTAAGAGAGGACGTGCACGAGTTTTGGCGCTCGGGACTTTCTAGGGCAAATTGGGATGGGAGTGAGAGGGTTGGGGTGGGGAGTTTTTCGTACTAGGATTTAAGACATTCTCTTATGGAAGGAAGCAAACTGTGAGCCATGTTAGACTTGGCCATGTCACAAGTGGGGGACTGGTGGAGCAGAGATGTATGATATTTATGGCGCCTGTTTGCCTGTCTTTGCCCTACTGAGGATTTTTACGTTTCTTCTTCTCTTGTTGCCCATTACTGATTTTTCAAAGGGCAGATTCTGCAGACAGTTGGGTTAGAGGAGAGCTGGGTCTTGGGTTGGGGAAGAGAGAAGGTAACAAAAGACCTTCCAACAAAGCTGAGACAGAAACCACAGCAGCGACTGTACCACTGTGGCCAACTGGATGTTGGGCTCTGGCGTCTGGGCATTCCAGAACCCGAGAGCCAGAATTTTCTGGCTAATCAACAGCTCAACCTGTTGCTTGGGGGTTTTGGCATTAAGCCCCATTTCGAAGGACCATCTTTAAGTCCTTCCTAGTTCTGGGACAGAAGCCTGGGTAGCACAAGTGGTTCGCACTCAGCTGCGAACCCAAAGGTTGGTGGTTCGAACCTACCCAGTGGCACCGTGGAAGAAAGGCCTGGCGAACTGCTTCTATGAAGATAACAGCCAAGAAGACCCTATGAAGCAGTTCTACTTTGTCACACATGGGGTCACCATGAGTCGGGCCTGACTCGACGGCAGCCCAAAACAGCTACAACATTTTGGGACATTCCACCAAGAACTTCAGTAACAGCCTGGTGCTGCCTGTCTGACCAGCACTGCTGAGCTGCTTCGTGTGACATGACCCCGATAAGTTAAGATGCTTAAATTGCTGTAATAAAGACCCCGTGTCTGGGCGCCACCAACACTCTAAGCTCAGCGCTGAGTGACTGTCCCCTTCAATAAAGGCTGGAAGGCAGCTCTGTGGCTCGGGGCGGGGTGACAAGCGTGTACAGGAGGGTGCCACTCTCTCAGCCCTCACAGGTGAGATGCCCTGTTTATGGGAGGGAAACTGAGGCCCCCAGAGGTGCCATCACGGCCACACTGAACCCAGGTCTTCTGATGCCAAGTTGCCACCACACCAGAAACCGTGGGGAGTCTGTCATTATCAATAAAATGAGAATGGCCACCATTTCCTGTTCCTCGACACCAGGCGCTTCACATGCTTTATCTCAGGTACCCGCGGCCGTCGAGCCAATTCCAACTCATAGCGACCCTGTAGGACAGAGGGGAACTGCCCCATAGGGTTTCCAAGGAGTGCCTAGTGGATTCGAACTGCTGACCTTTTGGTTGGAAGCCGAGCTCTTAATCACTGCACCACCAGGGCTCCTTATCTCAGGTAGGGGCTCAGAAAGCTGAGGCTCAGAGAGGCTGGGGAGGTCTCACGGTAATCGGGAGCAGCAGGACTGAGTCGGTGTGTGGCAGACCCCAGAGCAGGAGCTCAGCAGCACTCTGTGAACACAACGAGGTGGGAGGAGTCACACCTTAGGTGGCGGAAATGGGTAAGCGCTCAACTACTAGCCAAAAGGTTGGCGGTTCAAACCCACCCACAGGCACCTCAGGAGAAAGGCCTGGCAATCTGCTTCCAAAAGGCCACAGCCTTAAAAACCCTGTGGAGCAGTTCTACTCTGTACACGTGGGGTTGCCATAAGTCAGAGTCAACTCGACGACAGCTAACAACAACAGCTATGTACTAGGCCCTGCTGTAAATTAGCTTATTCAGTCCTCGCAACCCTGTGAGGTGTGGCTTCTTAATTATGATACCCATTTTACAGATGACGAATCTGAGGCTCAGAGGAGTAAAGCAGGTGACTGGTCGCCTAAGATAACAGCAGAAGGGTGGTGTGTTAGTTTCCTGTAGTTGCCATAACAAATTACTACAAACCTGGTGGCTTAAAACAACAGAAATTTATTCTCTTACAATTCTGGAGGTCAGAAGTCTAAAATCAAGATGTCACAAGGGTTGGTTCCTTCTTGGGGCTCTGAGGGACAATCTGCTCCACGCCTCTCTCCTACCTTCTGGGGGCTGCCAGCAATCACTGGTGTTGCTTGGCTTGTATACACATCACTCCCGTCTCTGCCTCTGTATGTCTCTTATAAGGACATGTCATAGGCACCCTGGTGGTGCAGTGGTTAAAGCGTTTGGCTGCTAACCAAAAGGTCGGCACTTTGAACCCACCAGCCGCTCCGTGGGAGAAAGACGTGGCAGTCTGCTTCCGTAAAGATTTACAGCCTTGGAAACCCTATGGGGCAGTTCTTCTCTGTCCTGTAGGATGGCTATGAGTTGGAATCGACTCAACGGCAGTGGGTTTTTGGTTTCCGTCATTGGCTCTAGGGCTCACCCCAACTAGGATGGTTTCATCTTGAGATCCTTAACTAATTACATCTGCAAAGACCCTATTTCTAAATAAGGTCACATTCTGAGGTTCTGGGTGACATGGATTTTGGAGGACCCTATTCAACCCACTGTAGGTGTACTGATTAAGATTCTAAGTCTAAAGCCCACCCAGGAAGTGCCTCGTGATCTCACCAGGGAGATTAGGCTCACGCACACGTGACAATTAGTGAGTCCTGAAGCGTATGGGATGATGGGGCTGGGGTTGGTGTAGGGAAGTGCTGAGCTGGGCCCACCTCAGTGCAGACCCAGCAGGCAGTCAAGTGGCAGAAAGGGGGTGCCAGCAGTGGCCCTGGGCTTTCTCTGCCCAGCACCCATTACCCACCCCATGACTCTGGGGTGGACCTGTGACTCTGGCCTGGCCAACAAGAGCATCTCAGCACCAACCCCACTAGTAATGACCGACAGGGGGCGAGAGACCCGAGCCATGTTGGTCACAGCCCATGAACTTCCCCTGGGGAACTGGTAGGAACTATGGGACAGGGGCGCCCCCTTTCTCCTGGGGTGCTGAACTGGAGCATGAAGCCTGAGCCACCAGGGTCACCACGTGGAGAAGGCTGGGGAGCTGCCTTGAGTTCCTTCCCATGGGCAAGTACTGACCAGGTACACACAGAGTCAAGGCCAATATGCCAAGGTCACACAGACATAAGCTAGGCAAGAACCCTGTTCACAGCAAGAGCTCCACCTGGCCAGGAGCCACTCTAACACCAGGACGGCAAGCCTGGAGGGGTGGAGCCTGAATCAAGGCTCTCTCTGGAGCTGGGCAACACAAGTTAGGAACAAAACACACACAGCCGCCATGAAGCACCTGCTGTGTGCCGCATTGGGTTAAACCCTCGCCATGCATCAGCTTCATGAAACTACACAGCACAGTCTGTGTGAGGGGCCCATTTTACAGATGGGGAAAACTGAGGCCCGGAGATTGTGGTCCTGCAGCTTTTCTTCCTGCTCCATGAGAATCTTCCACATTTTAACAACAATAACAGCCCTCGCTAACATGCATAGGAGGCTTACACCATGCCACATGCACAGTGACATGGTTGATCTTACTCCTCTCCACTCTCCCTGGAGTAAAGCTGCTATCAACCCCTGTGGCAGGCAGACGGTCCCTGGGTGCGCAAATAGTTTGCACTGGATTACTAACCCAAGGGTTGAGGGTTTGAGCCCACCCAGCAGCACCATGGAAGAAAGGCCTGGCAATCTGCTTCTGTAAAGATTACAGCCAAGAAAACCCTATGGAGCAGTTCTACTCTGTAACACATGGGGTTGCCATGAGTTGTAATTGCCTCGATGGCGATGGGTTTGGTTTTGATTGTAGGCAGAATCATGGCCTCACCCAAGATGTCCATATCCTAATCCCCAGAACCTGTGAGTATGTTAGTTACACTGCACGGGGGAATTAAGGTTGCTGATAAGCTGACTTTAAAATAGGGAGATTATCCAGGTGGGCACAATGTAATCACAACCAATTGCCATCGAGTTGATTCTGACTCATAGCAACCCCATGTGATAGAGCAGAACTGCCCCATAGGGTTTCCAAGGCTATAATCTTTACGGAAGCAGACTGCCACATCTTTCTCCTGCAGAGCAGCTGGTAGGTTTGAATGGCCGAACCTTCAGTTAGTAGTCCAGCACTTAACCACTGAGCCACCAAGGCTCCTCATGTCCTCATGTAGATAAGGGTCCTAATAAGTAAAAGAAGGAGGCAGGAGGGTCAGAGTCAGAGAGAGAGACTGGAAGATGCTATGTTGCTGGCTTTGAAGATGGAGGAAGGGGCTATGAGCCAAGGAATGCAGCAGCCTCTAAAAGCTGGAAAAGCAAAAAAAAAAAAAAGAAAGAAAAAATTCTCCCCTAGAATCTCCAGAAAGAACACAGCCCTGCCCATACCTTGATTTCAGCCCAGTGAGACACAAGTCCGACTTCTGACTACCAGAACTGACAGATAATAAAATTGCATTGTTCTAAACCGCCATGTTTATGGTAATTGTTACAGCAGCCAGAAAAAATAAATACATCCCCATTTTACAGAGAAGGAAACTGAGGCTCAGAGAGGCTAAGTAGCTTACACGGGATTCATAAGCAGCAGAGATACGGTGTAAATGACACTGTGCTGCCCCTCAGTCTTTTATCACATCTCAGAGGGCTCAGCGAGCACTGTCTGCTTGCTGGTCTGAAAAGGAGTGAAAACTCTCCAAGGTTATCCAGCTAGGATTTAAGCCCTGGCCTGCAGGTCCCTGGGTGGTGCCAGTGGTTTGTGATCAGCTGCCAATCTAAAGGTTGGTGGTTTGAACCCACCCAATGGCATTGCGAAAGAAAGGCCTGGCAATCTGCTTCCATAAAGATTATAGCCAAGAAAACCTTATGGAGCAGTTCTACTCTGTCACATGGGATCACCATGAGTCAATGTCAATTAACAACACCTGCAGGCCCCACAGCCCTGGCCACTGCACTGCTACAGGTGTGGGTTGCTGAAGGGCAGCTGGTGGGGACTTGGGGAAAGAGACAAAAGATACGGTCAAAAGTAGCAGCGGAGGTGACTGAGCGAGGCATTGCCTCCCTTGGGCCGAGGCAGGACCTCAGGTTTCCGGGGCCGCAGGACCTCAGGTTTCCGGGGCCACAGCCCCTCAAGCCCAGAGGGTATCAACATGAAGACCAAACCCACGGCTGAAACATGGCCCACTTCATCTGCAACCAAGGACACGGGAGGCCAGGCAGGGCCTCAAATCCATGTGCAGGGGCCGCCTTGTCCACAGAGACTACCAGAACATGGCCCCCCAGCTCAGCCCTCCCAGCACCAGGGGAGGGAGGACAACACTGCTCACCTCTGGGACGCTTGGACGTGCAAGGCCACTCTGCTTCCTCCTCCTGAGCCCCCGGAACGCTGGGAACTCTGTCTCACAAGTGAAAGCATCTCGAATCTAACAGCTTGGTGCTTGGGCTCATCCCCCACATCATTACAGAGAACTGTCAGATTAGCCATGGAAATACGGTCAAACCGGCTGGTGATCTGAAACCCCCAGGGCCCTTTATTTTAAAAATCTAGTCGTCCAGACCACTGCCTGAGCAATTCTGCGACCGGAGGACTGAGGTCAGGCTATGGTGGGTCTGAATTTTTCAAAAGTTTGGGAACCACTGGCCGAGGGGGAGGGTGACAAGATTCCAATACAACAGGTGTGGAGGGGTCAGCAGGTGGGCTGAGATAAGGCAGACCCCAGTGCTGTCCTGATACTGGCTGGCTGGGGAGCCCAGAACATTCCTCCAATCTGGACTGGGGAAGTGGCTGCACTTGCAGGTGAGCTGTGAGGTGACCCCAAGGGAGGAAGAGGTTCCCGGGGGTGGGGAACGAGATGGGGAAAGATTAACACACAACGTGAAGGTTCCCTCCACACCAAGGAGGCCCCTGGCTGCCCGCTGCTGTTGCTTTCTCTCCCGGTCTCCAGGGAGTCCTGCAGGCTGGGCCCGCGGGCGTTCGGAAGGCAGGCTTCCAGTATTGAGAGGATGGGAAGAAAGGAGGAAGGGAGGAGGGGCACCCCAGGCAGGAGCTGCTGCGCTGGGAGGAAAGTGGGAAGCCCATTGGTGGGGCCTACGTATTCCTTCTGTGGGGGCAGTGGTGGTTCAGTGGTACAATTCTCGCCTTCCATGCGGGAGACCTGGGTTCGATTCCTGGCCAATGCACCTCATGCACAGTCACCACCCCTCTCTCAGTGGAGGCTTGCACGTTGCTATGATGCTGAACAGGTTTCAGCAGAGCTTCCAGATTAAGACAGCCTAAGAACAAAGGCCTACCAATCTACCTCTGAAAATCAGTCACTGAAAACCCTATGGGTCACAAAAGCCCGCATGGGGATGGTACAGACAGGGCAGCGTTTCATCCCATTGCGCATGGGGTTGCCATGAGTCAGGGGCAACTCAAAGGCAACTCAAGGTATTCCTTCCACCAAGTGGGAGGCCAGGATCTGAAGTCAAACAGGCCAGATTCATCTCCCAGCTCTGTCCCTGTGTGACTATGGACAAGTGTCCTCACCATTCTAAGCCTTGCCTTCCTAGTCTGCAGTCCTGGGGTGGGGGAAGGAGGTGGGGGGAATGGAAATTGCATGTGAATAAGTGCCTCAACCACCCTGCCCTCCCTCCTCTGGAGCAGCTCCCTTTTTTATCTGTTTTATGGACTACACTTTGGGTTTTTATTTATTTTGTTGTTGTAGAGAATAATACGGCAAAACATACCAATTCAACAATTTGTATATATACAATTCAGTGACATTGATTACGCTGAGCTGTGCAGCCATCCTCACCCTCCTTTTCTCAGTTTTTCCTCCCCCATTAACATAAACTCACTGCCCCCTAAGGTTCCTATCTAATCTTTAAGTTCCTGTTGTCAGTTTGATCCCATATAGATAGTTCTTAAAACAGCAGAAGGCTCAAGGCACATTCTTTACTAGTTACTGCTGTTGTTCTTGTTAGGTGCTGTCCAGTCAGTTCTGACTCATAGCAACCCTGTGTACAACAGAACGAAACACTTCCTGGTCCTGCGCCGTCCTCACGATCATTATGCTTGAGCCCACTGCTGCAGCCACTGTGTCAATCCATCTTGTTAACGGTCTTCCTCTCGAGGACCCTCTACCTTACCAAGCATGATGTCCTTCTCCAGGGACCGGTCCCTCCTGATAACATGTCAAAGTTCAGGAGATGAAGTCTCGCCATCCTTGCTTTGAAGGAACACTCTGACCGTATTTCTTCCAAGACAGATTTGTTCATTCTTCTGGCAGTCCATGGTATATTCAGTATTCTCCGCCAATACGTAATTGAAAGGATCAATTCTTCCTAGGTCTTCTTTATTCATTGTCCAGCTTTCACATGCATATGAGGCAACTGAAAATACCATGGGTTGGGTCAGGTGCACCTTAGTCCTCAGTGACATCTTTGCTTTTGAACACTTTAAAGAGGTCTTTTGCAGCAGATTTGCCCGATGCAACGTGTCGTTTGATTTCTTGAGTGCTGCTTCCATGGGTGTTGATTGTGGTGGAGCCACGTAAAATGAAATCCTTGACAAGTTCAATCTTTCCTCCATTTATCTAGGATAAACAAAGCCTTTCGGTGCTTAAAAAAAACAAAAAAAAAAAAGGAGAAGGTAGCACCGAGTTTCTGCTAAGGGTGGTGAAATTATTTGGAAAAGACAGTGGTGACGGTTGCCCAACATGATGAACGTCATCAATGTCACTGAACAGTATGTGTAAAAACTGTGGAACTGGTACATGTTTTGTTATATGTATTTCTACAATTAAAAAAAAAAGGATGATTTTGAAACCATCAAGCCAGTTCAGTCCAGCCACCGGCGTACCCCATGGGAGCCCCAGCTGTTCTCTGAATACCTCCTGTGACGAGGAACTTACTCAAGAGCTTAGCTATTGTGTGAAGATGGGAGGCAAAGGGGAACCACCAAGGAGGAGGTCTGCCTTTTCTGGTCCAGAGAATAAACCACGGCCAAGTGCTTCCTTCAAAAATAGTTTACTCTGCACATTTCCTGTAGCTTCTTCTGCCCACCCTTCCCGGTGGCAGCTAGAGTCATCAACTTGTCTTCCCCCAAAACCATGGGGGCCTTGCCACACTAGACACCCACAGTTCCCACAGCAGCAGCGACTCTTCCCTGCCTCCACCCCGCCGTCCTCGGGATGGGGCGATGGAGGACAGTTACCCCCCACCCCCCCAACATCACTTTCACTTGCCAGACTTTTTATTTTACACTCGGACATCCTCAAGCATCCTGGCTCATGGAGGCTTCTTCCCTGGGCGACCACACTGGCTTCCAAAGTGGCTGGATGTGAGGTTCATTGTCCTCGGACAGACAGCCCACCACAGCAGCATATGGCAGCCAACTCCCCCCGCTGCCAGCAACCTGTGCCAACCGGGGGGCCCCAAGGACCCAGGCCTTGGGAGATGGGCAGCCTTTGCAGCCAGTACCACTGGGGGCGTGCAAAGTCCTCCCCTGAGACACTGGTCCAGTCCCTGGGAGTTGACAGCTCTGCTCCTTGGGGCCTGATCCAGCCACAAACGTCAAGGCAACGGGTGAGGAAGGACAGGTACTCGAGGTGGCCCTCCTGAGAGGCGGGAGGAAGAGTGACTGTCACAAGGGCAAGTCTGGTGAGGGCTCCCGGTCTCTGGGCAGGAGTTTGCATGCCCGAGGCTGGTGGCCTGTAGGCGCACGGAGGGTGAGTGGCAAGACCTCGTTCTCTTGAAGAGAAGGGGCAGACCGAGGACCCTGAGCCACATGCCAGAATCCTCTAAACACCCCGGCACCTCGGCCAGGCAATTTCGCTCATTTTGTATTCCCTCTCCCAAAAAGAGAATCTGTCCTAATGAACGCTGGGAATGGCCTGCCAGTGGACATTCCTAGTGATTCCCTAGAGGCCACTGGGGGAGGAAAAAAACCATCTTATTCTCTTAATGAAAAATAATCTGTATCTTTTCCTGGGCAACTAGACAGTGGCTGACTCAGCGTCATTACAAAAATAGATCTTCTCTCATCCACACTTCTTTCCTTGGCCTGTTTGGGCTACTGAAATATACAAGATCCTTCAATCGAGAGCTGGTCGCAGACTAAAAAAAAGATTCCATGATCTGACAGAAAACAGGCCTAAAGAACACCTGGATCCCGCACGCCAGGCACCAAGAAACAAAAGGAAACGGGCGGAAGGGGGTGTTGGTTCAATTCAATGATGCAGCAAAACGTTGTCTCAAGAGACAAGACAAAACAAAGCAAACTTCCCAGCAACGGAGAGGAAACCGTTTCTGCTTGGAAGGGGCACCCCTGAGCCTTTTATTGAGACAGGAGGGAGCAGCGGCCCCGCAGAAACGCCCAGGATGGAGAGAAGCAGCCCCTGGTCCTCAGAGAGGGGTTGTGGTGGGCAGGCGGGCGGCGTGGTTTCTCTGGCCCGTGGTCCTGTGAGTGGCAGGGCTGGGTCACGTGGAGGGTGGGCTGTCCATGGTAGACAGGAGGTGGATGACCTGGGCCCGCTCAGCTGGGCTGATGTGCTGGCTCAAGTGGATGATGCAGTCCATGGCCACCTCGGGGTTCTCCTGGACCAGGCTGCAGTGGGGAGAGACAGGCTGGGGTCAGGCCTGCCACTTGGCTCAGGGCCCCTTGGGGAGCAAGGTCCTTGGTGCAGGGCCATGTCACGCTCATATTCCTGGGTAGGCTAGAACCTGAAGCTCTGAGCCCCTTCCTGCTGTGATCACAGGGGTAGGGAGAGTGGCAGCCCATGGGGCAGGGGCGTGGGTCCTGGTGAGCAGAATGCCTCATGGTTACTAACTATGTGACTTGAAACGAGGCATGTCCCCAAACCTCAGCGTCATCCCCCAAGTGGGGTCCCATGGACTCTACTAGCTACCTCATGGGGGACCCCATGGGTATAGCGGGAGTAACCCTCTGGAAAAGCTGACACTGGAATGGGAGCCAGCACCCTAAAGCCTAGCTGCTTATACTTTGGGTTCTATACCTACCTTGACCTTGGACAAGTCACTTCATCTACTACAACAAGGATCATGAACAGAAAGCCTCCCCTCACCAAGGTCTAACACCCCCCGGGCTCTGTGCCTCCCTCTGGCCTCTATGTGGGGCAGTGGGCATTGGGGCACTGAGGCCACTGTTGCTGGCGGGCCAGGCCTGAGGTCCCCAGGACCATACAGCATAGAGGGTACAAGTGGCCACTCTAGATTCAGGCAGCTGGGCTTGAATCCTGGGTCTGGGACTTGCCAATAAGGTGGGTGGGCAGGTGGGGCGGCCCCTCACCTTCGGATGGTCTTGAGGACAAAGTCGCGCTTCAGGTACTTGATGTTCTCGCGGATGGTGGAGTGCAGGCCGTCCCCCCGCTGCCAGTGCTGCTCCAGCCACTGCACCACCACCTGGTTGTTGTCCCACAGGTAGGCCTGGCGAGGGGCAGAACGTGCCTCAGAGGGGGGCCCTGCCGGCGGACCAGCCCTCCCCCAACGCCCCCCCCAGATACCTGCCCACAGCCCCAGGCCCACCTTGACAGCCCCCTCAGTCTCCATGAACCAGCGGCGCAGCATGGACTGTGCGTGCACGTGGCTCAGCTCCCCGCTGGCCTGCAGGATCTCCTGCTTGACCTGGTCCTCCAGCAGCAGGCGGCGCAGGCGCCAGTACAAAAACTCGCGCGCCGTCTTCCACTCCAGGATGTCCTGCAAACAAACCCAGGCCTGAGCCCCCGGCAGGGGCGGGAGGAGACTGGACGGGGAGGCCAAGCCCGGTGACCATTCTCGTTTTACAGGTAAAAGCTGAGGCTCAGCGAGGGGGAGGCCCATGCCAGGAAGGGGCAGAGCCAGGATCTGAACCCAGGTCCATCTGCCTGCAGAGCCGGTGTCTCAGCCAGGTCACTAGACTGCCTCCCACAGCCTCGGGTGAAGAAAGAAGTCCCCATACAAACATGGCAGCCACTTCCACCTCAACTGAGCCAGGACACGGGCTTATGCAGAAGCACAGCTGACTCTGTGTGCGCAGAGTAGAACTGCTCCATGGGGTTTTCCAGGCTGTGATCTTTCAGAAGCAGATCATCAGGCCTTTCTTCTTAGGTTCCTCTGGTGAAGTCAAGTGGTTAACCATAAAGGGTTTAAGTTGGCTGGGAAGTAGAACATTCCAGTGAGAGAAGCTGACAAGCACCAGGCATGGGGCACAGGGTCCTCTTGGAGGCAGGGCGTCAGGGCAGAGCTGGGACATTCAGTGGTTGGGTGAATGCTAGGCAGGAACAGTGGTTCCAAACCTGGCCCTGGTCCAACTGACTGGGTGATTATAAACACAGACGTTAGATTATTGTGTTAGTTGCCATCGAGTTGATTCCGACTCATAGTGACCTCGTGTGTGCAGAGTACAACTGTTCCATCCATAGAGTTTTCAAGGCTGTGACCTTTTGGAAGCAAATCACCAGGCCTTTCTTCCGAGCTGCCTCTGGCTGGGTTTGAAACACTACCCTTTTGGCTGGTAGTCCAGCATTTAACCACTTGTGCCACCCTGGGACTCCCAGAGGTTAGACCCACAAGAAACCAAACCCGCTACTGTTGAGTTGATTCCAACTCATAGCGACCCTACAGCACAGAGTAGAACTGTCCCAGAGGGTTTCCAAGGCTGTAATATTTATGAAAGCAGACTGCCACATCTTTCTCCCACAAAGCAGCTGGTAGGTTCAAATAGCTGACCTTTCAGCACTGTCCCACCAGGGCTCCTTTCCATTAGGGACTGAAAAAAAAAAAAAAAAAAGCCAAACCCACTGCCATCAAGTCAATTCTGACTCATAGCAACTCTACAGGACACAGCAGAACTGCCTCATAGAGTTTCTGAGGAGCAGCTGGTAGATTTAAGCTGGCGACCTTTTGGTTAGCAGTCAAGCTATTAACCACCGCAGCTGCTGGAATCTCTTGGGGATCTTTAAAGGGATACTGATGCCTGGCTCCCACACCCAGATAATCTGATTCAATTGCAGGTTTTTTTTAAGTTCCTCAGGTGATTCTAATGTGCAGTGTCAGCCCCATCTCAGACCCTCCATGTGTTGGATGCCAGGTGACCTTAGGATGGGTCGTTCACACCCTCTAGGCAGCTGCCAGCTCTTACGGAGATGACTCCCTTCTCCAGCATCCTGCCCGGTGTGTCATGCAGGTCAGCGAACTGCACTGCCACCTGGTGGTAGATGGGGAGCAGCAGGTCCTCTCGGGCCTTCAGCTGGCTCTCTAGGTCCTTGCGGTCCTTGTCGGAGAGATCGGACACCCCTGGGGGTAAGCAGACAAGCTGATCAGGCTGGGGCCTTCAGAAGAAACCATGGAAGGCGGCCACATGCAGCTGGGGAAGGGGGGGCACACACCAGGGCCTCTGGGACAGGTCTTGCCTCGGGTGGCCTCAGCTTTAACTCTGATGTGACTCTGAAAAAAGTTGCTCATGCAGTCTAAGAAATGCACTCGCAAACTGCAAGACAGCATTCAACATGCAACTTTGAATTTGTCCCCTTGTATGACTCACTGTGCTTGTAGGCTACTATCAATTACCATTTTTAATAAATATTGTAAAATATAAGAAAGGAATACTATGAACAACTCTATGCCAATCTGATGACTTAGATGAAATGGACAAATCCTTGAAATACACAAATTACCAAAGTTCACCCAAGAAGAAACAGATAACCTGAATAGCCCTGTAGCTTTTTAGTTAGAAAGCTCCTACTACACACGTAAAGAGGAAATAATACCAATTCTACACAAACTCAGAAAATAAAAAGGAACACTTCCCAACTCACTCTATGAGATCAGCATTACCCTGATATCAGACCGGACGATCACACACACACATACCCATAATAATCTTGTGAACATCACAGTTATAAAGACCTTGCAACTTAATATAGATACTTAAAGAGAATTACATGTAAAGATTGCAAAACAAACCTATCATTCAAACAAAATTAGTAAAATACTTTACGTCTGATTAGAAATTCTAAAGAGACATTTTGCCACCAAAATTCTGATGTTCCTCATTAGCCCTAAATACTTGAATTCTGTATTTTCTGTGCGCAGAGAAATAAATTCACTATGGTGCTGTGGTTTGTTTGTTTTTTTTTAATGTTAAAGGTATTGATTTGCTATTTGTGAACACTTAAACCATCTCATAATTTTTGTAACTGTGTTTTGGTACGTCTTCACTTTATAACGTACTAGGAAGCTCTAGCTAAGAGCTGACTGGCCCGCTCTGGACCTCTGAGAGGTGACATGTTTCGGACTCTCTCACCTAGTTGTTCAATGAGCTTCTGGCAAGCTGGGTCCATCCTTCTCATGGCCTTTATCAGTTCTTTATTTCGGAACTTAATCTCCACGGTGCCCTCTGGCTCCAGAACGCCCCCCCTGAAATAGAAGAAGAAGAAAGGATGGGGGTCTATGTGGCATTGTCCAGCCAGTGACAGCTGGCGGAGGGGAGGGGGAGGCAAGGGAGCCAGGAGTTTTAAGCTCTTTCTCCAACTCACTGTGTGAGACTTTGGACAAGTCTTTTTTCTTTGCCTTTGAAAGCCTGGAAGCCCTGAGAATACTATATGTATCTCTGAACTTCCTGGTGGCCAGAGTGAAAAGTTAATGAGGACCCCATATTTGACGCTGTTTGCTGTCTTGACCTTCCTGGAGGGCTGACCATAGCAGCCCCTGACAAGGGTCTAGGCACCCCACCCCAAAAGCAGGACAGGCTTGGCTTGTTTGCCACCATACCACAATGCCTAACATAGTACCTTGCAAACAGGAGGCGCTCAATAAATAGTCATTGAATTAATGAATGGATGAGGGAGTGGACACAGGAATAAAAAATAGAAAACCAGTTGCCGTCAAGTTGATTCTGATTCAAGGTGACCCCCTGTGTGTCAAAGTGGAACTGTGCCCCCATAGAGTTTTCATGGCTGTGACTTTTAGAAGCAGATTGCCAAGCCTTTCTTCTGTGGAACCTCTGGGTGGACTGGAACCGCCAACCTTTTGGTTAGTAGCTGAGCACTTAACCATTTGCATCACCCAGGTAGTCATGGACATAGGAATAGAGGGCTTATATTTAGGGCAACTATTTTTGAAGCTTTTCTATCTGATGAAACACCTACCACAGAGCCTTCACTTAGTAGGTCCTCAGTTACTGTACTGCAAGCATTACGGTCATTGTCTTTTCAGTAAGGGATAAATTCCTCTAAAGAAAATGCCTTAATAGCCGGGATCTTCTCATGAGGGTACCCATCCAACCATTTGTTTGGCCAGTCCTTCCTAAGAGTCAAGAACTGTGGTAGGTCCTGGATTATAAAACTGAATAAAACATAGCCCTTAAGGGAACTCATAGTTTTGGGAGAGACTCAGAGTCTAGTGAGAGCTAGGCTACTCATCATATTTTCTTTTTCATCTTGGCTGCCAGGAAGCTCAGGGGCTTTTGGTCTTTCCTTTTTATTTTTGACTGCAAACTTCCTAGGATGGAGGTGAGTATAAGTTATAAAACAATCAGAGGGGGCAGGGCCAAGATGGCAGAGTAGTCAGATGATTCCAGTGTTCCCTCTCACAACAAAGACCCGAAAAAACAAGTGAATCAATTATATATGACAGTCTAGGAGGCCTGAACATCAAAGGCAAAGTTGAAGAATTGGACTGAGTGGCAGGGGGAGGGAGAGACGGTTCAGAAGCAGCGAGGAGTTGCCAGACCTGACCCGGTGAGAGCCTGAGCCCTTCAGGCCAGATCAGCTCCTGGTGCGCGGTGAGGCAGGCAAGCAGTGGCACTCAGGAGGTGTTTTCCACACCAGGAGAGACCGAGCAGCAGAGAGTCTACTTGGCCACCCAGAACCAGTGAGAAGAAGCCCTTGACTGGCAATAGATAAGTACTTCCATCTGGCCTACTGCACAGATCAAAAACACCCACCTTCACGAAAAAGCTCTCTCCCATTTACCTCCCCGCTCCCTGCTATACACTGGGTATGGGACCAACTTCAGCAACTGCCGAGTCCCCTGGGACTGAAGTAGGACCCATCACATGCCCTGAGCCATTCTCTAGGCCTTGGAGAGTGAACAAATTAACAAACAGGGGAAAAAATAATCTGCCGGCTCCCCTAAGCCAGGAATTCAGGGTAGGTACAGCTCCTTTGCCTAAGCACAGGCATAAGGGATCCACAGACTTCGAGTGCCTTTCCCCCTGCATAGACTCGTGTGGGGCCATTGCAACAGCATTGGCCCTCGTTACCACAGTACAAAAGGATATATACCTGAAGTCTACCTTCAACTGTTTCAGCTGTGAAGTGGTAGGTTTGTGACATTTGACGCTGCTCTGCCAATTAAGCAGGGTCTTCACCTACCCACATCAGGGGCCTGAGGACTGGTGGCTCCACCCACACCACATAGCTACCTGCGACAGGGGCCCAAGAATAAGAGGTGTCATCCAGTCCTTACAGACAAAGCATCGGGTACTCATAGTCCGGCTGCAAAATCCACCCACCTACACACTCTAGGGAACAGGGACACGCTTTCCTCCTGGACACTCGGGGATGGCCGTTGGCCCCTGCCTTGCGCAGCGTGTGTCCCCCTGCTGCAGCCGGATGCCTGTGCCTACACCAATCACCCATGCCTGTCTAGGACTGTAGGTGAGAGCCTGCACCACACACTTGGTGGCCGACTACCTGGACACCTGAGCTGAATCCATATAGGAGGAGTGGGCAGACTCTTGGGCTCACATACTTAGTGGCAGGTCTGGCTACCTGGTGGCAGGACGTTGGAGCTTTAGGGGCACTGGTGATTGGGCTAGTTCTCACAAGCAGCCTATCTGGGCATATTAAAGCAAAACAAAACAAGAAGCTAGGACACACTAAGCAAACGTAAAATAAATAAACGTAACTTATTGATGGCTTGGAGACAACAGTCAATATCAAATCACATAAATAGGCAGACCATGATGGTTTCAGCAAGCTCCCAAAATAAAGAATCTAGAAATTTTCCAGAGGAAGAAAATTTCTTGGAATTACCAGAGACAGAATACAAAGATTAACATACAGAACTCTTCAAAATATCAGGAAAGAAATTATGCAAAACGCAGAACATGCAATGGAGGAACTGAAGAAGATTAGAGAAGAGCATAATGACAAATTTAACAGGCTGCAAGAATCCACAGAGAGACAGCAATCAGAAATCCAGAAGATTAACAATAAAATTTCAGAATTAGAAAACTCAATAGAAAGTCAGAGGAGCAGAATTGAGGCAATGGAAGTCAGAATTAGTGAGACTGCAGATAAAGCACTTGACACCAACTTATTTGAGGAAAAATCAGATATAAGGATTTTAAAAAAATGAAGAAACCCTAAGAATTATGTGGGATTCTATCAAGAGGAATAACCTACGAGTGACTGGAGTACCAGAACAGGGGAGGATAACAGAAAATATAGAGAGAATTGTTGAAGATTTGTTGGCAGAAAATTTCCCTGATATCGTGAAAGATGAGAAGATATCTATCCAAGATGCTTATCAAACCCCACATAAGGTAGACCCCAAAAGAAAGTCACCAAGACATATTGTAATCAAACTTTCCAAAACCAAAGATAAAGAGAGAATTTTAAGAGCGGCTAGGGATAAACGAAAAGTCATCTACAAAGGAGAGTCAACAAAGATAAGCTTGGACTACTCAGCAGAAACCACGCAGGGAGGAAGGCAATGGGATGTCATATATAAAGCCTTGAAGGAAAAAAATTGCCAGCAAAGAATTATATCCAGCAAAACTGTCTCTCGAATATGATGGCGAAATTAGGGCATTTCCAGATAAATAGAAGCTTAGGGAATTTGCAAAAACCAAGCCAAAATTACAAGAAATACTAAACAGAGTCCTCCAGCTAGAAAATCAGTAATATTAGATAACAACCCAAGACTAGAACACAAGACAGAGCAACCAGATATCAACCCAGATAGGGAAGTGACAAAAGTAAATCAAAGCTAAAACACTGAAAATAGGAAAACAGATGTCAATATGTAAAAGATGACAACACTAAAAGAAAAGAGAGGGACTAAAAAATGTATACATAGATTTTTCATATGGAGAGGGAGTCAAGGTGATATAAACAAATAAAAGACTCGTATAAACTTAGAAAAATAGGGGTAAACATTAAGGTAACCACAAAGGAAACTAACAATCCTGCA
>NW_004443997.1:3829463-3874738 GCF_000243295.1 Trichechus manatus latirostris
GGTGGGGTGCAGAACTCAAATTCTAGTAAGAAGACCAGACTTAATGGTCTGACTGAGACTGGAGGAACCCCAGAAAGCATGGCCCCCGGACTCTCTCTCAACCCAGAACTAAAACAATTTCCGAGGCCAACTCTTCAGACAGATTGGACTGGACTGTGGGATATAAAGTGATACTCATGAAGAGGGTGCTTCTTAGCTCAAGTAGATATGTGAGACTAAACGGGCAGCTTCTGTCTGGAGGTAAGATGAGAAGGCAGAGAGGGTCAGGAGCTGGTTGAATGGACATGGGAAATCGGGTGGAAAGGAGGAGTGTGCTGTCACACAGTACAGGGAGAGCAGCTGGGGTCATATAACAATGTATGTATAAATTTTTGTATGCGAGACTGACTTGAATTGTAAACTTTCACTTAAACTACAACAGTAAAAAAAAAAACTTAACAGTAAAAAAGAAAAAATGAACAATCCAGCTAGAAAATGGACAAAAGGTATGAGACATTTCTCCAGAGAGAATATTCAGATGGCAAATAAGCACATTCTCAGATGTTCAACATTATTAGCCATTAGGGAAATGCCAATTAAAACCATTATGAGATCACTTCATACCTATCAGAATGGAAAACGTTAAAAAAAAGAAGTGACAACACCAAATGCTGGTGAGCATTCAGAATAACTAGACCACTTATGTATTGATGGTGAAAATGTAAAATGGTATAGCTACTCTGGAAAACATCTTGGCAATTTCTTAAAAAAACTAAACAGTCAGCTACCATTCAACCTAGCAATTGTACTCCTGGACATTTATTTCAGACAAATGAAAACTTACGTTCACATAAAAAAATCTGTACATCAATGTTTGCAGCAGCTATATTCGCAATAATAAAAAAATGGAAAAAGACAAAAAAAAAAAAGTTATAAAAGAATCAACAACAACTCCTCCACCGCCTTTGGGCTCCAGTCACTAGCTCTCCAGAGAACATCCAATCCTACGCTGGACAGTAGTTTTGGACTGGCGAAGCTGGAGGGTCTCCATCCTTCAGGAACTCAGAACACTCCCAAGATCCCCAGCCAGTGGCTCAAAGGTGACGGGGAGTGAGAATGAGAAAAGGCTTAGCCAGGTCGAGGTCGAGCACCCACCTGCTCTCTTTGTCTGCATACATTTCTATGCACAGGGGGTTGATGGTGGAGTCCACCACGACCCAGGAGCCTCCCCGGAGCTCCGCGTAGGGTGGGATGTAGATCAGGACGGGCTGTTTGTATTGCCTGAGGCTGTCCACAATGTATGCCCCAAACTTCAGCACCTGGTCGTACATGTCTGAAACGCAAAGTAGTCATCTGTCAGGTGTCTTGAGGCCCCAGCACCCCTAGCACAGAAAGCCCTCAGCCGCAGTGGCCCTGGGGGTCTGAGAGCATGTTCTAGGCCATGAAAAGAGCAATAGACGGGGGTGAGGAGGCTAGTCTAGGCACAGATTGCTCCCTATGTGGCCGTGTGATCTTGGACAAGTCACTCACCCTGCCTGGGTGTCAGTTTCCTCCTCTGTAGGAACAGTAGGGATCAAACCATCTCCGAGATTACTTCTAGCTCTGGTTCCCAGACAGCCTCACTGTTACTGCTCCCTGCACCGTCCCATCACTTATAGCGTCCAGAACCCATCCCAACAATACACTGGCCCTTCCCCTGCTGATAAGGGCATGGCCCTTCCTTCCACCAAGATGTGTCCCTCCAAGATCCTGGCCACCCTATGTGGTGGCCAAACCAACAACCCAAACCCGTTGTCATCAAGTCGATTCTGACTCACAGGCGACCCCATGTGTTACAGAGCAGAGCTGCCTCACAGAGTTTTCTTGGCTATAATTTTTATGGAAGCAGATCACCAGGCCTTTCTTCCATGGCACCACTGGATGGGTTCAAACCTGCAACCTTTAGGTTAGTAGTCCAGGGCAAACTGAAGGATACAATACATCAATAAGGATCACATCGAGAGAGCTAACACTGAATGCCAGGCCCTCAGTGAGCACGTTAAGTGATCAGCTCATTGTATCCCCACCTCAGCCCTCTGAGGTTCGTCCTATTCTTATCCCCCTTCATAAATCAAGGAGGGAAACTGAGGCTCACAGAGGTCACCCAGCTGGCAAGGATGTACCCTACATCTGCCTGCCTCCCAATCCAGCTCTTTTTTTCCAAACCACGCCAAATGCCACTGTATTGCAAAATGTCCTTGGTGGTTAAAAGCATTTTCACAGCTGCAGGGTCACTTGAAGAAGCCCTAGTGGCACAGTGATTAAGCACTCAGCTGTGTACCAAAAGGTCGGTTCAAACCTACCCAGTGGCACTTCGGAAGAAAGGCCTATCTATTCCCATAAAGATTACAACCTAGAAAGCTCTATGGGGCAATTCTCTGTCACATGGGGTTGCTATGAGTCAGAAGACTCGATGGCACCTAACAACGACAAGCTCACTTGAGGCTCACAGCAGCCCGACAGGAGGGCAGAGAAGACACACAGTCTCCTCATTCTACCAAGAGGGAAGTGAATGCCCAGGTCACTCAGCACCGAAGAACAGGGTAGGAAGGTGTCCAGGCCCCTCACTGCTCTGCCACTCATGGTGGGACCTCTGGCAAGCCACACATTTTCTCCAAGCCTCAGTTCCTCATCATAAAATGGGGCGTTACCCGAAGTGCCTCCTGACCTCAGGGCTGCTGGGATGGCAATGAGGCCACGCGCAGGAAAACAGTTACTGTCACCCCGAGGTGGCTGCCCTGGGTCCAACTCTGGCTTTGGGGCAACCTTAGGAGATGGCCTTACCTTTCATGCCACCGGAGAACCCCCTCCAGTTGGCAAAGATCATCAGGGGCAGCTTCTCCCGGTTGAAATCCTTGATGGCCTGGGCCGTCTTATAGGCTGAGTCTGGGAACCACACCTGGCCTGCCTGCTGGATGATCTAAAATAAGAGCCGGGGGTCAGGCTCTTCCGTGGAGCAGTGGCCAGAGACACAGGGACAGCACCAGAGCCTCACACCGGAGCACGGACACCTGTCTGCGTCGGCACCAACCCTGGAGGTGGGGCTCAAAGGGAGGGCCCTCTGGGTCACTTTGCAAAGTCTGAGGACCCCCCATGACCCTCCCTCTGTAGCCCTGGAGGTTCCTGTGGCCCTGTTTAGAGGGGAGAATCGAGGTCAGGGAGGAGCCAGGCTAGGAAGCCGCAAGGATTCAGTAGCAAAGCTGGTGCAAGAATGCAGCCTCTGGCTTCCAAGCCCCTCCATATGCGCCATGGCCTAGAAACAGCAGCAAGGGCAGACGAAGGGTGGGAGGGGCTCCTAAAAACCGAGTGCTGTTGAGTCGATTCTGACTCATGGCAACTGTACATGTGTCAGGGTAGAATGTGCTCCATAGGGTTTTCACTGGCTGATCTTTCAGAAGGAGGTCACCAGGCCTTTCTTCCAAGGTACCTGTGAGTGGACTCGAACCTCTAACCTTTAGGTTAGCAGCCGAGTGTGTTAACTGTTTGCACCACCCAGGGATCCAAGGGGGCTCCTCTGAGGAAGAAGGGAAGACAGCGCAGGACTTGATGCATCCCATAGAACACCAGAGGACCAGCACTGAGCCCCCCACCAGGGCCAGGGGCTGCGCCAAGTGCTCTGACTCCCCACCTCTGAACTGGAAGGACTCTTTTAGAGTAAGTCCTGGTGGACACAGCAGCACAATTCCCACCCCTCACCTTGGCTTCGGAGTCCAGGTTGGCAGGGTCCGCAGGGACCACTGCCTCTACAGTCCGCGTCTCCACAGCGATCACTCCAACAGGGATGCCCCCCAGCCTGGAAGATGGAGCACAGGTTAGCAGGCACCCAGCAGCACGCCAGGGGGAGAGACCCTGGGGGCGTTTGGGTCCACCCAGCCCCAGCTGACACTCTGCGGTGTTTCTGGGCTGTGGGCATTAGCGGCTGGGATGAAGGCATGTGGGGGAGGATGCTGTTTTAAGCTGGTGGATTATTTTATTGGGAGGCAAAGAAAAAGACCCAAAGCGATAAGAGCCTCCTAACCTGGGTGACGGGAAAGGTCCTATCTGAACCCTTCCCTATGGGGACAACAGCAGTGGGGGAGGGTCAGGGCAGTGCAGGACCTACAGCAGCACTGCCCACTAGAACCTTCTCGACGACGGCCACGCTCTGTATCTTCACCGTCCAAGGTGGCAGCCACGAGCCACATGGGCCACTGAGCCCGTGAAACGTGGCAGGTGAGACTGAGGAACTGGATACACAATCCCATTTAATTTTAATTAATTTCAATTTAAGTTGTCATACATGTAGCTAGTGGCTGCTACCATATTCGGCAGGGCAGGTCTAGACCCCAAGTCACATCTGGAAAGGGGGAAGGGATGTTTAGCCTAAAGAAGACTTGGCTCAGGGGATGTGACGGCTCACTGACAGCTGCCACATGATACTGGCCGGCCCCCTGTATGACACCGCATTCCGTCTCATCTAGTCACAGGTGACCCTACGAGGGAGATGCTGTGAGAACCGTCTCCACACACAGGAAGAGCTCCCACATGGAAGCAGGCAGAGATATACTCTCAGGTTTAAAAAAAAAAAGTTTTTGAAATAAACACTTATTGAGAAACGACTAAGTACCAAGACTATGCTTAGTACCAAGATTATGCTTAGGTCAATAACAATAATAATGTAATAGCAGCAGCAAACACTTGACCATTTATGGTATTTTAAGCTATTAACATAGATTATCGTCTCTAACCATCACAACAATCCTTTGGGGTAAAATTATTATCCCCATTTTATAGATGAGGATGTGGAGGCTCAGAGGTGAGCGACAGAGCTGAGGCTTGACCTCGGGTCTGATTCCAGAGCCTGGACTTGTGGCTTCTACATCGTACCAGGAACCCGAGTGGGTTCAATATAGGTAGGAACTTTTGGTGATATGCAGAGGGATGAGGGCTACACCACCGAGGAGTGAGCCGCTCAGCTCCGACAGCATCCAAGCCTTCCGCCAGTGACGGTGTGCAGCAGGGGTTCCTGTCTGAGGCCCCCCTGAAATGGGCTTCATGGTTTTGAGTGTCTGGGCAATTTTCTGGGGGGAGCACTCAGGGACTTCCTCTGATTCCCAAAGGGGTCCGTGGCCCCTCATGACCAGGCAGCCCTGCCCCTGGGGGCTAACATAGGGGCAGGGGTCCTGGCTCCCAGTAGGAGGCTGGACTTTATGAAGACCTTCTCATCCAGATAACCATTTCTCCAGTTTGTTCTGCGTTCATAACATCCTGGGGCCAAGGAGAAAGTGTTTCTTGGGGCCCTTTGGGAGGGAGGAGCCACCTGGCCTAACACCTGGGAGTCTGAATGCCTGGTGAGGCCAGGTGTGCGCAACCTGCTCCCGTCCCAGGGTTACCTTGCTCGTCCCGTCACCACGGTCTGGGCCCAGGGCGCCATGATCTCCCTGAAACTGCCCTGGTCGAAGAAGCCACTCTGCCAGGCCCCCTTCTGAGCTGTAGGCAGGAGACAGAAGGTCAGCCATGGGGCCCCAGATGGCTCTGCAATCTCTTTAAGGGCAGCCTGACCATAACCAGATAGCCCAGGTACCTTTACCTGGATTATACCTAAGACTATACAGCCACCCCCACCCCTGGCAAAAAAAAATACACCAAATCAGGAATTCAATCCACATGGAACACCAGCCTGCCACCACCTCCCTGATGATGCCCAGCATGCTGAGACCCCAAGCTCAGTCTTGCCTTCTCTTCCCGAGAGTCAAGGAGAGCTAGATACATGTTTCCCATAAGGTGGGATTTCAGGAGGGCCTGCCTGTCCCAAGAAACTCATCCTCGCCCTGCTAACTGCTGGCTACAGCTTAACAACCACTTAATTGGCGTGATGGATTTAATAGTGCCCCCCCAAAATGTGCTGGGATCCTATACATGTGGATAAGAAGCCCTAGTGGTGCTGTGGTTAAAGCATTCAACTGCTAACCAAAAGGTCAGTAGTTCGAACTCACCAGCCACTCCGCAGTAGAAAGATGTGGCAGTCTGCTTCCGTAAAGATTTACAGCCTTGGAAACCCTATGGGGTAGTTCTACTCTGTTCTACAGGGTCACTATGAGCTGGAATCGACTCGCCTGCAAGGGGTTATACCTGTGGATGTTTGGAAATAGGGGTTTCTTTGTTATGTTGATGAGGCCATACCAATGCAAGGTGTGTCGCAAACCTATTCACTGCTGAGTTATAAAAACAGCAGATGAGACACAGACTGGGCACATACTGGGGAGAACAGATGCCATGTGAGGCTTGCCAAGGACCAAGGAAGGCCTGGGGCTACCAACAAGGCAGGAATCGTGTTGACATGGCCAAGACCCTGATTTGAACTTTCAGCCCCCAGAACTGTGAGAAAATAAATGTCTATTCTTTAAAGACACCCACTTGTGGTATATGTGTTACAGAAGCACTATCTAACTAAAACAACTGGGAAGAAAGTCTTTAATTTCCCAGACAGAGAGAATTGATAGAGATGTAGGACGAGGTGACTTAAGCTCACACCCCGGTGTAAATGATGCAGTCTGACGAGGACAGAGGAGCAGGCAGCTCGAGGGGTGTCGAGTTGCAGACGTGGGAGGCCGGGTGGCTGAGAACTGCAGGTTCCGACTGTGCTATCTGCCGCCTGTCTGAGCTGCCAGTAAGCAGTCCACTGTTTTTAACCAGGACAGAGTCCTCTCAGTGCTTACAGAAGAGAAAGCCCAAGAGAAACGGAAAGAGGGAGAAACACACTGCAGAAAGAGCGAGAAAGGAGCCACGGGACTTCCTTTGTGAGGGAATCTCGCGGGCTCCTGAGGATGCTGCTGGGTGGGGTGGGGTCACCACTCCTGCCCTGCAGCTGGACAAGCAGGCCGAGTTCTTCAAGGAGCAGCATGTGAAATTATAGACGGGGATTATGGTGACGGGCTAGCTCAGCTTTCCTGTTCTGTTCTGGTTGCTCAGAATGAAATGATATACCTCTGGGAGACAAACCCTCCCCTTTCAAAGACAGAAAGGATGTGTATGCGCCTGCGTGCATGTGTGCGCCTCGTATGTGTGTGTGCACCTGTGTGTATGTGTGTGTACATGTGTGCATTGGTATGCGCCTTGTGTGAGTGTGCACCTTGTATATGTGCACGTACGTGTGTGCATCTGTGTGTGTGTGTGTGTGTGTGCTCATGCATAGAAGAAGAGGCTAAGCTGCCCATCCTGGGTAAACTCACAGAGCATTCCCTTCTTATAAAGGTTTAGCCAAATAAGAGAAGTCTTCTCTTTGAAACTCTGAAATTTTGAGGTTTCAGCACCAAATCTCATATCAGCGGGACCACGGGGCAGTCTGGGGAGCCCCGGGCTCTGTTGTACCCCACCTCCATCCATTAGCTCAAGAAACCGGAGGCTGTTTTCATACCTTCTTGGTTCATGGCTCAAGAGAAGCACAGAGTAAAATTTCAACTCCCCCTGCATTTGATCTAACGTGTGCTACTCTGGGATATCTGACGAAATATCAACGTGTCTCCTAAGTGCTCCTTTATCCCAGGCCCAGAAAAGGAACCTTGAGACCCAGGTCTCAGGCAGAACGCTTTAGGACTTACTTGGGTGAGGCCTTCCTGCAAGCATCCACCGGGGGTCATAAGGAGCTCTGGATGGGTAGAATTCAATTTCTCTGTCAGTGGGGTCAGTGGGAGTGATGATAGGGACTGGGCTATGATTATCCTAGAAAAGAAAACAGGTCCTCAACTCAGTCTCTGATGCTTGTCAATAACACCAGTGATATGTCCTATACTCTTTCTTCCTCTGGCTATGATTATTCCTGGGTATGTAGCAATAACCCCTTCTCTAGGGCTTCTGGTTTGGTTGAAAATGTCAGACAAGGATTAGCCATCCCATAGAGTCTTTTGAAATCTAGTTTATGGAGTCTTGTGTGTACTTCAGGGTTCAGATGGATTTAATGACTCTGGGAAGTGAAACAAAGGCAGGAAGGGGCTGCTACTGCTATAGAAAGCCAGGAGAGAGGAAAAATTCATTTTAGAGAGTGGCAGGAGTTAGTAAAATGAGCAGTGGGAAAGCTTCCCGAGTGGGAGAAAAGAACACTTAGGAATAAATATCTGCAATATTGAAACTGGAGTTCTTGGCAGAAGGTCTACGGTAAGCTAAACTCTAGAAACCAACCTTGGAAATAATTATAATGAAGAATAACAACCTCACTTATTTGTACAGAATGTTACAGTAACCAAGAACCAGGTCTACTATTATCTTCTTTTCAGGCTGCTGCTCAGCAGGTCCCCTGTGAGCCAGGCAAACAGCATCCCCCATCACAGTCGAGAAAACTGAGACACAAACATCTGCCCAGTCAACGTAAGTCCAACCTGAACTAGCTAATCATCAACATCATATGCAATATTTGGTGAAGGCCTACTAACTGCTGGGCTCTGAACATCATCTCATTTAATCATCATGATAACACCATAGGGTGGGTGCTATTAATGCCCCTCTTTCATAGATAAGGAAATTGAGGCTCAGAGAGATAAAGACACTGTCCCAGGATCATGTTGCTACTAAGGAGGAAGCCAGGAATCGAATCCAGACTGACTGCAAAGCACATGGCTTCTCTTTGTCTAATGCTGTCTCTTTTGCTGGGAGTCAAGGTCACCCCTTTCTAAAGGATAACATCACTGCAGATGGCATTAGTGCCACCAAAAGAGCAAAGAGCAGTCAGTACAGGGCTGGAAATCAGGGAGAGAAGGAGAGAGGAGTAAAGAAAAGTTAACCCAGGCCATGCTTGCAGTGCTCCCTGCTTCCCACCCTCCCACATCACCCAGCAGGTGATGGGGATACAATTAGCAAATGAGCTGGTTTGGTCCTGATAACAGTGTCTTCCAGCTCTAAGCTGTAGGGGAGGATACTTACCTTTGGCATATAGGACAGCCACTCCAGGATAGTATAAACCCCCTCAAAATCGTCAGGCACAGTGATGTGAGAGACGCCATTGTAACACATGATCTGCACACCGCCCAATTGGTTGTTGGATGTGTAAACCTCTCTTCCCAGGACCTGCTTTGACACAACATGGTTAGCGGAGTCCTGGGTGGAGAGTCCACCTGAGCCCATGGCCCTTCCACCTGTCTGGAAATCATCTTGCTCAGTGGCTTTCAACCTTGGCTGTACATTAAAACTACCTGGGTGCTTTCGGAAATCCTGACCCAGATCAAGTACATCAGAATTTTAGGGACTGAGACCCAGGAATCAGGATTTTTGTTTTTAGTTCCCCTAGGTAGTTCCAATATGTAGCCCAATTTGGGAACCAGTAATCCAGGAAACCCTGGTGGTGCAGTGGTTAAGACCTATGGCTGCTAACCAAAAGGCTGGCAGTTCGAATCTACCAGCCACTACTTGGAAACCCTATGGGGCAGTTCTACCCTGTCCTATAGGGTCACTGTGAATGGGAATCAACTCAACAGCAACAGGTTTGATTTGGTTTTTGGTTTAATCCAGCTGGTTACTTTGGCATGTCAAAAGCAAAACCCTTCTTAGTGTTTCAAGACAGCGCTGGGAAAAATTCTGTTGCAAAGTTGCAAAACTCTCTTAAGAGAAACAGGGAGAGAGGGGAAATTTGAGCCAAAAAAAAAACGTTAGGCTTTTCTGGTGAAACTAACTCTTTGTATTACTGACATTTTAAAAAATTATTAAAGTGGCACTACACATTACAGAACATTAGGAAAAGAGGAGGAAAAAAGAATCACCAGTAGTTTTGCTCCTATTATAATTTGGGTCCTGCACTCCTGTCTGCTGTCTTTCCACGGTTAGAATCACAGTGATTGTGCGGTTTGCTATTCTGTTCTTTTTTTTTTTTTTTTACTGTATTAAAACATTTTCCACGTTGCTACAAAGCCTACATTTTCAGTGGCTGCTAAAAGGTTCCCAAAGTAAAGTCCCTGAACCAGCAGCATCAGCACCACCTAGGAATGACATTAGAAATGCAAATTCTCAGGCCTTAGCCCAGATCTGAAGCATAAGAACCCCCGGAGGTGGGGTCCAAGGATCCCAGGTTTAACGAACCCTCCAGGGGATGCAGATGGGGGCTCCAGTTTGCGAACCCCTGCTCTGGCACTTCAGCTATCTGTGTACGTTCCTATCTCGCCTCCTGTCAGGCTGCTGCGAAGAACCACGGGTCTCACTCCTCTCTGCACATCCCAACAGCCCCTCCCACCACGCCTCCGTGAAGTGGAAGTTTAATAAATACGCTATGTTGCCTCAGAAGGGGCCCAGACAACTGCCAATTGGAAAAACAGCTCTCACATCACTAGGAATGAAACTGGTTTCATATGGAAAAAAATATGCTCCATTAGGTGACAATGTTAAAATGATCCCCCACTGCCTGCACTTCTGCTCCCCAAAGGGCCCTCTGGGTCACCTTGTTGAGAGCCCCTGCTCCCGTCAGGATGATGTGGGAGTTTTCCACCTGGATCACACGCTGGCCCAGCCTCACCAAGTAGGCCCCAATGCCCAGGGCTCGGCAGGTCACCTGCAAAGACAGGACCCCTTCTGAATTGCTAACAGTGCTCCACCCCCCAGAGCCAGGAGAACCCAGGAACCTGCTGGGCACAAATGGAAGTTACATCTTGGCCACTGGCAACCTGATTTGGGGCCAAACGGTAGAGACAAAAAGCCTGTTCTTTTGGCCAGCAGTTGGATCTTGGCTTCCTGTCCAGAAAGGAGGTGACTGATAGTTAACTGAGATGACGCAGTTAAGACAAACAGCAGGCCCTGGAAATTCTTACTCTTGCTTCAAGAGGCTTGCGTGCAGCACTTTTGAGCTCTGCCATTCATGAGCCTTTGCAGCCTCCTGCACAACCAGAAGGCTGTCTACGAGTGCATGTAAAAGGGGTAAATTCCAGATGAACCTGTACCAAGTTAATAATATTGCGCCAAAGTTAATTTCCTGGTTTTGACAACGTACCATAGCTACAAAGACACTATCATTGCAGGAAGCTGGGTAAGGAGTACACAGGGGCTCTCTGTACTATTTCACGACTCAAATAAAAAGTTATATATTAAAAAATAAATAAACATCTAGGAAACAAGCCTGAGAAAGATGCTCATAGCCAGCATTTTTCCACCTTGGAAACTGAAGATCCAACACCACGTGTAAAGATCAGGCTTGAACGACGGTTCACCATTAAAGAGTACTATTACTCCTACTAATTAAAGTACTCGGCTGCTAACTGAAAGGTCACTGGTTCAAACCCACCAGCCGCTCCTCAGGAGAAGGATGTAGCAGTCTGCTTCCATAAAGATTACAGCCTTGGAAACTATGGGGCAGGTCTACTCTGTCCTATAGAGTTGTTATGAGTCAGAATCAACTGACGGCAATGGGTTTTTTTTTTTGTTTTGGTATTATTACTACTAGTAATAATAATAATAAAAACAGAAAATATTTTCGGGAAGGCCACAGGAGGGGGTGGTGGATACTCATTTTACGGCAGGTAAAATCAGACAAAAGTTCTTCTAAACACTCAGTGCCTTTAAAATAAGAGGCGACTGGACCCTGGTTCAAACAAACCAACTATAAAAAGATATTTTTGAGACAACCATTAAAACTGAATGTGAACTGGGTCACAATGATATTAAAGAATTACTGTTAAAAAAAAAAAAAATTCCTGTTGATTTTGTTGCCTATGCTGATAGTATGGTGGCTACGTAAACAGGGCGGGAAACAAGAATGGCTGCACGTCAGTAATTGTTGAAGCTGGGTGCTGGGCACGTGGGGGCTCATTATCAATTTTACTTTTGTGACTATTTAAAAGTTTCCATAATAAAAAGTTGAAAAAAGAAAGAAAAGAGGAGACTCACCAAGCTGATGGTAACGATCTCCTCGTAGGCCCGAGAGGACTCCCCAGCAATTGTGCCCGAGCCCCTGAGATTCTCCACACCCAGGCCATCATCCTTCCCAATGATGTCTGTGACCATGTATCTTCAAGAAACAAACACAGGTTAAAATCCAAGCTCTAGCTCAGAAACATCCAAGGCTGACAAATTTCTCAAGGACTCACGACAGGAGGGATTTGAAAGGGGGGGAAAGCAGCCAGGGATGAAACGAAAGCAGGAGTCGAGGGACCCTCACGACTAGACTTGAAGCTTTAAAAAGGGCAAGTACAGTATCAACGATTTCATTCCCCAAAACCAAAGATATCTGCCTGCTGGGAGGCTGCATTAGTGAAATGTCACCCCCCGTCACCCCCCATTCCTCCAAGAGCAATCTGGAATCGCATTTGGTCTGCAGATGGGGCATATTTAGTTCACAATCAATCACAACAGAATATTGTCTGATATAGCCCTGGAAGGTGAGCCCTCCAGGTTGGAGGATACTCAAACTACACAGTTGTTGCAACAATGGACTTGAATACGCCAACGATCGTGAAGATGGTGCAGGGCCGAGCAATGTTTCATTCTGTTGTACATGGGGTTGCCATGAGCCAATGAGCCAACTCAACAGCAACCAACAACAACAATAAATGATTTACCTGGATTCTCCTCCTTCCTCGATGTGTTTACAGTGGACAGAGTTCAGGGGGCTGATCTTGGTGTAGTCTTGTGGGGTCAGGTACAGGTATTTAAATCCCTTAAAAAATATACTTTAATGAGACTATGAATTCAGTTCCCTGCCCTCATTAGCCACTGTTGTTTTTGTTTGTTTGTTTTTGTTTTACTGTCAGCACTGTCAAACCAAAAAAACAAACAAACCTGTTGCCGTGAGTCGATTCCGACCCTATACGCTAGAGTAGAACTGCTCCATAGGGTTTCCAAGGAGCGGCTGGTGGATTTGAACTGCTGACCTTTTGGTTAGCAGCTGAATGCTTAACCACTGCACCACCAGGGCTCCGTCAGCATTGTAGGGGAAAAATTATCATGCTAATAACATCATGTTAATAACATGTTGGAGTCCCTGTGGTGCAAATGGTTGAGCCCTTGACTGCTAACTGAAAGGTTGGAGATTTAAGTCCACTCAGAGGTGCTTCGGAAGAAAGGCCTGGTGATCCACTTCCAAAAGATCAGCCATTAAAAACCCTATGAAGCCCAGTTCTACTCTGATATACATGGGGTTGCCATGAATCCGAATCAACTTCATGGCAACTGTTTTGGGTTTTTTTTTGTCTAATGCCCTGTTAATCACATATTTCACTCATCCTTACAACACAACCTCACGCTTTTCCTGATCCCTTTGATTCAGTGTTTCTCCGCCTTTTTTCATTATTACATCCCTCCCCGCAAGGAGCTTTTGTGGGCATTTTTTCCTAACCACCACACCCATGAAGTTTTAATGACACAGATATACTGTATGTCTAATTATGGACTATATGTACATCTGTGCTTTATACATGAAGGGTTTCAGTGGAGCTTCCAGATGAAGACAGACTAGGAATAAAGCCCTGGCAACCTACTTCTGAAAATCAGCCAGTGGAAACCCTACGGATCACAGTGGTCCAATCTGCAACTGATCATGGAGATGGCAAAGGACCAGGCAGTGTTTTGTTCCATTGTATACGGGGTTGCCGTAAGTTGGGGGTAACTCAACTGCAGCTAACAATAACACACGTAAAAAGAGAAGGATGTGTCTCACCCCCTCAGGGTTGCTATCACCCTGATGAGAATGCAATGCTAGCTGAGCAGAACCACAGTCCCACATCAGTTTCGGAACCTACTTTGTGCGGGTCTTTGGGGTCCACCCAAGCCACCTGGAACATGTGCTTGATCTCCTCTGCGAGGCCGATGCGGGCCCCACTGTTGGCTGCGAGGTAGATTTTGGGGATGCCCTCTGCCCGGGCCATCTCAGACGCCCGCAGATACAGAAGGTCTTCTCCGGGGCCAAAGGACCCGATGCGGAATGTGATGTCATTGCCGATGACAATCACGTCCCGCCCTTCCGGATATTCTCGGGTCTTAAACCGCATTTTGAAGGCCACCATGCCCACCTGGCAAAAAAGGAGCACACAAGGAAAACGGGTGTGTTTCTTCAAGGGACGTTTTTGTAAAGGGTGATTCACACCTGGAGCTGGGCTTCCCTGGGCTCCCACCTCATTTCCTCCCGGAAGTCGGTTCATCTCTACCAGATGCCCCTGCGAGTCCAGCACCAGCTCAGTGTACGTCAGGATGTCTTTGGGGTATATCTCCGGGCAGCCCCAGAGTTTAAAGAGTGCCTGGGAGGAAGGGAGGAAAGAGAAGAGCTTGAAGACATCAGGGGGAACATACTGTCCTTCCCAGATGGAGATGACTTAGGTGACCTGTCGGGATTCTGATGTGAATTTTCTAGTTCTTTCTCTGTTTTTTTTTCATATTATTTAAAAAAAAAAATTTTTTATTGTACTTTAGATGAAGGTTTACAGAACAAATAGTTTCTCATTAAACAGTATCCATACTGTTTTATGACATTGGTTACCAACCCCACGACATGTCAACACTGTCCCTTCTCAATCTTGGGTTCCCTATTACCAGCTTTCCTGTCCCCTCCTGCCTTCTAGTCCTTGTCCCTGGACTGTTGTGCTCCATTAGTCTTGTTTTGTTTTATGGGTCTGTCTAATCTTTGGCTGAAGGGTGAACTTCAGGAGTGACTTCATTACTGAGCTAAAACAGTGTCCAGGGGCCGTACTCTCGGGGTTTCTCCAGTCTGTTAGGCCAGTAAGTCTGGTCTTTTTTTGTGAGTTAGAATTTTGTTCTACATTTTTCTCCAGCTCTGTCCGGGACCCTCTGTTGTGATCCCGGTCAGAGCAGTCGGTGGTGGTAGCTGGGCACCATCTAGCTGTACTGGATTCAGTCTGGTGGCTTTCTCTCTTTTAAATCACGATATATTTAAAGCATACAGAAAAATATGTAGAGTAATAAACATCGAGGCACCCATCTTGCGGCTTTGGTAAATCTTAATTTTTCCATAGCTGCTTAAGATTCTTTAAAGAAATAAGACCTGAAAGATGCAGTTGACGGCCCTGGTGTACCTGTCTACATCCCATTCCTGTCCCCTCCACCACCACCAACCCCAAGGTAGCCATTATCTGGAATTTAGTGTCTATTAGTCCTGCACATGCTCTTATATTTCCAGTTCACCGCGTACGCATGCATTTGTTGTTAGTAGCCGTTGAGTCAATTCCGACTCACGGTGACCCCATGTGTGCAGAGTAGAACTGCTCCACAGGGTTTTCAATGGCTGTGACCTTTCAGAAGCAGATAACCAGGCTTGTCTTCCAAGGCACCTCTGGGTGAGTTCAAACAGCCAACCCTTCAGTTAGCAGTCAAGCATTTAATCATTTATGCCACCCAGGGACTCCTATGCATACGTTTAATGGATGCAGTATTATTTTGAATGACCTAAACTTTAAATGGTATCACACTAGACATATCCTTCTGCAATTTGCTTTTTCTATACTCTGTTATGTTTGAAAGATTTATCCACATTGATAAATTTAGCTCTGGTTCCTTCATTTTGCATGCTTTTTATTTTTTCCACAGTCTGACTATATCACTCTTCATTTACAAAAAACCCATTGCGGTTGAGTCAATTGCAACTCACAGGGACCCTACAGGATAAAGCAGAACTGCCCCATAGGGTTTCCACGGATCGGCTGGTGGATTTGGACTGCTGACCTTTGGGTTAGCAGCTGAACTCTTAACCACAGTGCCACCAGGGCTCCACTGATTTATAACTCTATTTCTTTAAATAATACTGAGATTTTGGTGAAAGTTTACACAGCAAGTTAGGTTTTGACAATTTCCACACAAATTGTTTAGTGACATTAGTTACATTTATCACAATGTGTCAACATTCTCTTTGTGTTTAGTCTGTTCCCTTGCCAGTACTCAGTCCTCTAGTTTCCCTGCCTCCTTAACTTCTCATCTTTGCTTTCATGTAATTGTTGGCCTCTTGGTCTCATACTAATGGTTAAGGAGGGCACCAGTCTTCCGGTGATATCCTTCATTTTGTGTGCCACTCTGCTATTTCACTAAAAGGTGATCTCAGGGGACAGGCTCGGTTCTAGGTTTAGAGAGTATCTCAGGGCGATAGTCTCAGGGAGTCCTCTGAACCCTATTTTAGTAACATTTAGGTTGCTTCCAATTCTACGGTATTACCAATATGCTGTAATGAACATTATGGTGTCTTATTATAAACATGGCTTAGAATTTCACCAGGAGTGGAAATGCTGGGCCATAGAGGATGTGAAGTTTCAACTTTACTTGATATTATCAAATTGTTCTCAATTTTTTTGTACCCCTCTATATGCCCACCAGTGGTTAAGCACTGGACTACTAACTAAAAGGTTGGCGGTTCAAACCTACCCAGAAGCGCCTCAGAAGTGAGTCCTGGCGATCTGCCTCCAAAGGGTCACAGCCTTGAAAACCCTAAGGAGCACAGTTCTACTCTGCACACGTGGATGGGGTCACCATGAGTTGGAACTGACTCAACAGCAACTGACAACAACAAATAGGCCCACCATATACACTTGCTCACACTTAGTTCTGTCAAATTTTAAAACGTGACCCATCTGCTGAGTGCAAAATTATTGGTATTAGTGGTATTGGTCTGTACTTTATTAGTGAGGTGAGCAACTTTTAATATGTTTATTGACCACATGAACTTCTTTTTTTGGTGAAATTCCTGTTTATCTGCTCATATTTTTCAGAATTTGGGTTTTTTTTGTTTTGTTTTGTTTCTCCTAATTGATTTATAAGTGCTCTGTAGATATTCTCATCACTTGCTGGTTATAGGCAGTGCAACATATTCTCCTAATCTGGGGCTGTCTTCTCCCCTTTGCATTAGATAAGCAATTACCCTGTGCCTTTGACTGAAGAGTCCATTGCCCTGATTTGCGATCCCACCTCTGCATTCTATCAAGGTTCTGTTTATAAGTAGGTCTGATTCTAGGCTCTCTGTTCTGTTCCCGCCTCATGGTAACCCAACGCACAACAAAAAATGCTGTCCAATCCTGCGCTGTTCCCGTGATCAGCTGCAGATAAGATCACTGTGATCTGTCGGGTTTTCATTGACTGATGTTCACAAGTAGATTACCAGGCCTCTCTTCCTAGTCTGTCTTAGTGTGGAAGCTCTGCTGAAAACTGTTCAGCATCATAGCAACACACAAGCCTCCACTGACAGATGGGTGGCGGCTGCACATGAGGTGCAGTGGCTGGAGGTCAACCCTGGGTCTCCCTCATGAAAGGCGAGAGTTCTACCACTGATGCCTCAGTAATACTACATTGTCTGAATTATTGCCGCTGTAAAATAAGTCACGATATCTGCTAAGGTGAGTCCTCCTGACATTGTTGTTTTTCAAAATTGTTTTAGCTATTCATGGGGGCTTTTGCTATTCCATATGAATTACAGGGCCAGCTTTTTAAGTTTCACCAAAAAAAACTCTGCTGAGATTTTAATTGGAATTGTACTGCACTTACTAATTTGGCCAGAACTGACATTTCTACAATATTAAATCTTCTCATTATTCATAAGTACGATATAGCTCTCTTTATTTAGGTTAAGAGTCTTTTAATAATGTTTTAAAATTTCCTCCGTAAAGGCCATGTATGTTTTTTGTTTGACTTCCTCCTACGTAACATTGGGGTTGACATTGACATTGTAAATAGTATTAAGAGAAGTGGTGATAACAGGTATCTCTGTTCTGTACCTGTCTTTACAGAGAATACGTCTAACATCTCACCATTAAAAGAAAAAAAGACAGTTGCCATCAAGTCGATTCCGACTCATAGCAATCCCATGTGTGTCAGAGTAGAAGTAGGTGATATTAATTCTAGGTCAATATTTTTAGCAGGATAAATAAATTTCTTTCTATTTCTCATTTATTAAAAGTTATATTATGAATAGATGTCATTTTATCAAATACTTTTTCTGCATCTATTGAAAAATTTAAGTTTCTTCTTAATCTACCAATATTGCAAATGGAATTAATAGACTTCCTAGTATCAAATCACATAAGCTATTGCAGGATAGATCCTAACCGGTCAATTTTTTTTTTAACACATTACTGAATTTTATTTCTAATATTTTACTTAGGATTTTTGTGTGTCCATGTTCATAAATGAGATAATTTCCTCTTCTCCTATTTTCCTTGTCTGGGATTAAAATTAAGGTAATTCTAACCTGATAAAATGAGTTAAGAAACATTCCTTTTTTTGTACACTCTATACAAGGTATAGAAGATGGGAATTATCTGTCCCTAGAAAGTCTGATAAAAACTACTCTATAACCATCTGGGACAATTTTTGTTGGATAGATTTTTTTAAACTACTAATTCAGTTTCTTTGATGCTTATAATCTATTCCAGTTTTCCATTTCTTCTTGGGTCAGTTTTGATAAAATATATTTTTCTAGGAAACGTTCCATTTTATCTAAGTTTTCAAATTTATGGGATAAAATTGTGCATAGCAGTCTTCTGTTTCTTTATCTAAAAGAAAGGAGACAGATTTGCTGGTTCATTGTGGTTCTTACTCTATGACACTTGAGGTCAGAAGCAAAAGGGCACAACAATGACATTCTTAATAATGGTTTTAATTTATTAAGCAACTACTGAATATGTCAGTTCCTCTTAACAACTCTGCAAGGTAAATACTATTATCATCCCCATTTTACAGAGGAGGAAACTGAGGCCCAGAGAGGTGAAGGCACTTGACCAGGGACACATAGGAAGCAAGGGACAGACCCAGAGTTCAAACCCTGGCCTGAGTGACTCTAAATAGAAGATTTTCCTACGATTCTGTGTCTCCTATGCCTGAAGCAATGTGATACTTTGCTGCCTACAGGGGAAAGTCCAGACCCTTGTTTGTTTCATGAATGTCCTTCACAAGCCAGTGCAGGGGATTCAAAGAGCCATCCCCATCACCAACGGCAGCATATTCAGTCTCCTTTAAAGGTTGTACTATGTAAAAAAAGAAAGGCATAGAAAAAACACTTAAAGGAAATGCATTAAAATGTGACTGTTACTATTGCCCTGAGATACTCTTCAAAAACCTGGAACCGAAACTAACCCAAGGTCACCTTGTAGCTAAATAACAGATTGGCTCACAAAATAAAGAATATCACCCGTAAGTGCTCCTTTAAAAAAAACACCTACATAAGGCCAAACGGTCAGCAATTACTTTAAAACAAAGATGAGAACACAAGAGGGTAGGGAAACTAGATTAATGAAAACGGAATAACCAGAACAGAAATAATGAGAATGTTCACGCACTGTGGAGTGTAACCAATGTCACTGAACAATTTGTGCAGAAATTGCTGAATGGGAACCTAAACTGCTGTGTAAACCTTTGCCAAAAACACAATAAAATATTATGTTTAAAAAATGTTATTGCAGTCATCACTGCTGGGTAAATTACATGTGGGTGGCATTTTATTTTCTTATTCCTACTTTTCTGTATTTTCCATTGTACATTTTAATAATCAAAAAATCATAGAAAATCATTACTTTTTAAAAATAGCCTAAAACTTCCTCAAAGGCAGTGGCCCCATCCTTCTCTTCATGCTATATCTATCCCTAGAATGGTACCTGGGAAGTAGCAGGGACTTCATAAACGAACATTAACAAGACCAGAAGGAAATAAACCAAAATGCAGCAATTTGTCTTTAGGACATGGAATTGGGACTCACTTTCTCCTTCTTCCTACTCTCCTTTATTTTTCAAAGTTTCTACATTATATCACTTTTATCATTAGGATAAAATCAGATTTATTTTAGAAAAAAATTCTACTAAGTCATTCTCAATGTTAATTTCTTTTTCTTCATGAAGACCTTGTTCTTTGGATGGGGGTCTTTGGAAAAGTTCCTAAGGACGAGGGGCTTGGTACTGACGGGGTCTGCTTGGGGGACTTGGGTGTGGTGCCGCGTCTGAGCCGCAGGACTTGCCTGCCTAAACATTTCTGGAAAGTCGTACACGTAAGTGGTTCCCAGGGACTGGGCCTGGAATCGTTTGGCCTGCAGCAGGTCCTTGGTTACGTAGGGCGTGTTGATCAGCATCCCGTGCTGGGGCCCTTGTTTGTTGCCAAAGGAATGAAACAGGATCTGGATCAGAAAGAAAGACAGACAGGGTGAGAGAGGTCAGTCGCCATGTATCCCACAACCATGCCCCTTCCCCATTTATATCCACCTGGTCCTCAGTGAAAACGCAATGGGGGAAGTAAAGCATGTTACGTCATATAATGGAGAGAGTGCTTACGATAGCTAATACTTTCCTCTCTGCCACAGGGCAATCAGAGCAAGGAGGTGCAGTGGGGGATATGAAAACACAGCTCCAAAAAGATAACAGTCATAGTATTACACACAGAAAAGCAAAAAAACAAGAGTGCATATAAAAACTGGCAAAATCTGAATAAGGTTTGTATTTAACTTAATAGTAGTGTACCGATGTCAACGTTCTGGTTTTGACAATGTACTTGGTTTTATAAGATGTTACCATCGGGGGAAGCTGGGTGAAGGGTATGTGGGAACTTCCTGTACTTTTTTTTTTTTTTCCCTCTATTTCTGCAACTTCTTGGGAGTCTTAAATTAGTTCAAAATTAAAAATTAAAATATATATATATATACGGAGCCCTGGTGGCACAGTAATTAAGAGCTTGGCTGCTAAGCAAAAGGTCAGCTGTTGAACTCCACCAGCCGCTCCTTGGAAACACTATGGGGCAGTTCTACTCTGCCCTATAGGGTCACTATGAGTCAGAATCGACTCCACAGCAATGGGTTTGGTGTACATATATATGTACTTACGTATTTATAAAACGACAGTCAATAAGATATTTGATTCACTTTACAAAAGTTTGTTCTAAAACATGGTTGGGGAAAACATCTATTTTCCTATGTGAACCAATCTGGAGACTGTATTATAAGCAACCCTGGTATTCCATGTCTTATCCCAAATAAACCAAACTTGTTGCCGTCGAATGAATTCCAACTCACAGCAACCCTACAGGACAAAGCAGAACTGTCCCATAGGGTTTCCAAAGCACTAATCTTTAGGGAAGCAGACTGGTACATCTGTCTCCTGTGAAGCGGCTGGTGGGTTCAAACCGCTGACCTTTCAGTTAGCAGCCGAATGTTTTAATCACTGAGCCACCAGGCCTTCTTTTCTTATCTCAAATATGGTTCTAGAATTGATTAAACCTTGAAGGATTCATTCTCCTTTCTTGACCAACTGGGATCCAGAAACTAACACGTTTATCCTAAAATTCAGGAGCTACCCGAGCCCAGCATGGCAAAGCCAGACAGCCACTGAGTATTGTTTGAATCTATATCTCAATCTTCCAAGTGGCCTGCCTCTGCTTTGATTAAAACATTCATGGCCCAGCCCAGCCGTACGTTTCCGGATCTGGAGTCGGTCACTTCTCTGTAGAGGCTGATGTCCAGGTAGTAGCCCGACTCGTTGGTGATGAACAGGCGGATGGGAAAGGCCACGCCGGTGGTGGTCTGGCGGATGTTGATCTTGACCTCAGCCTGTAGCACTCGGAGTTTCCACAACCGGCTGCCATAGCGCATGACCATGGAGCGCACCGACTCCTCAATCTGTCCCAGATCACAGGAGTTCCAATATCAGAGCCCATTCCATGCACACTTGTAATAGTTCTAGCGCTAATTATAACAGGATGATGGGAATGTAGAATGCCTGAGGCATAGCATGTATCCAACAATTAGCTAATAACAACCAAAGGCAGCGTGCTAAGCATTTGAAGTTCATTATCTCATTTCATCCTCATAATTACCCAGAGAGGCTGGCATTCAGATCTCCCATTCACAATGAGGAAACTGAGGCTGGTAAGGGACAGAGCTAGTTCTCCTATGTCACACCAGCTTTCTCCCCCTCAGGCATCCCAAGCCTATGCATTATTTTTGTTTCTGGAATCATGCAGACTGGTGGAGTTGTGGCATCTGCATGGACCCTCTGCACCTCGCAGGTGCCATGCTGATGTACCAGGACTTATTTCATCCCAGAATCACCACCGTAAAAGAACTCCGCCAGCCCACGAAGAACCAATCTACAGCAAACAGCTCAACCGCAAACCTCAGGTTCTCACTCCCTATCCTGCCCACATGCAAAACCCCAGCGGAGCCTGGAACCAGGAAAAGGACAACATTTCATTTTGCAAGACATTGTTGGTATCCGTGTTGTCCTCAAAGTGAACCATGCCCATGGAAGGGTGGCCATCAAAACAGGTCAAGTGTTAAGGGTTGTGGCTAAAATATGGCTCTAGAATTGAATGACAGGAGGCTCATTCTCCTCCCTCAGCAACTGAGGTTCAAACACGCACATGTTCATCCTAGAACTCAGGTCTCGAGTGCCAGGAGACAACACCCCAGCCCCGCGTGGCATGAAGAGCCATCGGTCCCAGCAAGGCTTAGCCCAGAGCCCAGTGAGATCCCCCGGAGGCAGGACCTTGCAGGGGTCCATGATGACGGTGGGCACGAAGTTGAGGAAGATGTGGTTGCAGTCCGTGTGCACGCTGGTGTTGTTGAATGCCACCTCCAGCTCGTCCATGGCTTCCAGGAGCAGCCGCTCGCCCTCGTTCTGCAGGTACTCGAAGGACGCTTCCTGCCAAGGAAGGGGGGTGGCCACTGAGGCAGAGGCCTCAGACAGGCAGAGTGGGAGGAAAACATTCCTCTCCTCCAAAAAGTGTGCCAAGCGAGACCCACAGAGCCCGGCTTGCAGAGATGAAGGTACGCAGAAGGCTGTCTGGTTGTTTGAGGGAGCAAAAGACTGAGACTCACTTAACATCCATCAATGGGGGATTAGTGGGAAAAAAAAATTATATATTTTAGGGCAGTGAAACTATCCTGTATGATACTGTAATGGTGGACACAGACATTATGCATCTGTCAAAACCCACAGGACTGGACAAATATTGTATATGAGATATCTAGAATAGGCATGTGTGTACAGACCAGGGTCTATCAGTGGTTACCAGGGGTGGGAGGGTTGGGGAAAAAGGGAGTCATTGCTTGGGGGGCACTGAGCTTCTGTTAAGAGTGATGAAAAATTTTGAAACAGATAGTGGTGATAGTTGAACAACACGATGAAAGTAATTGTACGTGTGAAAATGTTGAAATGGCGAATTTTTGACAATATATATACTCACCACAATGAACAAACAAACCCACAGGACTGACTACATAACACCAGGAGTGAGTCCTCATGTAAACTATGGACTCTGGTTCATAACGTATCAATATTAGTTGATCAACTGCAACAACATACCACAGGAATGCAAGCTGTTAATAACAGGAGAAACAGTTTAGGGGGTTTGGGAGAAAGGAATCACATGGGGGCTCTCTGTACTTTCTCCACCACCTTTCTATAATCCTAAAACTGCTCTAAAAAATAAATTGTATTAAAAAATTAATCAAATTAGAATGTCGGTCACTTAGGCACACTAGCCATACTTGAAGTGTTCAACAACCACATGTGGACCGGAACAACTAGATGGTGCCCGTCTACTGCTACCGACCATTCTGATCAGGGCCACAATAGGTGGACCCTGATAGAATGGAAGAAAAGCATGGAACAGGACTCAAATTCTTAAAAAGTCCAGACTTACTGGACCAGTCGGGACTAGAGGACCCCCTGTGACTACTGCCTGGAGATACTCTTTAAATCTTGAACCGAAACTATCCCCTGAGGTCACCTTTTAGCGAAATAACAGATTGGCACACAAAATAACGGGTGTTATCCGTGAGTATGGTGCTCCATTAAAAAATCATCTCTATGAGACCAAAGGTCAACAATTACTGTAAAGCAAAGATGAGAAGACAAGGGGGCAGGGAAACTAGAGCACTGGAAACGGAACAACCAGAACGCAATTAAAGAGAAGGCTGACAGGTTGTAAAAAATGTAACTAATGTCACTTAACAATTTTGTAGAAATTGTCAAATGGGAACCTAATCTGCTGTGTAAACTTTCATTGAAAACACAATTAAATATTACCAAAAAATAATAATAATAACCACACGTGGCTTAGTGGTGCACACACAGAACATTTCTGCCCTCACAGAAAGTTCCACTGGGCGGCGCTGCTGCAGGAGCTGCTGAGATGCCCGCACATGTGCCGTGAGAAATCGAAGGCAAGCTGCTAACGAGGGGAGAGCCAGCGTGCGGGGAAGGGAGCACATGGGGATGCTGTACTTTGTAAACCTAAAATTGCTCTAAAAAAAGTCCACTATAAAAGAAAATTACCTAAAAAATTACATGCCCACAGGACATACACGAAAGGAAGTATCACACAGATACCCAAAAGGATACTGTGGATCACTACTCACCCACATGACAAGAAACCTAAAGGACAGTCTAGTAGAAATCAGCAGTCTGCAAATGATCTGGCCCCTGAGCTCCCGTCTGGAACGTTGTACCCACAACTCTAAATATGGAGTTACGTCTAGAGGGGGTTGCCAATAGGGCTGACCTCTGGGTGGCAAGATTCTGGGTTCTTTTACTTGATTTTTGAAAATCACGCTCAGTTTGAAATTTTCAACTGAAAATTTGTTTGAGTTTCATGATATCATCACAGATTACAAATGCAATAAACAGTGAAAAATTGTTGAAGCTGTTTGAAATTTCATAATAAAAACAGGGGTTACTTTTACAAACGCAAGAAATAATGGAAAACGATCACTCATTCACTCAGTCAGTCCTTAACAAGCCAGTACTTTTCTATCCTTAAATCCTCCTATCACAGAGAAATCCATGTAACACGAGAAACTGATCCACGTGTCACCAGCCCGGGACACAATCATTGGCCACTCCCTCTCCATCTTCCCCCAGACTGGGCATCACAGAGGTGGCCTCCTGGGTACAGTGCGCCCTCCTGTCCCCAGTGGCCAGCCCAGGGCCCTGCACAGAGCAGGCACTCAGTGAATGAAAGGCCAGGGCACAAGGGACGAGCTCTGAGGGAGAAACGGCCCGCGACACTTACCTTTGTAATCAGGTCCGAGTGCCTGATGATGGCCCGGATGAAGAACCTGTGGTCCGTCACTTCCGCACCTTCTTTCACCTTGGCTGCGCCCAGGTAAAGGTGCATCTTGTGGTTGGCAGAGGGCACGGCGGTCAGGTCGAAGTTTCGCATCCGGCTGAGCTCCAGCTGGAAGGCCAGCGCGGGCTCCAGGTGACGGTAAATGCGGTCTTCCGCAAACTGCAGGCCGCCAGAGGGAAAAGACACACACAGATACACAGAGACCACACGCAGACACACACAGATACACAAAGACACACAGAGATCACACACAGATACACACAGACACAGAGACCACACACAGATACACACAGACACACACAAACACACATACAGACATACACACACAGAGACCACACACACAGATACACAGACATACACACACAGACATACAGAGACCACACACAGAGACACACAGACATAGACACAAAGAGACATACAGACACACACACACATACACAAAGGCACAGAGGCACACACACAAACACAGATTCACAGAGAGAGAGAGAGACACAGAGACACACAGAAACACAGGCATGTATACACCAGACACATACAGAGACACGGACACACACAGACAAACAGACACAGTGACAGAGATACATAATCACAGACACATACAGACCAGACGCAGACACACACAGAGACACACGCACACAACACAGACACACAGAAACACACACAGATACAGACACAAAGACATACACACAGAGACACACACAGAATTTGCCATCAGGGCTGTGCACCTGCTTGCCCACGCCCTGTCCCCTAGCCGCCCAGTGTTCATGAATTCAGTGTTCATGGTATAACTTTATGGTGAGCAACCCTGAGGGCTCAAGGCATCGGGATTTTGCCAAGGCCCAGAGGAGGGCTGTGTGTCGTAAGACAGGAGTGCTGCCACACCTCTGAGCTCACGGCGAGTCTAGCTTGTCCCCAGCATCTGCCGCACAGACAGCACACAGCCATCCTTCAGAAGTCACTAACACCTAGTTGCTTTGTGAAAAATGGCCACTAAAAGGGAGCAAACAATAGTGCTGGAGACCAAAACGAAGAGAGAATGAAGACTCTAAAGAAGGGATGGTGCTTATCTAGAAAAGGTGAGCCTTTGGATCAAGTAAAATCTAAAATACTGAAATTGGATGAGTTATGGGCCTGTGTCGGGAACAAGCCCACCTGCTCTGGAATAGAGGTCAGCAAACCTTTTCTCAAAGTAAATAAATGCTTAAAAGCGTGGCTGTGTATCAATAAAACCATTTACAATAACATCCTGCAGGCCAGTTTGCCAACCTCTCTTTTAGGGAAAAAAAACTGAGATTAGTAAAACTGTCTTACTGAACATACCAGCAAGTACAAAAATTATCCAAGTGAGAGAGAATCCTATAGGGAAAGCTGGAAGGGTAGGAGACTTAAGATGTGAGTTCTGCACAGAAAACACAGGGTTCTTGTTGGAAATGGAGGGCTGGTGGCTCAGTGGTTAAGAGCTTGCTGCTAACCAAAAGGCTGGCAGTTCAAATCCACCAGCTGCTCCTTAGAAACCCTATGGGGCAGTTCTACTCTGTCCTGTAGGGTTGCTATGAGTCGGAATCGACTCGACAGCAACAGGTTTGGTTTGTTTGGTTTTTGGAAATACAATCCCAGAGGAAGGCAGAGTCTACATAACAGCTGTCATGTTCTAGAATCATGGGTATCTCAAGGGCTGGCGGCCATATTCTTCACGAATATCAAAGATTCCAGGAACAGAAAAAAACATTGCTTTTGGTCATACCTTGTCTCTTGCTCTGAATGTGAAAAACTTGGGAAATTCTTTCTGCAAAAAGAAACCCACACGAAAGACAATTAAGTCAAGCAAGGCTCATTTAAAAATTCGCACACTTATTTTGTATTTTTTGATGATAACCCAGTCCGCTTCTAGAATGAATCATTTGGAAAGCCTTCTCCTTTCTAGTGATTGATTTCTTCCACCCTAATTTGCAGGATAAAAGTCACATAAATGGGACTGGGTCTTGGAGAAGGGAAAAGACTTAGATAGGTGAACTGAGAATTGGACTGACCTTTTGGGCAATCAGGAATGTGATTCTTCGGAGTCCATAATCCACAAGGATATTTCTCTGCATTAAAAACCAAAGACACAACGGAATATTATTCAGCCATAAAAAGGAATAAAGCTCTGATACATGCTACAACATGGGTGAACCCTGGAAACATTATTCTAAGTAAAAGAAGCCAGCCATGAAGGACCACATGTTGTCTAATTCCATTTAGAGAAAATGTCCAGAGTAGGCAAATCTATACACACAGAAAGTAGATTAGCGGTTGCCTAGGGCTGGGGGAAGGAGCCCTGGTGGCGCAACAGATAAGTGCTCAGCTGCTACCAAAAAAAAGGTTGATGGTTCAAACCTACCCAGCAGCCGTAAAGATGACAGCCTAGCAAACCCTATGGGAAGGTTCTACTCTGTCACATGGGGTCCCAATGAGTTGAAACCGACTCAACGGCACCTAACAACAACAGGGCTTGGGGGAGGAGGGTGTTGGGGAGAAAATAGCGAGTGACTGCCAATGGGTATAGGGTTTCTTTTTAGGGTGATGAGAATGTTCTAAAGTGAACTGTGCTGATGGCGGCACAACTCTATGATTATACCTAAAACCACTGAAGTGTATTACTGTTCAGCGTAGGTGAACTGCAAGGCATGTGAACTACACATCAAAAGAGCTGTGATACAAAAAGACAAGTTAAAGATGAATGGATAAACAAAATCGGGCACATACATACAACGGAATATTACTCAGCTGTAAAGAGAGATGGAGTCCTGATACATGCGACAATATGGATGAACCTTGAAATCATTATGCTGAATGAAATAAGTTGGTCACAAAAGGACAAATAGTGTATGTTCCCACTTATACGAACTATCTAGAGTAGGCAAATGTATAGAGACCAAAGTTTATTAGTGGTACCAGGAAAGGGAGAGAAGGGGAACGAGGGACTCATTACTTGCTGTGGGAGGGCGCTGAGCTTCTGCGAAGGGTGATGGAAACGTTTGGAAATGGATAGTGGTGATGTTCGCACAACATGATGAAAGTGATTAATGTCACTGGATTGTACGTGTAAAAAATGTTGCAATGACAATTTTTGTTATATAACAATTAAATTATTGTATTAAACAATTAATTATATTTTATTAACACAATTGTTATATTACCACAATTTTTAAAAAAAAAGCATAACTTGAGCAAAAAAAGTCCCACATGAAAGAATACAAACTGTATGCTTTCATTTACATAACATTCAAGAACAGACCAACGAATCTACACTTAGAAGTCAGCACAGTGATCAGCTATCTTTAGGGAGGCAGTGACAGGAGAAGGCATGAGGGGCTTCCAGGGGGCTGGGGATGGTCCACGTCTTGATCAAATGCTGGTTACGCTTGTGCATTCACTGTGGAAATGCATCCAGCTATACATATATGACTTGTGCGTTTCTCTGTACATTAGACAGCAATAAAAAAACTGACCCGAAGGAAGGACAAAACCGGTTTTAGTTGCTCCCCAAATGAACTATTCTATATACTTTTATGGAGAAGGAAAACACCCAGAAGACAAGAAACTAAGGTCATTGTCGGCTTTGTCACTATGGGGAGGGAAATCATTAGGGGAAAGAAATCTTCTTAGCCCTTTTCAGAAAGAGGTAAAATCATGCAGGTAGAAGAACGCTTTAGCGAAGGCCGGCTGGGAAGTGAGAGGACAAACCGCAATACGAAGAGGATCCCCGTGGAAATCAACCTGGTTATTGAGAGCCTGATAACTGGTTCTCACCTGGGGGGGAATGTGTGTTGTATAAGAATGTGTGTATGCATGTGTGAACGTGCATACGTATGTATGTGAGTGTGTAAATGTTTACATGTGTAAATGTGTGTGTGAATGTGCATACATGTGTGTAATGTGTGTGTAAACGTGTTTACATGTGTAAATGTGTATGTATGTGTAGATGTGAGAGTGTGAATGTGTGTACATATGTGTAAATGTGTATATGTATGTGTGAATGTGTATATGTGAGTGTGTGCATATGTATACATTTGTGAATGTATGTGTAGATGTGTGTATTTGTGAATGTGTATGTGTGTGAATGTGTACACAGTGTAAATGTGTGTTAATGTATATATGTATATATGTGTGAATGTGTACATGTGTCTAAATGTGAGTGACTGTGAATGTGTATGTGTGTGAACGTGTGTATACATACACATGCGTGAGTGTGTGTGTATGTGCGTGTGAATACGATCTCATTCTATTTCTACGACCCCGCTTGCCTAGCTGCTCCACATTTGTTTGCCGCTGAGGTCCCTGCAGGTACATAATAGCCGTCCCCACCACCAACTGAGAACATATGCTAGAAAAGACCACCACATGCTTACAGAAGAATTCTGAAAAAGTAACCCACTGTTTTTTGCATACACGGTTGTCAATTTAATTGGCCATTTTAACACTGTGGGCTTCTGAGTTACTCCAATGAAAATATCTCCCCTTCCCACCATCATTGCAACACCCTGGCAAAGAGAAATGCTGTCCCCATGTTGCACATGAGGAAACCGAGCCTCTGCCGGTCAGCCACTGCCGCCAAGTTTGCCGGCAATGAGGGAAGCAGAGCCAGGACGGGAAGCCAGGCCTGCATCTCTGAAGCACTCAGCAGCATGGCCTCCCCACACCCCTCAGGCGCCTGGCCAAGACCACACGCTCCGCCTCCTCCACGGGCCGCCCACGGCCCCCACAAATCCCAGCTATACCGAAGCACCTTGGACTGCACAAACGTCCGGAAGATCGGCACCAGCTCCTCGTCCTCCAGGTGGTCTGCAGACTGGAGGGCCACGTTCAGGATATGGATGGGCTCTTCCCTGGTGCTCTGAGAGGGGAAAACACGTGCTCGGTGGTGGCCAGCCCACAGCCCCACCACCCCCTCCTGAGCCCTTGGTACCTTGCCATCATCGTCCGAGTACAGGGAGGTTTGGGCCTTGCTGAAGAGGGGGATGTCCTTGGGCACATTGGCGAAGCAGGAGATCACTTCATCAAAGTTCCTGGGGGGGAGGGGCAGAGGGGAAAGTTGCGGGCCGTGGTCCCTTGCTAGGCAGATGGGAGAGGTGGGCCTGCCTTCTTTACTCTCTGATCTCACCCATCCTGTGCAGACCTCATCGGTTCCTTGATGAGGCAAAAGGCACGCCTGATGGGTTCTTCCCCCAAATGGAAGAATGGACCTATGTGGTCTGTGATCATGATTAAAGGGGAGGATCCCCAATACTGTGGGGTGTCAGCTAGGCTTGAGTTCAACTCTCAGCTCCCCCTTTCAGTGACTGTGAGATTCTAGGAAACGTCACCTCACCTCGAGTCAAAGCTCATAAGGCCGTGGTGAAGATCCAACAGGATAACCAAGCGACAGGTTGAAAAGACAGGAATAGTAATAGCACAGATCGCTAGCACTTACTGAGTATGTTATTGACATATTAATTACATTTCACATATACTCTTTCATGTATACTATCTAATTATCATGGCAACCCTATGGGTAGGTCTTACTCTTATCCCCATTTTAGAGATGAGGAAACTGAGGTACAGAGAGGTTAAATAATCTGCTCAGGGTCTCGTGATAAGGAAGCAGCAGAGCCAAGGTTTAAATGCAGATGGGCTGAGGCGAACGCCCACGCTCTTGGCTATGATGCTATTATTGTTCTGTTATTACCAACGAAATCATGTAATGTGTGGGGCCTCCTCCATCCCATATGTCAAGGGAAAGGGAGGGTCAGGGGAAGCTTGCCCAGCCCCTCTGTCACACCGGGTACCTGATGAAATCCTCGAATCTCTGGAAGGCGACCATGGCCCCCATCCGCTGGCACAGCGGGGAGAAGCCGCTGTCCATGAAGAGCTCCGTGCTGTGCCTCATCAGGTCAGGGTTGGTGACACTGATGGGCATGGACATCCTGCAGGGCAGCGAGAAGGGGGATGCAGCAGCTGTACAGAGACCCAGCCTGAGGTCCTGCCCCCGAAGCTTCGGCAAGCCGGGCCAGCATTAGAGCCTTCTGAAACAAGGGCTTAACGTGGGGGCTGATACTGGGGCCAGGGACTGAGAAGTCATCGAGTGTTCAGGACCCCAGCATAGAGTAAGAGCTCAGTAAGTGAATGAACAAATGAACGAATGAATGAACGATGCATTCATGCATACAAGTCCAGTCCCAACATGGTCCCAGCGTAAATCCAAAGTGGAGAACTTAGACACAGAATGAACACACCCAACGCCAATTTGGTCCAGAGACACCCCAGGCCTCTGCTCACCCTGCTCCCTCCCCCTCCAGCAAACCTCCTCTCCTGACAGCACCAGATACTAAATCTGCCCAAAGACCAGCAGCCTGTTAAGAGTGTAGAGGGTCACTGGTTATCAGGAGCAAATCCACATGGGTCACCTGAGGGGTGATGGAATCAGACCCTGGAATCAGGTGAAAAAACCAAACCAAACCTGTCGCCATCAAGTCGATTCCAACTCATAGCGACCTACAGCACAGAGTAGAACAGCCTCCATAGGGTTTCCAACGAGTGGCTGGTGGATTCGAACTACTGAACTTTTGGTTAGCAGCCGAGCTCTTAACCACTGCACCACCAGGGCTCAGGTGAAGGAGGTGTTGTTTATCAGATGGTGCACAGAAAGGAGTTGACACGGCAGGCCTGAGACCATTAGAAAGGCCTGCTTGCAAGGTCGGCCCTTGGATGGTGTCTGGGAACTTGGATTCAAGAGGGTCCACACCACCATTTCTAGAACTGGTAAGCGTGTCTCACTATGCCTAAACTGTTTGCATAAACAGTGTGGTATATGCTGAACACCTGCTTTCCTTCTGAGAGTCTGGAATTTCGGTATGTGCTAGGCAGAGAGTGCCTAAGGAAGTAGCCCCCAATAAAAACCCAGGATACCAAGTTTCTAACAAGCTGGTAGACATTTCACACATATTGTCACAACTTATAGCTGGAAGAATTAAGGTGGAGTCCCTGGGTGGTGCAAATGGTTAATGCACTTGGCTGCTACCCAAAAGGTTGAGTTTGAGTCCACCCATAGGTGCCTTGGAAGAAAGGTCTGGCAATCTACTTCCAAAAAATCAGCCATTCAAACCCTATGGAGCACAGTTGTACTCTGACACACATCGTGTTGCTATGAATTGGTGTTGGCTTGACAGCAATTGGTTTGTGTGGCTCCCTGGGAGAAGACTCTGGAAGCTTGTGCCTGGTTTCCCCCAGACTTCTCCCCATGCCCCTTTTCCAGTTGCTGATTTTGCTTTGTATCTTTTCACTGTAATAAATCATAGCTGTGACTACAACTGTATGTTGAATCCTGTGAGTCCCCTTAGTGAATCATCGAACCTAGGAGGTGGTCTTGGGGACCCCCAACAGGTGAGGTGGAGCTTGTGTGTGTGTGTTCCTGTTATATACCCCTGAAATCATTAACCATACCCCTTGGAGCTGACCAGACTCCTGGCAGCCAAATCCAGAGGTTACACACTGGCAGGGCTGCATGAATTCCATCCACAGACAGTTTTGTTTGGTCCATGCAGCATTTTAAAATATAATTTAATGTAATATAATTGTAGTATTTAATATATTTTAATTAACTGGTAACCAGGTACCCCCGAGTCCACTCCAACTCATGGTGACCCCATGAGTGGAACTGTGCTCCATAGGGTTCTAAATGGCTGATTTTTTTCAGAAGTAGATTGCCAGGCCTTTCTTCTGAGGCGCCTCTGGCTGAACCTGAACCTCCAACCTTTTGGTCGGCAGCCAAGCACATGAACTGTTTGCACCACCTAGGTAGCTCCCCAACTTCTGGTGATGTCCATAGCCCCCGAGGGCACTGGAGTGTGTTACCTGCATAAGCCACAGCCTGGCGTGCCTACTGACCCTTGTCTGACCTACTCTCTGCTCCCCAACAACTAATTCACAACGCGCCCACTCCACAAATGCAGGTGTTGAGGCATAAGCCGGAGGCCCCGCAGAGCTGGGTGGGGGGCAGCTGCAAAGGAGGGTCTCTTCTGGGGCCACAGGCCCAGACAGATCTCCCAGCACCTCCAGCCGATAGCAAAAGCGAGGGCCTAGAGCTTAGTTTGGAAAAGATAGGAACAACGGCTGCCCAATAAGAAGACTGTAATAATCACAGTGAATTGTACATGCAGCACTTGTTGAATCGGCAAATGCTTTGCGATGTATATTCTCGCTACGATAAAAAAAAAGAAAAAAATCTATGTTTTAAAAAAAAAGCATAGGCCCAGCTAGGGAATCTCTGAGTCAACAATGCAGGGACCTGTGCGCATACTGGGGTCACCACAAATAAGCTGGATACACGGCAGTTTCTTCCTAAGAACCAAGACCTGACCCACAACCCTCACCAAACTGCCTTCCCTGCTAACAGGTTACCAGCTGAGACAACGAAACCAAGAGAGAAAGGACTTCCTCCTTAGGGGCAGATGATCTCCACCATCCACCATCCACAGCCCCCAGAATGGTTTCTGGCTGCGGGCAGTCTCCCTTTCTCTCAGTTGGGTAAAATGTCCGAATCCTTTTTCCCGGGAAGAAGAAGGGTAAAGATGAATTACAACTACGAAAGGAGCAGCCTTACAGGGAAGCAGTTCTTCTCTTTAGCCACTAAGAAGGCAGCATCTTTCTTCTTAAAAACCAAAGGAAAGTGAAACATTTCTTTGAAAATCCCAAGCGACCAGAGAAATCCCTGTTTCAGAAAGCATGAAACCTGTTGCCCATGTAGGTACAAGATCTGATCGGCAGAGCCCCCAAATCAGGACGAGACCGTTGTAGCCACAAGCAAGGCCTTTGAGAACCAGAACTACAGAGGCGGGAGAGTGAAAGAGAACCCTCCAGACCCCGGAGACACAATTGCTTTAGTAGAAGGTATTGCACTCCACCTGACCAGAACGGCACTTCGGGCCCTGAAATAAGATGAGTCAAAAAAAAGTGATGGTGAACCTGGACACCAGAGTTCACGGCAGCACTGTTCGCAATAGCCACAAGGTGGACACAACCTAAATGTTCATCAGCAGATGAATGGATAAACAAGATGTGGTATATCTACATAATGGAATATCAACCCCATTGCCGATCCTGACTCATAGCAACCCCGCGGGACAGACAGAACTGCCCCAGAGGGTTTCCAAGGCTGTAATCTTTACGGAAGCAGACCGCCACATCTTTCTCCCGCAGAGCGGCTGGTGGCTTCAAACCACCGACCTTTCGATTAGCAGCTGAGTGCTTAACCACTGTGCCACCAGGGCTCCCAATAGACTATTACTCAGCCATAACAAGGAATGAAGCACTGATACATGCTGTCATATGGAGGGACCCTAAAAAGATTATGCTGAGTGAAATAACCCAGACACAAAGTGACAAGTATCGTATGATCCCACTTACACGAAGTATCCAGAACAGGCATGTGCATAGATATCAAAGGAGATGAGCGGTTACCAGGAGCTGGTGGGCAATGGGTTGTTACTGCTTAAGGGGGACAGAGTTTCTGCTGGGGGCGGGTGACGAAAAAGTTTTGGAAATAGATAGTGGTGATGGTTGCACAGCATGATGAATGTAATTAATGTCACTGAACTGTACACTTATAAATGGCTAAAATGGCAAATTTTATGTTACAGATTATTTTACCACAATTAAAAAAAGAAACTGTGCGTGAGCTACTCAGGCACACTCGGACATCCTCAGTTGAGAACATCGAGGGCTCCGCTAAGCTGCACGGACACGGGCAGGTGGCCCCCCAAGCCTGCAGCAGCCCCCTGCCAAGGGCCGCTCAATGCTGTGAAAGAACTTGGAAGGGAGGGGCCGCCTGGGCTCACTTCCAGCTTCGTGTCAATGAGCAACAAAAGCAGCGTGGGCTAAAGCAAGTGAGCGCCCGGGGTGCCTGATCTGTAAAATGGGGACGAGAACACATTTTTGGCAGACAGATGGTGAAGGCTGGATGAAATCAAGTGTTTCTGGAAGCACTTAGTGGAAGCACCTGACCAGGGGCCTGCCACGAGGCAGCAATAACTAACAATAACCATGGTGATTGCTAATATTCATCGAGCACTTTCCGCGTAATGGGCACTGCCCCAAATGCTGTCTGTGCCATATTTCATCTACTCTTCACAATGGTCTGTGCAGCACCGTCCAGTAGATCTTTCTGGGATGAGAGAAATGTTCCTATCTGCACCGTCCAACATGGTAGCCACGAGCCACATGGAGCCACTGCATACTTGAAATGCAGCTCGTGTGACTGAAGGACTGAATTTTAATTTGGATACACTGTTGTTCATTTGAATAGCCACACGTGGGGAGTGGCGACCATATTGGACAGCGTGGGTCTGCAAGGCAGGCACTAGATTACCTCCATTTTATAAATGAGCTAACAGAGATTTGGGGAGAAGCAGCAGTGGGGAAGTGGTGGCCCTGATGTCCCTCCACCATCGTTCCCAGGAGTACTTGCTGGTTCCTGCAGAGTCAGGACTAGAGAGGTGAGAAAACCAAAAAACCTGTTGCCGTTGGGTCAACTCTGACCCATAGTGACCCTAGAGGACAGAGTAGAACTGCCCCATAGGGTTTCCAAGGAGAGCCTGGTGGATTTGAACTGCCGGCCTTTTGGTTAGCAGGCATAGCTCTTGACCACTACGCCACCAGGGTTTCCAGAGAGGTGAGGGAGGAGAGAACTCCAGGTGTCCCCAGGTGTGCCCACTGCCTACCTGTTTGGGTGGGAGGAGGGCAGCATGAACTGGAATTCCACCACGCAGGTGCCATCGGGGAGCTGCCGGTGCTGCAGGCTGTTCAACTCATAGGCGATGTAGCCCCTCCGCACATACACCTGAAGCAGAAGCACAGTGGACATTCTCAGATGACGTGAAAGACGTCCTCACAACCTGAGAAAACTTAGACTGGAGGAGTACAAGAAGTCATCTCTAAATGATCTCTAAACAGTAGCGACGGGCAAATTCGCTCACATTTCAGAACATTATGGTTAAACAAAATCTACTTCTTCAGCTCCAGAGGAGAGGTTGATAGAAACTTTTTCTGTAAAAAAAACTCAAACCAAACCCATTGCCATCAAGTTGATTCTGACTCATAGTGACCCTACAGGACAGAGTAGAACGGCCCTATAGGGTTTCCAAGGAGCACCTGGTGGATTCGAACCGTGACCTTTTGGTTAGCAGCCGTAGCTCTTAATCACTACGCCACCACAGTTTCCATTTTCTGTAAAACCAGGTAGTAAATAGCTTAGGCTTTGCAGGCCATATGGACTCTGTCAAAACTACTCAACTCTTGCTATTGTAACTTGAAAGCACCATAAAAAGAAGAAAAAATAAGTTGCCATCAATTTGACTCCAACTCATGGCAACCCCATGTGTGTCAGAGTAAAACTGTGCTCCACTGGGGAAGCCAGCACAACTTGGTGCAAGGCAAGGTCATGGAAGCACCACAGACACATCCAAACTCCTTGAGGGACCAAATTACTGGGCTGAGAGCTGTGGGGACCATGGTCTTGGGGAACATCTAGCTCAACTGGCATAACATAGTTTGCAAACAAAATGATCTACATTCTACTTTGGTGAGTAGCATCTGGGTTTACAGTATTTTTATTTTTTTATTATTATACTTTAGATGAAGGTTTACAGAACAAACTAGCTTCTCAATAAACAATTAGAACACATATTGTTTTGTGACATTGGTTACCAACCCCACAACATGTCAACACTCTCCCTTCTCGACCTTGGGCTCCCTATTACCAGCTTTCCTGACCCCTCCTGCGTTCTAGTTCTTGTCCCTGGGTTGGTGTGCTGGTGAGTAGCGTCTGGGGTCTTAAAAGCTTGTGAGTGGCCATCTGAGATACTCTACTGGCCTCACCCCATCTGGAGCAAGGGAGAATGAAGAAAACCAAAGACACAAAGGAAAGATTAGTCCAGAGGACTAATGGACCACAACTATCATGGCCTCTACCAGACTGAGTCCAGCACAACTAGATGGTGCCTGCCTACCACCACTGACTGCTCTGACAGGGATCAAATAGAGGGTCCCGGATAGAGCTGGTGACAAAGGTAGAACAAAATTCTAACTCATTAAAAAAGACCAGACTTACTGGCCTGACAGAGACTGGAGAAACCCTGAGAGTATGGCCCCCCGGACACCCTTTTAGCTCAGTAATGAAGTCACTCCTGAGGTTCACCCTTCAGCCAAAAATTAGACACGCCCATAAAACAAAATGAGACTAAAGGGGCACACCCGCCTGGGGACAAGGACTAGAAGGCAGGAGGGGACAGGATAGCTGGTAATGGGGAACCCAAGGTCGAGAAGGGACAGTGTTAACATGTCGTGGAGTTGGTAACCAATGTCACAACACAATACGTGTACTAATTGTTTAATGGGAAGATAGTTTGTTCTGTAAACTTTCATCTAAAGTACAATTAAAAGAAGTATAAAAATACCGTATGCTTTAAGAACTAACATAGACTTCCCCAGGAAAATAACTGCTTTCATAAGTTTCTCACTGCCTAATCACATTTTAAGAATGAAAGAATTCTCCGGTAGTGTAGGAAGGCATTGTTTTTCTATACTAACTTTTTGGCTTTTTATTATACTCTTATTCCTGGTGATTATCACACTGTCAGTAATCTTACAGAATTTGAATTTATTAAGGTTTGTTGCCCTCATTAGAGTGTAAGCTCCATGGAGGCAAACATATATGTGTAGTTCACCCCACGCAGCTGGCCCTCAGTGGGTGCTGCTGGGTAAAGGCAGGCACAATTTGTAAGAAGCTGAAAAAAAACTGCTCCACAGGGTTTTCAATGGCTGTGATATTTTGGAAGTAGATCGTCAGGTCTTTCTTATGAGGCACCTCTGGGTGAACTCAAACCTCCAACCTTTCAGTTAATAGCTGAGCACTTAACCATTTGTGCCACCCAGCTCACAAGCCCAAACTGTCTCCATGAAGGTTCAGTGGACCTTCCAGTGTCAGGATAGGTGACCTTCAGGGTCTAAAAGAAGGCAGAAGGGGAAGTGGTGGCCACAGGTGACCGAGGCTGCGAGTTCAGAGGGTGAAGAAATGAGGGAAACCACCCTTGACTACAGTGATCCAGAGGAAAGAGTCAAGTTGAAAAAAAGATGCTATCGCATATTTTCTTGATAAGATTCTGAAAAGGCAGATAAAAAACACCGGTTTCCTAAAATAAACAAAGACGGGCCACCGCCACTATATCTCAGCCCTGAACTCAGGAAGGAAGGAGGGAGCCTGGTACAGGAGCAAGGCGACCTGGCTCTAATTGGGGTTTGCTGCCAGTCACACCCTTCTCCGCCCCGTCACACCAGGCAGTCACCCTAAGGGCTCACCTGGGTTTCTTCCAGCTCTTGTAATTCCAAGCAGAAAAGTCTTTCAAAAGTACTGCATGCACCATGAGAGGGCCACACAGCAAGGAACTACGGGAGACCGCTGGGAACAGAGGGGCGCCCAGCTGACAGCCAGGAAAAACGAGGCCCTCAGCCTACAACTGGAAGAAACTGAATACACCAACAACCACATGAGCTTGGAAGGCAGCCCCGAGCTCAAGAAAGGAACAAAGCCCATCTGACACCTTGATTGCTGTCTTGTGAGACCCTGAGCAGAGAACCAACTGAGCCGTGTCCAGAATCTTGACCCACGGAAACTGAGATAATAATGCATTTGGTTTTAAGCAAAAAAAAAAGTATTGCCTGCAGGTGACTCTGAAAGTTTGAACAAGGGGCCTCAGACCTGACTCTTGGGGTTAGCATTTACCTATGCCCTGCTTAAGGAGCTCTGGTAGCACAACGGTTAAGCACTTGGTTGTTAACCGAAAGGTTGGCTGTTTGAACCCATCCAGAGGCTCTGCGGGAGAAAAACCTGGCAGTCTGCTCCTATAAAGACCACAGCCTAGAAACTCTATGGGGCACTTCTACTTTCTGTCACGTGGGATCGCCATGAGTCAGAATTGACTCAATGGCACCAGCACCTAATGACAACGACAGCATGCTCTGCCTGGGACAGGTGGGAATGATGGACCAGACAGCACAGTGGTTATGAACATGGCCTTTGGAGTAAGGCAGACCTAGTTTGAATCCTGGTTCTGCCACTTCCTAGCTGTGCGACCCTGAGCAAGTTACTCGCCTCTCTGAGCCTCAGCTCCCCCTCTGTAAAACAGGGATAATAACGGTACCTACCTTATGGAGAGAACCATAGGATAATCTTTGCAAGGTACTTGGCCCAGAAGCAGGTGTGTGGTGAGCGGGCAGGGAAAGCTAAGACTGGCACATTCAGTGTTATTGCTCTGATAAAGGCCTTACCTCCAGAGATGCCATGCAAACGACTTTGTTGGCGTGATAGAAGAAAGCGGGCAGGACATCAAAGATGGTCGTTTCTGAAAGTATTAGTTTCTGCAGGAAATGGAAAGGGAAGAAAAAGGAAAAAAGAAACATCAACAAGTTTTAACCAGCAGTCAGAAGAGTGGGAGGGGTGGGAACAAGGAGGAGAAGCCCCCGTGTTACTATAACTAAACGCTGCCCGTGTCCGAGCCACGTGGTTCCTTCTAGGGGTTAGTTCCACAGATTGGAGAGCACTGGCCCCCCTCCAATGACTCACGCAGGGTTTCCAGTGTCAAACACTGGGGGTGGACCTGGGAGTTTGTAAATAAGCATCAGAGTTGGGGGTGGGGCAACGAGCTGCAAAGATGAACCTGGGACTCCGCCACGTGACTGTGCCTCTTCCAAATACACTGGATCACACCTGGATTTTACAAGTTGCACCTGCTGGATGTCCCCACTGCCTGACACAGCACTCATCCTTCAAGACTGAGCTCCAGGCCACCTTTCCAGCAGCCTCTTCCCCTGATGCCCACCCTCAGGCAGCCCTTGCCCACCGGGCTGAACTGCCTGTGTTTGTGACTGTGCCCCACACAAGACCACCTGGAGGACACAAGAGCACCTTGAGGACATGAACACCCACCTCCCCCGAGACCCCCACTCGGGCCACAGTAGAAGGTGGAAGGAAGGAGAAGGCCTCACCTTGAGGTTTTCTGGGCAGAACTGGTGGCCGTACATGTCAATGGCGGACAGGAAAATGGACTCCACCTGGTTGTGTCTCAGCTCATAGGAGGGGAGGTGGGAGGCAATCAGGACCTGTAGCAGGGAAGGCCGGAGGGGCTGGGTGAGCCAACCTCTCAGGAGAGCGCTGAGGGCCAGCCTAGCAGATGAGATGTGGGCTGGTAGCAGAGGGTCACGGATGATGATGAGGCTGCGCATGGTGGGTCTACACACAGTGGAGCTATACACGGTGCAGCTGTGCACAGTGGCTGTACTGTGTGGGGCTGCACATGGTGGGGCCACATATAGTGGGGCTGCACAGTGGGGCCATGCACAATGGGACTGCTCATGTGGGGTTGTGCACAGTGGGATCACACACAATGGGTTTGTGCACAGTGGGGATGCTCATGGTGGAGCCATGCAAAATGGAACTGCACATGGTAGGTCCCTGCATGGTAGGGCTGCACACAGTGGGACTGCACATAGTGCGACTAGACATGGCAGGCCCATGTACAAGTGGGGCTTGCGCATGACTGGGCTGCACATTGTGGGACCATGTACAATGGGCTTGCGCACAGTAGGGCTGCTCATGGTGGGACCACGCAAAGTGGGGCTGCATATGGTAGGGCCGTGTATGCTGGGGCCGTGCACAGTGGGGCTGCACCACGACGGGGCCGTGCACGGTGGGGCTGCACACAGTAGAGCTGCACACAGTGGGGTCACATCCCGTGTCCCTACCTGTCTGGCTCTGAGGGCCACTTTGCAGTGCTCGCTTTTGCTCAGCTGAGTGAGCTCGTTGAGGATGGAGGTCAGCTCGTCTGACAGGGCAGGGTCTGGACTACAGAGTTCATCCTGCAAGGGGACAAAAATGGAATCCTAAGTGGCTTTTTCTGCCAAAGGGAAAATGTCCAGTGATCACCCTCTGCCAGGGGTGCGGCTGCCCCAGCAAACCAAACAACTGCTCGGCTGTCTGAACATACCCAGCAGGACCTGCTACATATACCCTTACCACTTTCTACTGTGAATCCCCTGTCCCATTCATTCAGTCACCCATTCATCCACCCCAAACCATGCCCTAAATGCCTCATGAGAAGAAAAATACAACTGAGTCCCTGCCTGTATCACTACCACTAGCTGGCAATTATCAGGCGCTTACTATGTGCCAGGCAAGCAGCTAGACCCTTTCCATACATTTCCCCAAATACTCCCAATCCCCCGAGGAGTTACTTTCATCACTCCCATTTTACAGATGAAGAAACGGAGGCTCAGGGAGGCAGTATGACTTGCCCCAAGACCATCAAGCATGTGCAAAGCAGAGCCGGGATTAGAACACAGGTTTATCCTGACCCTAAAGCCTCTCGTGCTTTTCCCGCTGCCTGCCTTAGGGGCCCACTGTTTCAGAGGAGAGGGACGAGGGGAAAAGGAATTAGGCACAAACAAAGAGTAAGGGCCACATGGGGGCTTGAGTGGTGCTCCCAGGAGGAGCATCCAGGCCTGGAGAGGCCAAGGGAGACAGGTGACCACTGCTAGAAAACCGGATGCCCGAGCAACATGCCCCCACCCCCTGCATCAGTGACTGTTCTCAAAGGAAGTCACCAGATGCTGGGGCCGCAGGGCATTCCTTCTACAAGTGTTTCTGCATTTTCCTAATTATCTACAATGAGCACACATTCTTCTTATAAATAGAAAAAAATTTTAATGTAATAGCATTTCACACATGTATGCAAACACACAAGCATGTTAGAGCTGATGGAATCTCGTAGAAGTTATTCTAAATCTTCTATTCCTCCCAAATTCTGATTGTCTTTCTATTATCAAATGGTAGTGGCCATTACTCTCCGCCATTACACCGGGGTCTGGTGCCAAGGACAGCAAGGAGCACAGGTGCTGTCCAACACACCAGACTCGTGGTTCCCTGAGAGCTGAAGAGCCAAAAGTAGTTTGTGCAAAGATTTTTTCATCTGGCCACTGCACTCTAAATACCAGTTACCAGTCGCTGTCAGTTCTGACTCATGGCAACCCCATGTGTCTCAGAGTAGAACTGTGTTCCATAGGGTTTTCATTGGTTCATCTTTCGGAAGTAGACCTTTCTTCCAAGGTGGCTCTAGGTGGACTCCAACCTCCAACTTTTGGTTAGCAGCCGAGTGCTTAACTGTGTGTGCCACCAAAATACAATTTTTCTTTCTTGGGAATGTATGTGAAGCCATCTCATCTCATATTTTTTAGTTAGCAGTATAGCATTTTGTTTTCTTTGCTTTGTCACTAAGTCTGTCTTAGTTATCTAGCAATCTTAGTTATCTAGTGCTGCTATAACAGAAATACCACAGATGGATGGCTTTAATAAACAGAAATTTATTCTCACACAGTCTAGGAGGCCAGAAATCTGAATTCAGGGTGTCAGCTCCTGGAGAAGGCCTTCTCTCTCTCTCGGTTCTGGGTGAAGGTCCTTGTCATCAATCTTCTCCTGGTCTAGAAGCTTCTCAGCGTACAGTCCCTTGGTCCAAAGGACACACTCTGCTCTTGGCACTTCCTTCTTGGTGGTATGAGGTCCCTCCCCTCTCTTCTTGCTTCTCTCTTTTATATCTCAAGAGATTTACTCAAGATACAACCTACTCCTACAGATTGCGTCCTGCCTCATTAACATACCGGACAGCTCACTCCCAAACAGGATCATAACCACAGGCATAGAGGCTAGGATTTACAACACATAGGATAATCGCATCAGATCCCAAAATGGAGGACAACCACACAATACGGGGAATCATTGCCTAGCCAAGGTGACACATATTTTGGGGGGACACATTTCAATCCATGACAAAGCCCTATGAACAGAGAATTCACATTTAAAAACTAAGCCCCCTTAAAGACTCAAAAAAATCATTTCAAAGTAATCATTCAATGAACAAGTCTTTGCTGACAGACTACTAGGTACCAAACACTGTCACATGCCAACAAACGGAACGAGGAGAGCCAGAATCAGAAGGATAATGAATCTCATGTACAATCCCAAACCACGGTGGATGGGACATTTTAGCCTCTTTCCCTCAAGAAGCCTCAAACCAGTGTCCCGGTTCTCTGATCTGGGGTCATTCTGTCTGCCTTGCCCAGGGAGTCCTCTGGTGGGCATGATTCTTACTAACTTCATGCCCCCAAAGAGAGCCAACACGCGCAAAGACTGATAGATGAGCACATCCCCACCTGCTGGCCATGCAATGGGGAGCTGACTGCAATACTTCACGGATGTGCCTCGCTTTACAAAAATGCAAACCCCCCAAGATAACCTTTTTTAAAAAAAAACTCCATCAAAAGGAGACATTTTGAAAAGGGTACTTTATTTTAGCAAAGGAATTCATTCCCCAAAGAGTAAATACCTCCTTGGGCATAAGTCCTCAGCGGCTGCACACTGCATTCATTAGGGGAGCCCCCACCCTCCAAGTTTAACTATGAAAAATTTCAAACTACAGAAAAATCGGAGATTAGCAGGCTGAAATCTCCTATACTGATAACACCTCGATTCACCAGCTGTTAAACTTTTACCACATCACCACACTTGCGTTATCTCTAGTAACCGTGCGCGCGCGCGCACACGCACACACACACACACACACACACACACACACACGTGCACACAGATTTTCATTTCTTAAGTCAGTTGCAGACATCATGATCCTTCATGCTATTTCAGCACATATCTCCTTGAGAACAAGGACCTCTCTCATCTAACTACAGAAACTGAACATTAAACTACTAATATCGTCTAATATACAATTTATGCTCAAATTTCCCACAGGAGAAATTTCAAAAAATACTAATGTCTGGGCCCTACCCCAAAAACTTTGATTGTATTGGCCAAGAGTGGGGCCTGGGCATCTGTATTTTATAAAGGCTCTCCAAGTGATTCTCATGCGCAGCTGGAATTAAGTACTGAACTAAATTTAAAAGATGATTCTTTATAAAAATATCAATATTTATGAATTTAACTTGTCTTCTATAAGCCTATGGCCCCAACTCGGCTCACTGCCTGTTTTTGTAAATAAAACTTTATAGGCACACAGACATGCTCATTCATTGACATATTGTCTACAGCTCCTTTGGTGCTACTGCAGCACAGTTAAATAGGAGCAGAGGCCGTATGGCCCAGAAGCCATTTTATATTTATAATAATAGTTATTTATATTTATATTATACATATTTATTTATTATCTGGTCTTTTACAGAAAAAGTTTGCCAGCCACTTGCTTGCTATAACCCAAGCCCAAGTCTCTCCTACTATCTGCTGATCTTACATTTTCCAAGTCAGTCACTGGGGGCCATATTAAGGAAAAAAATCTTTAGCTACAAAAGGCTGCCAAATATTATATAATAGTAGAAGTGGTGTTATCTCTTCTCTGAAAGTTTGGTAGAATTCTCCAGTGAAGCCATCCGGGCCAGGGCTTTTTTTTGTTGGCAGTTTTTTAATAAGCTTTTCAATCTCTTATTTTGTTATGGGTTTATTTAGTTGTTCTACCTCTGTTTGTGTTAATTTAGGTAGGTAGTGAGTTTCCAGAAATTTGTCCATTTCCTCTAGGTTTTCAAATTTGTTAGATACAATTTTTCATAGTAATCTGTTATGATTCTTTTAATTTCAGTTGGGTCTGTTGTGATATCACCCATCTCATTTCTTATACGGGTTATCTGCTTCCTGTTCTGTTTTTCTTTTGTCAGTTTGGCCAATGGTCTATCAATTTTTTGATCTTTTCAAAGAACCAGCTTTTGGACTTGTTAACTCTTTCAATTGTTTTTCTGTTCTCTATTTCATTTAATTCTTCTCTAATTCTTATTATTTCCTTTCTTCTGGCACCCGAGGGCTTCTTTTGCTGCTCTCTTTCTACTTGTTCCAGTTGTAGGGGTAATGTTTTGATTATGGCCCTTTTTTCTTTTTGATGTGTGCATTTATTGCTATAAACTGACCTCTGAGCACTGCTTCTGCTGTCTCCGAAAGGTTCTGGTAGGATGTATTTTCATTCTTGCTTGATTCTATGGATTTCTTTATTCCATCCTTAATTTCTTCTATAACCCAGTAGTTTTTGAGCAAGATGTTGTTCAGTTTCCATGTGTTTGATTTTTTTTTCCTTGCTTTTTGTGTTGTTGATTTCTACTTTTATGGCTTTATGGTCAGAAAAGATGCTTTGTAATATTTCAATGTTTTGGATTTT
>NW_004443997.1:3874838-3959328 GCF_000243295.1 Trichechus manatus latirostris
GAAAGTGGCGTGTTAAAGTCTCCTACTACTATTGTGGAGCTGTCTATCTCTCTTTTCAGTGCTGTTAGAATTTGTTTTATGTATTTTGGAGCCCTATCGTTGGATGTGTAAATATTTATTACAGTTATGTCCTCCTGGTGTACTGACCCTTTAATCATTATATAGTTCCCCTTCCTTATCCTTTGTGGTGGATTTTAAAGTCTATTTTGTCAGAGATTAATATTGCCACTGCTGCTCTTTTTTGAGTGTTGTTTGCTTGACACCCTATGGGGTTGTTCTACTTTGTCCTTTAGGGTCTGTCAACGGATTTATTTTTTTTTTTTTTTTTTTTTTTTTTTTTTTTTTTTACAAATATTATATAATAGGAGGAGAAATAAGAAGGAAGAAAACTCCACGCTTCTCCAAGAAGGCAAAATGGAACTGCACATAGTTGGGGCACATATAGTGGAAGTGTGCATGGTGGGTCCCCGCATTTGAAATCCAGTATCAGTATCCCCTGACTAACGCCTCATCCCCTGGAGCCAGAGTGTGGGGGTTCGAACTGCAGCTCTACATGTATAAGCTAGGTGACCTTGGGCAAGTGACTTAACCTCTCTATGCTCTGCCAAAGGGAGGTGAGAACAGTACCCACCTCCTAGGGTTGCTGTAAGAACATGAGTTCGTAGTCCTAACAGTTGTCAAGAGTGTCTGGCACATGGTAGGTGTTTTATCAGTGTCAGTTAAGATCTCCCCCAGGGGCCAGCAAACTCTGCCCCTACAGCCCACATTCTAAATCCCAGCTGTCCCGTTTTTACAAATAAAGCTTATTGGAACACGGCCCCACCTATTCATTTACATATCATCTATGGCTGCTTCTGTGTTACAACCACAGAGTTGAATAGCTGTGACCCATAAACCAAAACCAAACCCATTGTCATTGAGTCGATTCTGGCTCATATGACCCTATAGGATATAGGACAGAGTAGAACTGCCCCATAGGGTTTCCAAGGCTGTAAATCTTTATGGAAGCAGACTGCCACATCTTTTTCCCATAAGAGCAGCTGGTGAGTTTGAACCACCAACCTTTCAGTTAGCAGACAAGTGCTTCAGCACCCTAAAATGTTTACTCTCTGGCCTCTTCCAGAAAAAACTGGCTGACCCCTGATCCACCTCCCTCTGGGCTCCCTTTCCTGCTTACGATCAACATGATCACCAGCTGGTTCTTCTTGGCCACCTGCGCGTGGGAGAAGATGCAGTCCAGCACCCGCGACATGTCTGGCTTGAACTGCTCCCTGAGGTTTATCACACACTTGTCGTAGTGGGCTACAGAGGGAGACAAGAGGTGGCAGAGGGGTGAGGCTGGGACTCCCCTACCGCCATGGGGGCTTGTCAGCAGCGTCAGGTCAGTGCGTCTTGCCTTGTTGGAAATGGTGCTCGACACGCAAATATCTTCGCAGGAGATCCAATACCACCGCTTTCATATAGCCGCGGGTCCCGCTGCGGTACCTGGGGCGGAAAGGAATGCTGTGAATGCTCAACCCCACTTCCTGGTAAGCCTGAATACATTCAGCCAGGGGTAGTGTATTTTAAGAAGGAAAATACAAGACTAATAAAGGATCTGGAGACCGTGCTCCCTAATCCTCAGACCTGGAAGGGACTCGTGAGTTGGTGCATTCGTGCTAACTCTGTTGGCCAGAGAGAGAAGTGACTTGCTTAAGATTACACATCAAACAAGAGGCCAAGCTGGGGTAGAACCCAAGCCCTAGCCTTTGGATGGCTCCTGCCCATCTCCAGTGAGAAGGAAAAGATTTTAGAGCTGGGATCCTGAATTGGGAAAGCCAATATTTTCAGGCTTTAATCATTAAAAGCAAAAAATTTAAAGCCACCATCCAATGTATAAAGACCAAAAAACCAAACCCGTTGCCATCGAGTCGATTCCTACTCATAGCGACCCTACAGGACAGAGTAGAACTGCTCCATAGGGTTTCCAAGAAGCAGCTGGTGGATTCGAACTGCCCTCTTTTGGTTAGTAGCAACTACCCCATCAAAGACAGTTAAAAAAAAGATTCCTCTAAAAAAAAAAGAATCCTTCATAAATTTCACTTCCCTTTAAAAATGAAATTTTAAACTGGATATTCCCCAAAACATTTCCTCTTCTAACTCATTTCTGAACTCAGGGAATCAAGTTTCTTAAAAGATGTGACACTGAATTTTAGGGAAGTAGAGACCAGCTTACGTCCAGTACCACTAAATGACAACAAAAGACAGCATGAACCTAAAAAACTCATTTATCCAAATGTGATAAAGATAACACAGCATAGGACAGAGCTCTGATAATTATACACCCACTCTTCACTCATCAACATTGTTAGGTTCCAAAGACCAGGTCTTTATGCGAAAATTGGCATTACTCGAAAATGGAGGATGACCGTATCAGATCACAAAATGGAAGATGACAACATCAGTACATAACTGACAAATTACATCATTATGTAACTGCCAAACCGCTGAGAATCATGGCCCAGCCAAGATGACACATAACCTTAACCACCACAGCCACTGTTACTCATGCCTCACACCTCGGCATTTGTTACTGCCAGACATAGGTTGTTAATGTGCAAAATAGTCAGTGGATTTTTTACTATTATTGCAAATGTGAAATGTTAGATAACGAGATAGTCAATATGTAAGGAGTAGGTGTGCTCAACACAGAAAAAAACGGCTAGGGAATTTGATGAATTTATCATTGGTTCATTTCTTCTAGGTGTTTCCCTGAAGCTAAGGATGGGGTTAGGAGCTCCTGGGTGGTGCAAATGGTTAACATGCTCGGCTGCTAACAAGAGGCTGGAGGTTGGAGTCCACCCAGAGGTGCCTTGGAAGAAAGGCCTGGCAACCTACTGCTGAAAAAATTAGCCATTAAAACCCTATGGAGCACAGTTCTACTCTGACACACACGGGGTCACCATGAGTTGGAATCAACTGAACAGCAACTAGTACTGGTAAAGGTTTAAGGCCAGCTGTCTAAAACAGACATGTTCTGGGGAGGACTCACCCTCCTAGCTCTTGGCTGTGAAACTCTGTATAAGGAATCACACTAAAATCTCCTTCCTTAGTTGCATTCCTATATGGTCGGTGTGTGTCCCCATTAGCTGGGGAGCTCCTTGAAAAGAGGAGCAATCTTCCACAGTCCTATATTCCCTGAACCTGTGACAGTTTCTACCACATTGGCTCATTCAAGTCTGAGAAGGCTTCGATTCTATCTTCACAAGCAAAGCTTTTTTGCTAGGCCAATTTTTCATGCAACATGGCAGAAGTTCTTTTTATCATCAAAATAGTTCTCCAGCAGACTATGCCTGCTCAATAATTACTTGAGATAAAACACAAATGATTCATCAACTGTCCTTTACAAAGATCCTGAACACCACAATGGTCATTTCTAGGGTCCTTTACCATATATAGGAGTCCCAGGATGGTGCAAAAGAAGATTAAGTAAACGCAATTGGCTGCTAACTGAAAGGTTGGTGGTTTGAATACACCCAGAGGCACCTTGGAAGAAAGATCTGGTGATTTACTTCTGAAAAATCAGCCATTGAAAATCCTATGGAGCACAGTTCTACTCTGACACACATGGGGTCTCCAGGAGTTGGGATCAACTTGACGGCAGCTGGCCATTTTACCATGCTGTCTTATACTCAAAGTTACTATTCTTGTTAAGTACACGTCAGCACTTAATAAAAGTTAATCCACTTATTACTCAAAGCAACTTACCTTGAGTAGTGTTTTTACTGTCATTTTACCAGTTGGCAAACTAAGATTCACAGAAGTTAAGTGCCTGGCCAGGGTTCTGCGTTTAGTAAGTGGCAGTGCATAATCGGGGTCTTCCAACTCCCCACCTGTTCACTGGGTTTGAGCCTGTCCTTAAAAGAGACCCCCAGGAAAGAAGCAACTGGACTACAGGACTAATAACCTCCATAAACCAGAAGAACTCAATGGTGCCTGGCTACCATTACTCAACGTTTCAATCAGGGACATAATAGATGGGTCCTGATGGAAAGGGAAAAAATGGGCAACAGAACTTCAAATTCCCAAAGAATCCACACTTACTAGACCCAGTGAGGATGGAGGAACCCCGAGACTATTGCCCTGAGAGTCTTCAAACTTTGAACCAAAACTATCCCCTGAAGTCACCTTTAAACAAAAAAACAGTTTAGCTCAAAAAGCGAAGAGTATCATCCTTAAGTATTGCACTGCTAAAAAAAAAATAACAGTATCTTTATGAGACCAAAGGGACAACAGCAGCTCTAAAGCACAGATGAGAAGTTCAGGGGCAGTGAGTCTAAATTAACAGGAGTGAAACAATCAGAGCAGGTAACAAGAAGGTTGACACAATGTGAAGAATGTCACTACTGTAATGAAACTATTCATCACCCCCAAATGAAACCCTGTACCCATCTAACACCAATGAACAATATGTGTAGAAATTGCTAAATGGTAGCCTGTTTTGATGAGTATATTTTCACCAAAAATTAAATTAAATTTGCCAGGCTACCACCACTGACTGCTCTGACCAGGATCACAACAGAGGGTTCTAGACAGAGCTGGAAAAGGATGTAGAACAAAATTCTAACTCACAAAAAAAAGACAAGATGTACTGGCCTAACGGAGACTGGAGAAACCCCGAGAGTATGGCCCCCAGACACCCTTTTAGCTCAGTGGTGAAGTCATTTCCAAGGTTCATCGTTCAGCTGGGGAGTGGACAGCCCCATAAAACCAAATGGGACTAATGAGGGACAGCAGTCCAGGGACAAGGGCCAGAAGGCAGAAGGGGACAGGAAAGCTGGTGATAGGGAACCCAACGTTGAGTAAGGACAGTGTTGATGTGTTGTGAGGTTGTTAAACATTGTCATAGGGCAACATGTATACTAACTGTTAAATGTGAAACTATTCTGTTCTGTAAGCCTTCATCTAAAGTGAGAATAGCAGCACAATTGGAAGAGCATAGTCAATGTCACTGAACTGTGCATGTAGAAATTTTTGAAATGGTGTATCTTTGGCTATGTATATTTTCACCAAAAAAAAAAAAAAAAAAGGTTGAGAAGGGAGAGGGTTGACATGTTGTGGGGTTGTTAACCAATGTCATAAAACAATATGTGTACTACTGTTTCATGAGAAATTATTTGTTCTGTAAGCCTTCCCCTGAAGTACAATAAAAAAAAAAAGAAAGAAAGAAATCGCTGGTAAAATAACAGAAAAAAAAATTAAATTTAAAAAAGAGAGAGACTCCTATCCAGGCACCACACTGGTGCAACAGGTGGGACAATTCTGTTTGACAGCCACCCACGTGGAGGGCCCCAACTCACCTCTGTACCAGCTGCACAATGCTCTGGGTGTTCATGAAGAAGACCTCGCGGTCGGCCTTGCGCTGCAGAGTGGCTGCGTGGCAGTCTAGGATGGTGGCTATCTGGACAGAAAGACAGGACTGGCCACTCGCCACACAGAAGTCACTTGAAGGACCCCCCACGGCTCCTCTGGAGGCCCGTCCAAGGCTCATTTAGAGACCAGAAATTCCAGCTCTGCAGCCCATGGCCACCCAGAGACAACCCTGTTCGTCCCAGCTGAGCTTGTTGCTTGAGGAATTCAAGAGCTCAGCAGCACAACCATCACATGAGGACGTGTGTGCATTCAGGTTACACCTGGGCACAGGTAAGAATGGCTATGGGGAAAGGGGAGAAGGGAATTTCTGACCCAGTGAGAATGAGGGTGCTGGGTAGGGGGCGGGAGGTTTTCCAGTTTTTAAAGTTAGATTTAATGTGTTGGTGACTGTTTTGGGTAACAAAAATATTTTTAAAGAAGACAACCCTGTATCAATAACAAATCACTGAAAGGTCCAAACATGTACTTTTCTCAATTGGGGTGCTCTAGAGTTTTTTTTTTTTTTAATTGAGATATAATTTACGCACCATAATATGCCCCCAGGAGCACTGGTGGTGCAGTGGTTAAGAGCTGGGTTGCTAACCAAAGGGTTGGCAGTTCAAATCCACCAGCTGCTCTTTGGAAACCCTATGAGGCAGTTCTACTCTGTCCTATAGGGTCGCTATGAGTTGGAATCCACTCGATGGCAAGGGGTAATATATCCCTTCTTAAAGCGTACAATTTAGTGGTTTTTAATATATTCATACAGTTATGCAACCATCACCATTAGCTAATTTAGAACACTTTCATCACCCCAAAATGAAACCCCATACCCATTAGCAGTCACTCCCTACTTCTCCCTGACCTCAGCCCCGGGCATCCCCTAATCTACTTTCTGTCTCTACAGATTTGCCTACCAGGGGTATTCTGTCATACACTGTGTGGCCTTTTGCGTCTGGCTTCTTTCACTTAGCATAGTGTTTTCAAGGTTCATCCATGTTACAGCAAGTGTCAGTATGCCATTCCTTTTTTCTAGCTGAATAACATCCCATCCTGTACAGCTGCTGACCTTGGGAATGACCTGCGCTCGGCTGACTGCTAGCTTCCCCAACCACTAACATACCAACCAGACGGCAGCAGGGTAAACAGCGGCTCTGTTAGTGCAAACTACCTTTAAAATGCTTGATGAAAGCAACCGCAACCACGAAAATGAACAAAACGAGGCCAATGTGGAATTCTTGGAGATACTTTAATCCTACCCGGGAATGGCTGCCATTCTTAATACGGCCCCAAGCTTATCACGCCACAAAAACTAGGGGGAGAGAATCAAAGCTACAGACTGGGAAGAAAAAGTCTTTGTTTCCCCTGATTATTTCGGCCAGTTTTTTAGAAAATGCTCTATCTGCATGCATTGCTGCCTCCTATTCTGAATCTGAGTTTCATGGCGCAAAGCCTAAAGACTAATGTTCATCCAAGCAACTGCTGCTTTGGAGAAAATGCTGGGGGATTCTGCAGGGGAGGCTCAAAAGAGAACCTTAAGCCCCAACACCTGTGGTTGTAAGGGGGTGTCAGGAAGCCCAGCATGACCAGAGGTCGGGTCTCAAAGCTCCTGGGAGCCGCGTACCGAGGAGGACCTGAGCCCACGCGCGCACCTCGGTGGGTCTGGGGCGGGCCGGGGCACATACCTGCTGGCTGGGGAACTGGCACAGCACGGAGGTGATGTTGCTGGCGTACTGGGCCATCACCCTGCGCACAGCCTTCTCCACGGGGGCGGGGATGCGGCCTGACACACTGGTCATGATCTCCTGCAGCTCCAGCAGCGGCAGCGACGGGTGCCGGAGGGTCATCAGGAGCTTCTGCACCCACTCCTTCAGCTGTAGCAGGGACCATGGCATCACCCCCAGCCCTGCAGGGGTGTAGGCACCCCCACCCTCCACAATGTAACCCACCCAGGCCCCATGTACCCAAAGGTCTATACCCAGCAGCCTCCAGAACTCTCCAGGGTAGAATGCCCCCAGACCCTGAGCACAAGGGTGCCTTGGAAACACGCAGCTTCCCCGCACAGCAAGGCCCCGCTCCTCTCCACACATCCAGACAGCCAACGTGGATAGGGGATGTGACAAAAGGCCATATGAGGAGCTAATATTTGGTAGACACTTCTTAGTGCCAGGCACTGTTCTAAGGCCTTCATTTTTACGTCAGGTGATCCTCAGAAACTGCCCTACAAAGTAGGTGTAATTACTATTCCAATTCTACCTTGAGGAAACTAAAACAGAGAGGTTAAATAAACTACCCAAGGTCACCCAGCTTGTAAGAAGCAAAGCCAGGATGCAAACCCAGGTCTTTTAGCTCCAAAGACTCTTAACACCTGCACACTGCCACTGCCTGGGGTACTGCAGTAGATGAAATGTTGGCAGGCTTTGAATGAGGATTATTAGGGTGTCAAACCCATAGGATGGTTGTGAAGTTTAAAATTGAAACAATGCACATCACTGTGGCAAGTGCAAAGGCTAAATAAATGTTCCAATTGTAACAATCACAATTAGGCAGTATAGCATAGGGGTTGAAACATGGACTCCGAAGCCAGATGGCCATGGTTCAAATTCCAGCCCTATCTCTTCACGTGTGAGAGAAGGCAAATTTCTTAGCATCTCTGTGCCTCAGTTTCCTCATCTGTAAAGTGGTAATAATAACAGTCCCTATATCATAAGTTGTTGAGAGGATTAAATGACAATAAATTCTAACTGCTTAGAATAGTAGCTGGCACACACAGAATACGCTAGACAAGGCCTGGCTGCCATCACCATCATCATCACCACCATGACATGCTATTAAGAGATGGAATGAGACAGGCACGCAATGCTATCACTAGTGATGTCATCCTTAGAGTCACAGGTATTTCATGGAGGTCTGCAAGTTTTTCGTGTTTCTCTACAGAGTGAGTTGACAACAGGACCCTGGGACAGTGAATGATGAATAGAACTGTACTTCTGAACAAAGTGTGTTCCTCCTATTCTCATTAACAGGGCTGACTCACACGGACTCCTTTATTAACTTCCCACTTGAATATTCTCAGTCTTGAGCTGAACTGAACCACTAAATATGTAACTTTTTTTTATTTAAATGTAATTTTTACAACAGTTCGTAATCAGACCAAGGAATGTCATGAGAACAAGTCCTTTATTAAAACAACTTTTGTTCACTTGTTCCTTTACTTGAATTGGAGCCCCTGGGTGGTGCAAACAGTTAAGTGCTCGACTACTAACCATAAAGCTGGGGGTTCAAATCCACCCAGAGGTACCTCAGAAGAAAGGCCTGGCAATCTACTTCTAAAAAATTGGCCATTGAAAACCCTATGGAGCCCAGTTCTACTCTGACACACAAGGAGTCGCCATGAGTTGGGAATCAACTTGACAACAATGGGTTTTTTTGTTTGTTTTTTTTTTGCTTGTTTACTTGAATAAAGACCTCTGATCTCATGGAATAAACCCTTCTGACTCGTCACAGGGACCCACATGACTCACTTTGATGCTGAAAATAGGTTCTGGCAGACAATAGCCACTCATGACATTGGTCAAGTTTTCCAGGACGTTGTGAAAAACCTGGTGCAGTTTCTCTCCGAGGATGGGCAGAGTGGGCTGGGCAGGGAGCTCCCCAGTGAATGGCTCAGCCTGGTGAGAGACACGGAAATGAGAGGTCAAGAAACTGTGGGATCCCAAGCGACACGGGGTGATCTGCCACTTACAATGTTTAGCATAGAGCCGGAGAAAAAGCAGAAAACTGCACTGGGAAGATGAAATTGCTAAGCGCACACCCCTATGCGGGTTTTCCAAATCATCCCCTTTGCAAACATCATAGTACACTGTTTAGTACCCTATTATGGATTAAACTGTGTCCCCCAAAAATGCATGCTGTAAATCCTAAACCCCTATATATGTGGATGTAATCCCATTTGAGAGCAGGATTTTCTTTGTCATGTTAATGAGATCATATCAGTGTAGGGTGTGTTTTAAGCCAATTACTTCTGAGATATAAAAAGAGTAGATTAGGCACAGAGAAGGAAGCTACGTATAATAGGAGGGGAAGACACACGTCACATGAAGATTGTCAATGAACAGAGGAACAGAAGCTGAAAAGAGACAAGGACCTTCCCCCGGAGCCAACAGAGAAATAAAGCCTTCCCCTAGAGCTGGCACCTTGAATTCAGACTTCTAGCCTCCTAAACTGTGAGAAAATAAATTTATGCTCTTTAAAACCACCCATTTGGGGTATTTCTGTTATAGCAGCACTAAGAAACTAAGACATACTCAAATCAATTTTGGGCGGTTTAGACTTTTATGTTTCCTTTGCTTTGTAATGAAGACAATCTCTCTACTTAGTCCATTAATTTTCATTCTCTAGTGAATTCTAAAGATAAATACCTAGTAGGATGAAGACTGACGAAAACCTCATACAAAGGTACCTGATTTTTGTAAAACATAAACATTTAGCTTTAGATAATCAAACGAAAAATAAAAAGTTCCACAGAGGGGCAACACTGACTTAACATACCCATTCATCTATTCTCTCTACAAATACCCACTTAGCACCTGCTATGTGCAAAGCGGAGTTCCAGGGTGGTGCAAATGGTTAATGTGCTTGGCTGCTAACCAAAAGGTTGGAAGTTCGAGCCTATCCAGAGGCACCATGGAAAGAAGGTTGACAATCTACTTCTGAAAAACCACACCATTGAAAACCCTATGGAGAAGAAACTAGTCTACAGGACTAATAGCCTACATGAGCCATAGCCTCACCTACCCTGAGACCAGAAAAACTAGATGGCGCCCGGCTACCACTACCAACTGTTCTGATCAGGGTCACAATAGATGGACCCTGCTAAAGTAAAGAAAAATGCAGAACAGAACACAAATTCTTAAAAGGTCCAGACTTACTGGACCAGTTAAGACTAGAGGATTCCCCGAGACTATTGCCCTGAGATACTCTTTAAACCCAGAACCAAAACTATCCTGAGGCTATCTTTTAGCGAAATAACAGATTGGCACACAAAATAAAGGATATTTACCTGTGAGTACAGTGCTCCATTAAAAAACCATGAGACCAAAAGGTCAACACTTACTCTAAAGCAAAGATGAGAAGGTAAGGTGGCAGGGAAACTAGAGTACTGGAAATAGAACAACCAGAACGCAATTAAAGAGAATGTTGCCACACGTGAAAAAGGTAACTAATATCACTGAACAATTTGTGTAGAAATTGCCAAACGGGAACCTAATTTGCTGTGTAAACTTTCACTGAAAACACGATAAAATACTATTTTAAAAAAAGAGAAGAAAAGAAAAGAAAACCCTATGGAGCATAGTTCTACTCTGACATACTAGGGTTGCCATGAGTTGGAATCAACTTGACAACTGTAATGTGTGAGGCACCATATCCTGGAAGTTTGGGACATGCTGTTCTCCTGGCCTGCCTCCCCAGTCCCATGGGTTCCTCTTACTCTTCGAGAACTGACTCGAGGTTTTCCTCTATGATCTGATGCTCACTTTCCCATCTGCGTCCCCAAAGCCTGGACCAAAGGCAGCTCCTCTTACTGCATTTAGCCTTGAATGACAAGGGCTTGTCTGCCTGTCTGACTCACAGGCACAGGCAAGCCTGCAGTATCTCAGTGCTGGGGCCCGGTCTCACTGACCAAGCACAGGAAATGTCCTCTGGGAGGGCTCCCAATGCAGGCACACAGACCTTCCCAGTGATCCAGAAAGGCTCAGTCTGTGTCTAGCTTTGGGAACCCCCTAAAGAAAATAACAAGAAAAATGAGAAGAAAACACACGAAACTAACAGAATTTTCTGGAGAAAAGAGACAATTAGCTTTGTTTCAGAGCAGACGTACTAATTATTAAGAGATTCATACATTCAAACATATACGAATGGCTAGCTACCTCCCCGTATGCACAGCTTGCTTAGAAGGTCTAAACATCATTCAAGCACAAATGGTTAAGCACTCGATGACTACCTGAAAGGCTGGCGGTTCAAACCCACCCAGAAGCACCTTGGAAGACAGGCCCGGTAGCCTGTTTCTGCAAGGTCACAGCCTTGAAAACCCTATGGAGCAGTTCTACTCTGCACACATGGGGTCGCCATGAGTCGGAATCGACTCTGTAGCAACACCACCACCACCACTATGCCCCAAGCGCTGTGATAAGTAGCAAGAATGCAACAGTGAACAGTAAAGGGAGTTCTTAACCTCAGCAAACTCAGTGCAATGGTAAAGCAAAACAAACGCTGAAAAATTAACAAGAATCTAAACTGGAGGTCCCCCCTTGAGCTTGAGTTCACAGTCACACAACAGACACTCTGGTACACCCTCTGCTGGTCCCGAGGGCAGGGCGCTGCCCATGTGGCACCTGGAAATCTGTATATTCACCCAACAAATATTTATGGAGCACCCACAACGTGTCAAAACCTGTGTGAAGCACTGGGGATCTAGCTGTGATAGAGACAGATGAAAAAGCACTACACAGTGCTTACAGTCTACCGAGGCCATGTGACTAACAAACACCACACCAGTGACACAGAGTCTCCTGATGATGACAAGTGCTGCAGAGAAAAATACAGCGGAGCAGGAGGACAGGGAGTGTGAGACGGTGTGGGGGTGTGTGTGTGTGTGTGTGTGTGCTATTTTAAACAGGGTGGTCGAAAGAGGAGCCTAAGGGGACATGACAACTATGGATGATGTACTATCCTGGGTGGGATCTTGAAACAGAAAAAGGACATTAGGTAAAAACTAAGGAAATCGAAATAAAGTATGAACTTTACTTAACAATGGTGCATCAATTGTGGCTCCTTAATTGTGACAGGTGTACCATTCTAATGTCAGATGCCACTAATAGGAGAAACTGGGTGTTGTGTCTAGGGGACTTCTCTGTACTATCTTTGCAAATTTTTGTATAAATCTAAAACTGCTCTAACAGTTTATTTAACAACAACAATAAAAAGGCAGTCGGGAAGGCCTCACTGGGGAGATGACATTTGAGTAAAGCTCAAAGGAGGTGAAAGGGCAAACCCTGAAAATGTCTGGGGAAGGTCCTTCCAGGCAGAGGGAACAGGTCTTAAGGTGGGAGGGGCCTGATGGGCTCAATTAAGCAGGGGAGAGAGAGAGAAGATGAAGCCAGAGAAGCAACCAGAGCACAGCTCATTTGGGCTCTTGTCAAATTCTCATCTTCCATGCAGGAGACCCGGGTTCGATTCCCAGCCAATGCACCTCACGTGCAGACATGACTCGTCTGTCAGCGGGGGGCTGGCATGTTGCTATGATGCTGAACAGGTTTCAGTGCAGCTTCCAGATTAAGACAGACTAGGAAGAAAGACCTGGTGATCTACTTCCGAAAATCAGCCAGTGAAAACCCTATGGACCACAACGGTTCGATCCGCAGCTGATCCTGGGTATGGCACAGGACGGGGCAACATTTCATTCTTTTATACATGGGGTCACCGTGAGTTAGGGGCCAACTCCATGGCAGCTAGCAACAACAAGGCTGTCAAAGGAACTCGGGTTTTACCCTAAGGGGGACAGACAGCTGCTGAGATGGACTTGAGCAAAGGGAGAACGGACCACACTGTGGTGCTGGCTGCTGGGTTGTGTGTAGTCTGAAAGGGGCAGGTGGAGGCAGGAGAATGGCTGGGAGTCTCAAGCCTCTGTTCCTCACTGGAAAGGTGGAAGGCATGAGCGGACCTGACCAGCGGGGCGATGGAGCCGGGCGTCACGTACCGGGTGCACTTTGGAAGGGTCATCGAGCTCCAGCCTGGCCACCACGCAGCCCGCTTCCAGCATGGCTCCTGGGCGCTTGATGTACTTCACCTGGCCACTCTCCTGTACGGTCAGGGTCATGATCATCTTCATCACCTGTTTTGCAGAAAGAAGAAATAAGAGAGCGCCTGCCAGGACTGGCCTGAGTGTGTTTAACACCCAATGTCACCCAGAGCTAGGGACTCAGGAGTAAGAACTGCGTCGTTTAAACAAAATGAACTCCTAGCAGAGTTCAACCAGAAAGGACAGTGGGAACCAGCATTCTTGGAAGCCTACTATGTGCCAGGCACAGTGCTTTCCATGAATAAACTCAATCTTCAAAGCCAGCCCCGAGGCAGGGATTTATTATCCCCATTTTACAGACCAGGAAACTGATAGTAATTTCCAAAATAAAGCCTCTCTCTTAGAAATACAGCAATAAATCACATTACGTAGGGTGACTGATACGCATGTTCCTAAAATGTGGTGTGTGAATCAAATGTTTTGTGAAAGGCTCCTATCTTAAAGGCACCAAAAAAACCAAATGGGGAATCATCTTGTAAAATGAAGAGTCTGCTTGCAGTACAATCATCAGCCCCTTTAACTTGCCTTCTCTGAGTGTCTGGATATATGAGGGTAATGCATTTTGTTACATGGTGCTAGCTACAGACAGACTACAGACAGACGCCAGGACTGCGCTGCCTCTTGCTTAGTGGTTCCGGAGCTTGGAAGCCAGAGTCAGCCACGCAACCCCACCACTCATCACTGCTGTGGTCTCTAGGAAGTACTTTCCCCTCTCTTAGCCTCAGTTTCCCCAATTATAAAATGGGAATAATGACAGGATCACTTCACAGTGCTCTTATAAGCATTAAACAAGATAAGAACCTGGCACAGAGCAGGAGGTAAATAAACATTAGTGACTATTGTTGCTATATTTTAATTGCCATTATCATTACTATCTTCTTTGGGAGCACGGAATGGAGTCCAGGTTTGAGTCTTGGCTTTGTATGACCTCAGGCGAGTTCCTTAGCATGCCTGGACCCGGTTTCTTCATGTGTAAAATGGGGATCATATTTGTGCCCACCTCATAAAGTTGCTAGGAAAATTAAAGAAGATAGGTAAAATGTTTAGTACAGCGACTGCCACGTGGTAATGGCTTTTTAAGTGTTGGCTTAATGCTTTTTAATCGTCACCATCATTATTATTAACCAGTCCTTACTTGTTCTTAGAAGGTGTGCGTTTTGGAGTTTTCCCTTTGAATATTGTAGGGAATTTGGGTTGAACCATACACACTCAATCTGTCTGTGTTAGGAATTGGCAAACAGCGGCCAAGGTGAGTGAGACCTGTTGTTTTCTTGGATACAGAAGCAATACCAATGACTCTCTCTTGGGGAGGAGGTTGAGGGTGGCCACAGGCTCCACATCCTCCAAGAGAGAGCCCCAAGGGCCACTCTGCAGTCACCTCCATCTCAGCATAGCTGCTCCCAGCCTCGACATGGCCCCCATCCTCCACCGTGTACTGTATCAGCTTCCCAGCCGAGGGGGATCTCAGGACCGTTGGGTCGTTCTCCTTCTCAAACACACACGTCTTGTTGCCGATGGTAACTCGGTAACTGGAAGAGAGGAGGAGTGGGGGCATGGAGGTCAAGATGCCTATTAATCCAGTAAGCCTGAGTCAGGCTTTCAACAATATTTTATGTTGCCTAAAGGCAGCCATAACCATAAGTGTCACCCTCTGTGTGGCTTCAGGGAGTCTGTATTCCCAAATAGTGGCATTTGATAGTTATCACAAAAACTCCTAGAACTAATAAGCAACTATAGCAAGGTTGCTGGATACAAGGTTAACATACAAAAGTCAACTGCCTTCCCATATACCAGCAATGAACAATTGGAATTTGAAGTTAAAAGCACATCATTTACATTAGCACTAAAATAAATAAATACTTAGGTATAATTCTAACAAAATATGTACAAGATCTATTTGAGGAAAACTACAAAACTCTGATGAAAGAAATCAAAGAAGATCTAAATAAATGGAGAGATAGTCCATGTTCGTGGATAGGAAGACTAAATACTATCAAAATGTCAGTTCTACCCAGCATGACCTGTAAATTCGATGCAATCCCTGTCAAAATCCTAGCAATTTATTTTGTGGATATTGACAAACTGATCCTAAAGTTTACATGGAAAGGGAAAAGATACAGAAGAGTGAAGAACAGCGCCGGAGGATTAACACCATCTGACTTCAAGACCTAGTAGCCCCGGTCCAATTTGGCCCCCCATTCCAATGTGTGTATTGAACTGAGAGTGTGACAGAGATCAGAAGACACACTCTAAAAGGCACTCCAACCTGTACATATTTTGGGATATAAGATAGCAAGAAATGCAGGAATATTTATCGCAACATTACTTACAATAATAATAAAAATCAGAATCTAACTACCCAATAGCCTCCCAATGGACTAGTCTAGACCGGTACTGTCCAGTCAGGTAGCTCCTAGCCACATGTTGCTACAGTGATGAAGACAGTGTGGTGTTGTCAAAAGAACAGACCAAATAGATCAATAGAACAGAACAGAGAGCCAGAAACAGAGCACACAAATACAGTCAACTATCTTTGACAGTTATCAGAGAGAGTTTGGGAGTGAGTTGGGTGAGCAAGGGATGTGACCCTTTTCTGGCAGAAAGCTAGTCCCTTTTGCTGACATAATTCCAACAGGCCCTGGCACAGAGAAGGCAATCAATAAATATTATTCAGTAAGTATTGACTGAGAGTCTTTACCTTATAACTGAACTGGGGAGGGCATGTACCACTGGTGGGGAATATAATAATCTTGAGCATTTTTGGCAGATAATATTCATGGGTTAAAAGGAGGTAACATTTATGGGTTAAAAGGAGATAATAAGACACTGCTCTTGTACAAATCAAATCTACCTTCTTCCAAACCATCTAGGACTGGGACGGGATGGAGTCTTACTTTCTAACTGGAGCCCTTTCAGGCACGAGGGAGGCCTGTGGCACGAGCTTATTCTCCCTGGCCAGGATTTGTGCTGCCCTGCCCAGGAGGCCAGCAGGGTCACTTCCATTCCATGTGCCATCTCAGAAGGCCTGGCCAGACACATTGGGACTGGAGGGTCTCTGGGGCCCATTCATGATGCCCCCAGCTAAGCGCTGCCACAGCATCCTGTATCTCATCCATCAGGGTGCACGGCGACCTTCCAGCCGCGGTTTGCTTGTTTAATGTGTCAGCCTTCCCCGACAGGCTATAAGCTCCCTGAGTAGTGACTGCAGTGTTATCCCAACACCTTGCCCAGTGCCTGGTAGGGAGCTCAATAAACAGCTGCTGCATTAACCAGATGAATGCATTAGTCAAGCCTGTCCTGCAATGGTGTGGACACTGCACTTTGTCACAGACCTCGTAAGCAGCAGAGTTGGGGGTCATGCCCTATTCAGCTCTAATTCCTTCCACGTTGCTAGAAAAGCACCTCCTGGGAAACTTCCATAGATATCTGTCATAGAGTGGAATCCCAGCCAAGGAACCAATCTCTCCATGTGCCCCAGAATTGACCAGAGAAGGTATCTCATCTAACATCCTGGGGTCCGCACACACTCTGGCCTTGTATTTTCAACTCTCGCGGGAGGAGCTGGCTCTGTGTGTCAGCCGCGGGGGGATGGCACCCATGCGTACCTGTCCATCTCTTCTTTCATGTAGGTGGTGTAGCTGTTCCCATTGTAAGACAGCAGCAGCCCGCCATCGTTCAGCCGGTGGGCGTCGATCTCGATGTGACAGCCGTTCATGATGAGCACGAACATGGTCAGAGACTGGCGGGCCACCTGTGGAGACAGGCTCGATGTTACCCCCTGGATGTGGGAAGCCTGCTGGTCCCTGGGCTTTCAAAGCCCCACCTGGCTCCTCTGCTAGTGGAAGGGCTAGCTGCCCTCTGCAGGAGTGCTGGGGTAGACGCCTCCACCTCTCTAGCCCCTGCCCTAACTCACCCCATGGGAACAGCTCACGCGGCTGGAGACACCCTGGAGCTGGTGAGCCACACCTGTCCATGGGGAAGCTAATGGCTGCAGACGTGGTGCCAGCCCAGCCATCACCCCTGACTAGGTGCCCTCGGGGCCTGGAGGCTTCCTTCTGATTTCTGTCTCCCAGCATCAGCCCGCCTGAGCGGGGCCACCCTGTGTGGCAGGGAGGGGGTTCACCGTGGGTGAGACAGCCCTAGACACTCTGCCAGTGGGCTGGAAGTGGACCAGGTCCTGCTCCCCAGGCCTAGTCCACCCAGGGTCCTACAGAGATTTGGGATGGAAGTGAGGGACACACATGGTCAGGGCTCAGCCTTGGCTCTACGTTTCAATCCAGTTGAAGCACTGGCCCCACTTGGCCCTCCATTCAATGTGTGTACTGAACTGAGAGTGTGGCAGAGATCCACAAACACTCTAAAGGCCCCTGTTTATGCTGTTGTGTGCCATCCAGTCGATTCCGACTCATAGCAACCCATGTGACACAGCAGTACTGCCCCAGGGGGTTTTCTAGGCTATAATCTTTAAGAAAGCAGATCCCCAAGTCTTTCTCCCATGGAGTTGCTGGTGAGTTCAACTCACCGACCTTTGAGTTAGCAGCCAAGCACCTGACCACTGCACCAAGAGGGCTCTTTCTTAAGGGCCCTAACCCATTGCCATCGAGTCGATTGTGACTCACAGCTACCCTACAGGACAGAGTAGAACTGGAGTGCCTGGTGGGTGCTAACCGCTGACCTTTTGGTTAGCAGTCGAGTGCTTAACCATTGTGCCACCTCTCTAAAGGGCCCTACAACCTATAAAATACATATTTTGGGACATAAGATAACAAGTAATACAGGAATATTTATCTCAACATTATTTATAATAACAATAAAAATTAGAATCAAGCTAACTAACAACCGTGCAATGGAATACTCTAGACCTGTACCGTCCAATATGGTAGCTCCTAGCCACCTGGTGGCGTAGTGGTTAAGAGATGGCTGCTAACCAAAAGGTCGGCAGTTCGAATCCAACAGCCGCTCCTTAGAAACCCTGTGGAGCAGTTCTACTCTGTCCCATAGGGTCGCTATAGGGTCACTATGAGTCAGAATCGACTCAGCGGCACCTTACAACAACAGCCACCTATGGCTACTTAAATTAAAATTAATTAAAATCAAATTTAAAATTCAGTTCCTTGGTCACACTAGCCACATATGTGAAGTGTTCAATAGCCCCATGTGCCCAGTGGCTACTGTACTGGAGAGTGCAGATTTGGAACATTTCCGTCACTGGAGAAAGTTCTATTAGATAGTGCTCCATAGATGCTAAACTTACGTTAGAGAAAAATTATTACAGGAAGGGACAGGAACTGGTCGAATGGACAACAGGGAACCTGGGTGGAAAGGGGGAGTGTGCTGTCACATTGTGGGGATTGCAACTAATGTTGGAAAACAATATGTGTAACAATTTTTATACAAGAAATTAACTTGAGCTGTTAAAATTTCACCTAAAGCATAATTAAAAAAAAAAGAGGAAGATACCCCTGACCAGTGAATATAAAATAGTGAAACATTTCTCATCCTGTTTCACTTTTATTCATAACATTAAAAAAAAAAAAAAAAAGAACACAGGCAAGAAAACCTTATGGAGTTGTTCTACTCTGTAACACATGGGGTTGTCATGAGTCGGAATCAACTGGACAGCAGAATAAAATAACAACAGACAATAATCTGGGTAGTGCAAACGGTTAATATGCTTGGCTGTTAACTGAAAGACTGGAGGTTCGAGTACATCCATAGACTCCTTGGAGCATAGACTCCTTGGAAGAAAGGTCTGGCAAACTACTTTCAAAAAACCAGACACTGAAAACCCTATAGAACACAGTCCTGCTCTGACACACAAGGGTTGTCCTAAGTTGGCGTAGACTTGATGGCAACTGGTTAATAATCTACGAGATGATGAAATGAGATTCTTCCCTCAAAACCACTCTAATGTCTGGTATATAGTCACTGAAAATGTTCTTTGGCTCTTTTTCTTAAAGAAAAAATTATTAACAACGTGTGGACACTTTATGCCATAATTACATGAAGCAGTAAAATTGTACTCGCTCATGATCTCAACTTTGTAAAATCAATGCATTGGGAAAAATGATAACTGAAAAGAGATCTGCTCAAATGTTAATGGGGGATGCCTCTAGGTGTCAATACCCAGTGGATGGGTTTTTCTGATTCTTTATCCTGGCTTGAAATTTTCTACAGTGAGCATCTACATTTAAAATCAAGTTTAATGGTGGTAGAACGATCTGGAAAAGAATAGCAAAACTGGTTGCACAGCTTGAATGTAATCGATGTCACTGATTTGGACACGTAGAAATTGTTGAGCGATGTTATGTTTTATCATATACATTTTCACTACAATAAATAAAATAAAGTAAAAAAATAAATAAAAATCGAGTTGGGGGGATCCAGGTCCCCAAAGGTAGCCAAGAAGAATTGGGCCAAAAGGGCAACGTTTTCAGAATATGTCCCCCATGGCCAACACTCACATTTGGCCGAACTGATCCTGAAAAGCTCCAAAGCTGAAAGTTCAGTATGTGCTCAGTTATAAAAATAAGGAAAAAGAAAATAAAAATTCTGCTTCAGAGGCAAACTCGAATCTGTCCTCTTTTCCCTCCCCAGAACGCGAGGCTGGGAAGAGCTGGGCAGGGCCAGGCTTGCTGGGGACACTTTGCTCCTTCAGCTGCACTGGAGCCCGGGGCACCAATGCCAGGTCTCGCTCATCCCGATGTGAGCCTTGTGCTGTACCTGTATATCCAGGTGTTCTCTGACACTCTCTGCTTGAATTGCCACCGGATGGCCCCGTAAGAGTAACTAGATACTTCCGACAGTGGAAAGCAACTCTGAGTAAACTCTGGGGGTGCCAGTGGTGGACCAGGGAAGAGACCAGAAACCCCATGTGGACTCATGTCCAGAGACGTGGAACAAAACCAGCTGCACGGCTCTTGGAGACAGATCCAGATGGCTACGCTGGCGCAGTAAAGCCCTGCCACGCTGTGTTGTGTCCTCTGCGTATTGCTCGGCCCTACATGTCCTGACACCCAAGTGTTTAGACTTCAAGGTCACGGGGCTGTATGGGAAGCACTGGGGAGCATGAATGTTTAGACCCAAACGTGAGAAATCCCTTCCATGGACGGTTCCTGGAAGAAATCAAACAAACAACTCAAACCTCCAAGGTTGGAGACACCAGAGAAACACAGGGACCCTTACCTTGAGAATATACTTAATGCCTCCGTAAATTAACTCCACATCCACAATGTTCAGCAGAGAATCTGCTGGGAGAACCTGGCCCCTGAAAGAGAAGACAGGCCTATGGTCACCTTGGGAAGGACCGAGAACTCTGGAGCCTTCACCTTGATTGAAAAAAGTCCCCCAGCTCTTGGCCTTTTCTAAGCACTAATGAACTGGATTGTACTAAAGAAACAAAACCTCATTAAAAGGCAAGGAATTCAAAGGCAAGGATGTGGAGAAATTGGAACCCTCATCCATTGCTGGTGGGACTGTAAAATGGTGCAGCCGCTGTGGAAAGGTTTGGCAATTCCTGAAAAAGTTAAACATTGAACTACCATATGATCCATCAATTCCATTCCTAGGTATATACCAAAAAAAAATTGAAAGCAGGAACACAAACAGACACATGTAGACCAATGTTCACTGCAGCACTATTCACAATAGCCAAAAGGTGGAGACAGGCTAAATGTCTATCAACAGATGAATAGACAAAGAACATATGGTACATACATACAATGGAATACTACTCAGCCATAAAGAGAAATGACCTTCTGATGCAACCTATAGCATGGGTGAACCTTGAAAACATTATACTGAGTGAAATAAGTCAGTCATAAAAGGACATATATTGTATGATCCCGCTTATATGAAATATCTAGAATAGGGAAGTGTATAGAGACCAAAGCTCATTAGTGGTTGCCAGGGGCAGACAGGATGGAGGGGGAAAGAAGGACACAATGCTTAGGGGACACTAAGTTTCTGTTAATTAATGAAGGGTGAGGGAAAAATTTAGGAACAGCTAACGGTGATGGTTGAACAATATGCTGAACCTAATTAATGTCACTGAATTGTACATGTGAAGACTGTTGCAGTGGCAAATGTTTTATACGTACATATTTTATCTCACACACACACACACACACACACACACACACACACACACACACACACACACGCATACAAAGGCAAGGACATGGAAAATCCCAAGGAAGTGGCCATTTCTCAGAACTTATAGAAATGGCAGCTGCTGAAGGAAGTGAAATTTTAAAAAGGCTTTTCAGGAAGCAAAAGCTATAACGGTTTCTTCTCGGGAAGCTTCCATAGTTGGGGATTCTAGGAATGACACCAGGGCTCAGACTGACTCTGTGCCATTCAGGCACCTGATACCCAAGTGCTAAAAACGTCAATCCCTTTGTTTTCTTTTTTGCATTTTACTGCCTACTGCAGTGGTTCTCAATAGGGGTGACTGTGGCCCCCAGGGGACATTAGCCAGTGTCTGGAGAGACATTTTTGATTGTCATGACTTGCAAAGAAGAGCTTGCTAATGGCCTCAGTGGGCAGAGGCCAAGGATGCTGCTCAACATCCTCCATGCCTCGGCTGGCCCCCCACAACCAAGAGCGACTCTGCCTAAAATCTCAATCATTAGGCTGAGGAACCTGGCCTCCCCTAACAGGGAGCACCTGGTCACTTTCCATTCTAATCTGTTTCACCAGTCACCTTCTGAGTCAGGTGAGGGTCTGGGAAAGCAACCACCATACAGGTGATCTTTAACCCACTTTGCTTATCAAATCCACTTCCTTCAACTGTGAACTCCTGAGTGTTAGGATATAACTTACACAAGCCAGCATGAATCAGCAGACGACTGTGCTGTGGGCTGCTGCCTTGGCCTTGAGATCCAACCCCCTCCCCCCAGTCTTCCAACGACATCCCCCCACCTCTCCACCCCCCTCTTCTAAGGAATTCCACATAGGCAAGCATGCAGGAGGGCTTCACTAATCGCCTGGTGACTGGCACCTAAATAAAGCATGTCTTGCCTTTCTCGTGGAGCTGACACCTATGATAAGGGGGAAGAAAGTTACCCACATGCCCTACCTTTCAAGTGAGTGTAAGAAATCCGTCATGCAGGTTCTGAACATGGCATCTGCCACATTCAAGGCTCCGCACACTACCCCGAGCATGACATCCGGTTTCTCGGCCTGGGAAAGACTGTGCTTCAGTACCCATGGCAACCACATCCCCAGGGCAGCCAGGGGTCCTCGAAACCCTGAGGGGAAGCCCTGCGGGGAAGCACATGCAGCCTCTTACCTGTACTTTCTGGGCGATGAGGTGGTCTAACCACTCATTGTCGATGTCGTTGTTCTGGAAGCTCTCGGTCTCCAGGAGGTTAATGAGATACTCCACGGTGGTCCTGAAGTCTCCCCGGATGGACAATTCCTTCAAAGCCATCACCATGTTCCTGGAGGGGAAACGCACATTTTTCCAGTTTAACATACGTGTCAGCCAATCTCCTACGACTGCTTTTATGACGATTCAGTTCTTAGAGAGCCAGAAAAGCCCAGTAGTTAAGGGAGGGCATTAAGGCAGACAGCTGGGTGGCAACCTGAGCTCCCCCATTTACTGGCCATGTCATCTTGGGCAAGTGACTTAACCGCTCTGAGCCTCAGTTTCTTCATTTGGAAAATGGGGCGATAGCCCCAACTTCTGTCTGAGGATTCAAAGGAGACAATTCATGTAAAGCACGAGGTAACTGAACAATAAATAATAGCGGCTATGAACATGATTAATTACCATTATTCCAATTATTGTTAACCACCACCAGTCTCTCTATCTCTCTCCTCCATTTAACCTATTCAAATCTCCCCATGTCTCCAGAGCTGATGTTGCCCTCTCAACGGCCGGCCGCACAGCTATTCTGCCAGGTGTGTGCGGGGGTGCACTTGTGAACAGGTGGCACTGTTATCTCCCTCCCAAGGGCATGGCAATCACCAGACCACCAGCTGGCATGTGCTTGGCTGATAACAACCTATCACCCCACCACTACCACCTCAAAGAGCCCCACTCCAAAGGCCTACACCTCCACTATCTATGGAGTCTGAACAAGAGTGTTTTGGGAGGAAATGCATCAAATAAAGGCAAGCCAAAAAAAAAAAAAAAAGAGAAAGGCGAGCCATTAGAATGCATCTCTTCCAGGGAGCAGGAAGCATTCACATCTGTTAAGAGTTCCTACTTGTCAAATTCTCATGGACTCCAGACTTTCCGGAGCCATAAAGTGTGCATAAACCCCTGAAACTATTGCCCTGAGATCATCTTTAAACCTTAAGCCAAATATCCCCTAAAGTCTTCTTAAAACCAAACAATAGCTTAACTAGGAAAGAATGTCTGCCTTGAGCATTAGGCTCTTTAAAGAACTATCTATATGGGATCAAACTGACAACAGCAACTCAAAAAGTTAAACAGGAACCTTAGCGGGCAATGAGTTTATGTTAATGGGGGAGGAACAACTCAAAAGGAAAGTGAGAATGGTCACACAACTCAAGGAATGCCATCAGTTTCACTGAATAGTACAGGCAGAAACTGTTGAACTGGTGTTATGTTTTGCTGTGTATATTCTCAACAACAACAAAATGAATAAAATTTAGGGGAAAAATCAAGAAAACAAACAATAGTTTAGCTTAACTAGTAAAGAATGTCTGCGTTGAACATTGTGCTCCTTAAAGAACTATCTATAAGACATCAAACCGACAATAGCAACTCGAATTTCTGTTAATGGGGGAGGAACAACTCAGAAAAGGAGGGTGAGAATGGTCGCACAACTTGAAGAATGTAATCAGTGTCACGGAATTGTACAGGTAGAAATTGTTGAACAGGTGTATATTCTGCTGTGTATATTCTCAACAACAACAAAAATAAAATAAATTATTAAAAAAAAAAAAAAAGAGTTCCTACGTGGTGTCAGCAGGTGTAAAGAAGGAAGAATTACTGACTTCACTTTGGGGTGAGAAGGTCAAATGGTGGTTAATAGGGTATGAAAAGTCAGTTGTGGGGCCGGAACCTGGACCTGAGAGCTAAGCCGTTGGGTTCTAGGGCTCTAAAAAAATTCCTGTTCTTTAGTACTTTCCCAGTTTTAGCACCAAAAAGTCCCACGTCTGGGAAACCCCTCAGTCCCAGGAAAACCAGGACAGAGGGTCACCCTATTGGACTCTGACCAATAGCAATACAAAAAGCTGGAATTGTTTCCACTGAATTCTGTTGAGTTGTGACTGGTCATTCACAGCATGGGACAAGCCACAGGTCATTGCATTCGGAGTGGGCAGGGCTGGGCTGACCCACTCCCCACCTCCTTCTAGTAAGCCTTGCTTGCTGCAATCCTCCATAAGCTTCAAGGATCTCCACTGTTCACGAGCATGATTGAAATTAATAGTTCTCAGCTGGCAAAGAAAGCCCACTCATCAAAACCACCAAACTCCGTTTAATTCATGGCTAAGCATCCCAGGCCAGATTGTAATGCTTTTTAAATGAAATGTCCATCATGCCTTTGGGATCCTTCACTCTAAAGAGCACTTACCCATCCACACAAGAATGTTTAATTAGAAAGGGAACAGTTTTTTACATTTTTGAGCCATGTCAAGGAAGGAGAAATGTAAGATATGAATGTTTCAGAATTTGGGGGTACCCTTTGTGGGTTTCTCAGCTCTACAGAAAGCATGGCAAGTGTGGACTTATCTGGGCTGGGGAGAAGCAGACTGCTGTCGCAGGCCTCTGCATGGTGGGCAGTTCATAGCAGACATAGTCCTGGAAAACTTGGGCATGAAACATGGCCTTGGCGAGAACTATGTCTGAGGTTTAAATTTAAAGCAGTCCCTTTTTTAAAAGGTATAGTCCTCAGCACCTTTTAAACTTTCGGAATCACCTTGAGTAATCTTTGGACCTCCTTCCAGTTAAACTTCTAAGAAGTCAAGGCTAAGTGACCTCGGGTGGGCTCCTTAACTTTGTGGTTCTCAAATACAAAACAAGGGTAGACTTGAGTCTTGGAATTTAAGCCCAGGTTATTTCAAATAGGGTCTGTCCTGTGGTTCTCCTCCCTTGGTCTCCTAAAGGGCTACTGCATCTGAAGGCACAAGCTAACTGTTAGTTCAAAAGAAGGAAGGAAGGACAAGAGATACTGACGAAATGGCCTCTTCCCGGTTCTCTCCCCAGGAGAAGCAGTGCCCAAACTGGGAGTCGGCGAACTCATGTAAGCCACCGGCAGCAGCCACACTGAAGTAACCCCACACGTTCTTGTTGCTGCGGAAATTCAGTTCCTGGACCGTCCCGGAGCTTGGCTTAAAACCCTGGAGCCCACACAGAGGAAGCAAAAGAGAAGAAATCATTACTCCAGATATGGTTGTCATTGTTGGTAAGCTGCCATCACGTCAGCCTCAACTCATGGTGACCTCACGCACAACCGAATGAAACACTGCTCGTTCCTGTGCCCTCTCCACGACTGGCTGTAGAAGGGACCACTGGGATCCACATGGTGTTCACTGGCTGATTTTCAGAACTAGATCACCTGGCCTTTCTTCCTAGTCTGTCTTAGTGTGCAAGCTCCGCTGAAACTTATTCAGCATCATAGAAACATGCCAGCCTGCACAGACAGGTGGTGGCTGCACATGAGGTGCACTGGCCAGGAATGGAACCTAGGTCTCCTGCACGGAAGGCGAGAATTCTACCAACGTTCCCATCCTCCAGATATAGTCTCATCAAAATTAAGTCCCAGAAGGTGAGGAAAACTTTTGGACAAAGACCACTGTGATGATTGCACAATATGGTGAATGTAATCAATGTCATGAATCATATAGTTACGAATGGTTAAAATGGCTAATTTTTTGTTACATATATCTTACCACAATAAAGTTTAAAAAAAACTGATTACCAGGAAACCTAAAAACCCCTACCCACAATCAGAAGCGTAGGGTTCAAAAAAGAAAAAAAAAAAACAGCAGACAAGGCCCAGTAGTCCATGTTGTGGGTGATCAGTAAAACATTCATGTTTCTTGATAGGGGTGTGGGTATATGTAGTGGGTGCATCTGTATGAGTACAAGCAGTCCCCAGCTTATGTACAACCCACGCTCTTCACTTAAAACATTTTTTTTATTGTGGTAAAATATATATAACAAAACATTTGCCATTTCAGCCATTTTTAATGGACAATTCAGTGACATTAGTTACCTTCACTATGTTGTACAACCATCACCACTGTTTCCAATTTTTTCATCACCCTTACTGCTCTTCACTTTTATTTAAACTTTTTATTGTATCAAATGTGTAAAATGTCAAATGTATAAAATCGGAATAGTATCATGAATCCCTGGGACCTTCACCCAGCTCCAGCAGTTACCAACATTCTCCTACATTAGATCTGCACCTACTATGCCTGACCACCAAACCTGTTGCCATCGAGTCAATTCCTACTCTTAGTGACCCTATAGGACAGAGTAGAACTACCCCATATGATTTCCAAGGAGTGGCTGGCAAATTCGAACTGCCGACCTTTTGGTCAGCAGCCGTTGTAGCTCTTCACCACTGCACCACCAGGGCTCCGATATGAACCCAAGGGTGTATTATTCAACAAGCAAGGTAAGCATAGTGCTTACCTTGCTTACCAGAGCATCTGTAGTGAACCATTTCACATTTTTTCACCACATCAAATATCCTGCTTCTAGGTATGGCTAGTATCTCTCTCCAAGCCCCACAGCACCTTCCTACAGAATCAAAGCCTCTTTTCAAATTTACAGTCCCTGACATGGGCGGATAACCCTGTAAGCGAGGATTAGTAAGTAAGCACAAGTAAGCCTGTGCTTACCTTGCTTACTGGGTCATCCGCCCCTGTATGAACCATATCTAACTGTTCCGACTTGTGTATAAATTCAACTTAAAGACATACATAGGAATGAAACTCATTCATAATCCAGGGACTGCCTGTACTTCAATCTACGTAATTTTTACCCTAAAAAATAACAACCAATTTGCATAGAGACCAAAGCTTATTAGTGGCACCAACAGTGGGAGGGAGGAGAAAAGGCAGAGTCATTGCTCAGGGGCCATTGGGCTTCTGTTAATGGCGGTGAAATAATTTGGAAAAGGACAGTGGTGAAGTCTGCACAAAATGAAGAATGTAATCAATGTCACTGAATTGTACACGTAAAAAATGATGAATTGGCAAAAGTCTTGTTATATATATTTTTACCACAATTAAAATAAAAAAAAAAAGATTTGAGGGCAGGAGCAGTAGGTGCAGATCTAATGTAGGAGAATGTTGGTAACTGCTGGAGCTGGGTGAAGGTCCCAGGGGTTCATGATACTATTCCAATTTTATACGTCTGACATTTTACACATTTGATACAATAAAAAGTTTAAATAAAAGTGAAGAGTAGTAAGGGTGATGAAAAAATTGGAAACAGTGGTGATGGTTGTACAACACAGTGAAGGTAACTAATGTCACTGAATTGTCCATTAAAAATGGCTGAAATGGCAAATGTTTTGTTATACATATTTTACCACAATAAAAAAAAAAAAATTTTAAGTGAAGAGTATGATTAATGAGATTCTTTTTTTAAAAAAACTAACTATAGGAGACCAAAGGAGCCCTGGTGGCGCAGAGGTTAAAGCGGTCAACTGCTAACCGAGAGGTTGGCAGTTCGAAATCACCAGTGGCTCCACGGGAAAAAAGATGTGGCAGTCTGCTTCTGTAGAGATTTACAGCCTTGGAAACCCTCTGGGGTCTCTATGAGTTGGAATCGACTCGATGGCTGTGGGGTGGGTATAGGAGACCAAATGGTCAAAAACTACTATAAAGCAAAGATGAAAAGGTAAGGGGGCAGGGAAACTAGAGTACTGGAAATGGTACAACCAGAACAGAATGAATGAGAATGACACATTGTGAAAAATGTAACCAATATCATGGAATAACTTACCTAGAAATTGTTAACTGGGAACCTAATCTGCTGTGTAAACTCTGACCTTAGACACAATTTAAAATATTTAAAAAAAAAAAAAAAAAGTGAAGAGTGGGTAGATTTCTAATTCTGAATTATAAAAATACTAGCAGGTAAAGAAACCCAGGGAGCCCTTGTGGGGCCCTGCTGCTGCCCAGCTTCCCAGCATCCAGGCTGCTCCTAATACACATCTGATTCCTTTGGGGGGATGGCCCACCCACCCTTAGTAAGGTTTTGGTAAGGGTGGGTAGACATGGACCCTCTCTCTAGGGTTAGCAGTCTTGAATAGAGTGATGGAGCACATTCGTTTGGGCAGAGGAGCCTGAAGGAGAGAGATGTTGAGTCCCAGGTGCCATGCTGTTTCCAAACCTGGTTCTCCATCCTCCCAGGCACCTGTGAACAAGCTTCTACCAGAGTCAGCTTTTTCCTCACAGCCAAAGACTCTAAACTGATACAGTACTATGGCTTAAAATTCTTTCATTAAACGGCCGGTAGGGGTGGGGGTGAGGGGACAACTCTCTTACTCCAAGTTTCTTTTAAATGAATAACGAATATAATAAACAATTAGCTTGCGGTAGATTACTGAGTCCTAAAACAACCGACTATTAGTAAGCATGGAAACTGTGATAGATGTCAGTTGGTTCATTAAGACACAAGTTAAGCCCAAGTCACAAAGGAGCTCCCTGTGCCAGGCCAGCCTCTACTTATACTCTAGCAAAAAATGAGTGAGCCACAGAACAGAATTTCAAATTCTCATGGAATCCAGACTTCCTGGAGCCAGGGAGGGTAGATGAACTCCCGCATCTATTGCCCTGAGACAATCTTTAAACCTTAAACTAAAAATATCCCCTGAAGTCCTCTTAAAACCAAACAATAGTTCAGCTTAACTAATAAATAATGTCTGCCTTGAGCATTATGCTCTTTTAAGCTCTATCTATGTAGGAATAAATTGACAACAGCAACTCCAAAGATTAGATAGGAAGCTCAGGGGCAGCAAATTTATATTAATGAGGGAGGAACAACTCAGAAAAGAATGGTGAGAAAGGTCACACAACTCGAAGAATGTAATCAATGTCACTGAACTACACATGTAAAAACTGTTGAACTGGTGTATGTTTTGCTGTGTCTATTCTCAGTAACAACAATAAAATTTAGAAAAAAAATTGTTTTAAATGAGTGGGGCCAGAAATCCAAGGACCTGGGTTTTACACCTGGCCACTCATCTCAAAGATGCACCATGATGCAGTGGACAGATACGACCTTTAGAGTCCACCAACTGGGCTCAGTCACAGCTTCAGCAGGTCCCAGGTAGGAGACATTAGACAAGGTACTGCAGCTTCTCAGCCGTAAAGCAGGGATTTCCAGCGGTAGCGTTGTCATAAAAATGAGCAATGAGATACACAAGGGGATTTGTGCTACTACACCTCCAACACACTGTGACTCATCCCTTCCTGCATCTCAGTCTCCCCATCTGTAAACTGAGAGGTCTAGACAACTGGGTGTGTCCTTCAAGGCTAACATCCAGGGTCTGCCCCAAGCTGGGAGATTTGAGATGGTAGAAGTGCAGGGGCCCCCATAACTTGCCTCATCCGGGTTTTCACTGGTGATTCTGGCAGCAATGACATGGCCTCGGGCCAGGGGAGGGTTGGCAGGGGTCTCAAAAGAAATAGGTGTCACCCCCCATGGCGACTCTCCATACAAAAGCCGGATATCCTTCAGCCGGTGCAGCGGCACGCCCATGGCAATCTAAAAATAAGAAATGCATCCACAGACTGTCAGGCCCGCTAGGACGCCAGTCCCAAAATGCCAAGCACAGTGTTAGATGCAATGTAGGAAGGAGCTCAATACATTGTTTCAGGTATGCTGACGCTTACTATGTGTACAAGAGTGTGCTATAGTGTGGCCAGAGAGACAGAGAAAGAAAAAGCCAAAAGGCAGACAGGCCCAGAGAGCTCAAAGTGTAACTGGGGAAACAAGCGACATTCATGAAACAACATCACGTCACAAGAAAATGTGTGGGTTCATAACAACAACACAGCCTTTATGAACCTCCAAAACGATATGCTAAATGAAAGAAGGCAGGCACAAAAGATCCCAGATTGCACAATTCCACTTACATGAAATATCCAGGAAAGACAAAACTATAGACAGAAAGCAGACCTGGTGGTTGCCTGGAGTTGGGGTAAGAATGGAGAGTGACTGCAAACGGGCATGAGGGATCTTTTGGGGGGCGATGGGAATGTTACAAAATTGGACTGTGGTGATGGTTGCACAACTTTGCATATTTACCAAAAATCATTAAATTGTACGCTTAGGTGAATTTTATGGTATGTAAATAATATCTCAATAAAGCTGTAAAAAATACGTTCAATAAAAGCTAAGGATCATTAGTGCTATGGAAGGTGAGAAGGAGGAAGTGCGTCTAGCTGGAGAGTTAAAGAAGATCGTGTGAAGGGCACAGGGAAAGCTGGGCTTGAAGAACGAGCCAAAAAGAGACAATTATGGACGTCAGCTTAACCAAATGATCAACTTAAACGTCAGCAATAAAAGGGACAAATTGACATTCTGTGCCTCCTGATCTGACGAAGGACATGACATCACTGGTGTAATGTTCTGCCAAAATATTTAATGTGAATCTAATCCGGAAGAAACAATTAGACAAATTCAAATCAAAGGATGCTCTGCTCGGAATTGAAATGTCAATGTCAAGAATAAAACAATAAACAGACTGGGGAACTGTTGGAGATTGAAGAGACTAAGAGATATGACAATGAATGGCATGTGTGATCCTTGATTAGATCTTGGCTTAAAAAAAACAAGAAACTAGCTATAAAGGGACATTATTGTGACAACTAGGAAATTTTTAACATGGATGGTATATTAGATAAATATGTGGTATCAATGTTCTAGCTCCTGAGTGTAGTAACTATGTTGTGGTAATGAAGCAGAGGAGCCCCGGTAGTGCAGTGGTTAAGAGCCTGGTTGCTAATCAAAAGGTTGGCAGCTCGAATCCACCAGTCGTTCCTTGGAAACCCTATGGGGAAGTTCTAGTCTGTCCTCTAGGGTCATTATGAGTCGCAATCAACTCAACAGCAACGGGTTTTGGTTTAATGGAGCAGAATGCCCTTGTTCTCAGGAGATACTTATACCGAAATATTTAGAGGTAAAGTATCATGAAGGTTCAAACCATCTCCCAAAAGGCAGAGCCAAAAAGTACATAAGCAGACATCCAGTATATCTGTGGCAGGAATTAGGATAAAAATGTCTTAAGAGGCTTCTTACAAAAAAACACCCAGCTGCCATTGAGTCAACTCTGACTCATGGCAACACCATGTGTGTCAGCGTACAGCTGCACACCACAGGGTTTTCAATGGCTGTGATCTTTCAGAAGCAGATAGGCAGCCCTTTCCTCCAAGGTCCCCCTGGGTGGATTTGAACTGCCAACTTCCCAGCTAGTAGCCAAGTGTTTCATCATTTATGTCACCCAGGGACTCCAGGGGGCAATAATGAAAAAAAAGTTGAGAAACACTGTTCTGTGTCTATGGGTTTCTGGGGGTCCACATCCAACCAAAACCAAACCTGTTACTGTCAATTCCAACACAGTAGAACTCCCCCATAGGGTTTCCAAGGATCAGCTGGCGGATTCAAACTGCCAACCTTTTGGTTAGCAACCAAGCTCTTAACCACTGCACCAGTGCCCTGAAATTAGATAAAATGTGTTTTTTCCGAGGAGAAGGTCCACAGCTTTTACCAGTTTCTCAAAGGGCTCTATGGCCAGGCCAAGGTGAGAAACCACTTAACGGAAGGTTCTCGGCTTGTGAGGTTCTCAATACAACTCACACATCCAAACAGTCCTTCCCCAGGGACAACCAGCCAAGAGATGAGCAGGACCAGAGACATGGCCTCCTGCCATGAGCCCGAAGCCTGTTTCCTCACCTGTAGCTGGGCGGCCGGCAGGTTGACGTCGGCGATCATTTCTGTGCAGGGATGTTCTACCTGCAGGCGGGGATTCAGCTCCAGGAAATGGAAGCTGCCGTCCTGGCTATAGAGGTACTCAACGGTCCCCGCGCTCACGTAACCCACAGCCTTGGCCAGGCGGACAGCACACTGCAAAGAAAACAGGGACAGAAGGCCTTGCAAGAGGTTTCCAGCGGCGTTCTCGGGTAAGTTTAAATGATGATGGTTATGGATTGAACGGTGTCCCCAAAAGTATATGTTGAAGTCCTGACCCCTGTACCTTGTGACTGTGACCTTGTTTGGGAATATAGGTTTTTTTTAATGTTAATGAGGTCATGTCAGGGTCCTAAACCTAATCCCATCTGAGTGGTGTCTTATAAAAAGAGCAGAACAGACACAGACACACACAGGTAAAAGACTGAGGCCACATGAAGATTCATCTACAATGTTGTTGAACTGAACATGTAGAAACTGTTGAACTGGTATGTTTTGCTGTGTATTCTAAACAAAAAACAACAACAACAAAAGATACATCTAGGAGCAGTCAAGGAATGCCTGGGGCTAATGACAAAGAAGGACCCTCCCCTAGAGCCAACGTCCTGATTTGGACTTCTGCCTGCAAAACTGTGAGACAATAGCTTCCTGTTTTAAAGGCATCCACTTGTGGTATTTCTGTTACAGCAGCACGAGGTAACTAAGACAATGGCTTATTAGTTGCCTCAACAAATGCATACTGCAGACCAGCTATGTGTAAAATAGTTTGAGTCCCCATAGATCAGCTACTCCAATATATCCATGCAATGCTGAAACCATCTCTATGATGGATGGGCCTCTTCTTGGACATCCACCCACCTTCTGGCAAATCTGACTCACAGAAAGCTCTTGCTGACTCTGAACCTAAATCACTCTCCCGGCCCTGGGAAGCCCACCTGCTCCATGATCTCAAACACGGCCGGGGTGGCGATGGTGGCTGGGGCCTCCTCAATGATCTTCTGGTGCCGCCGCTGGATGGAGCAGTCGCGGCCAAATAGAGATACGGCATTTCCGTACTGGTCAGCGAGAATCTGGACCTCCAGGTGGCGGGCGTGCTGGGCCAACTTCATGAGAAAGACGGGGGAGCCTGGGATCTCGCTCTGCACCTGGGAGGAAGCAGAAGGAGCTCACTGTTCCCTAGGAAACCAGGGCTGGAGCAGGAAGTTATCTGGAGAGAGTGGGGAACATCACCGTGATGTGGCCAGGGAACTCTGCAGTGATTTCTCTGCTCTTCTTTTGTCTTACTTCTCTTGAAGACTAACATCCTCATTTTTTTTTTAAGTCAAACACTGTGAAAATATATAATATAGAAAGTGGTGTTTCCCCACAATTCCATCTCCTAAAGATAATGTGTCATTAAGACGTTGGTATGCAACTCAAAGTAAAGGAAAATTCCTCTTTTCTGTGCTATTTATTATTTTAAAATAGAATCATTAGAGCTTGCACTGGATAGTTAAATATACATGATACTTGGCCAATTCTCAATTATTTATACAAACAGTATAGTGATCTGTAATGCTTTCTGAGGCAAAATGAGAAAAATAAGAACAATATATGAACTTTTCTTAAAGATAAAGTTACATTTTTGTTTAATGCTGAAATTATATCCTTTCTACATTTTGGTCTTAAATGCCTTTCTATTATGAAGTGATGAAATTGTAGATGGTAATTAGAATTCTTCGTGGCATCACTTAGGAAAAGAGTTACTCTAAAAAAGAAAAAAAAAGAGTTTGGTGCACAAACTATTTGGTTTTCTTCTATAGGTTCAGAAATACACACATAGAACATTCCTTTAAACAAAAATGGGACCAAAACATGCTATTCTGTAGCTCTCTTCTTCTCCAACTTAACACATTCTCTCAGATAGTTCTTCACGTTGGAACCTACAGACAGACTTACTTCATCCTTTTAATGGCAGAAATGTATTCCTTTATAAGGATGTCATCTAGAGATTGTTAAAGAAATCCATGTTCACATGGAATGATTTCTAAGAAAAACTGTTAAGTAAAAGAAAGCAAGTTGCAGTGAAATATGGGACGGTCCAACTTATGCTAAAAATAATAAAATAAAATTGTATGAATGTCTTTGTCTAAGTACATATTGTCAAAGTGCCGCAGAGACCCAACTGCTAGCAGTGGATACATCCGGAAAGGGGAAGGGGATTGGGAGGTGATGGCAGAAAGGAACTTTTTTATTCTTAATATATGACTGGAGTGTTTGAATTTTTACATTGAGAACATTTTCATACAGCACTCATGTAATTAAAAGCAAAAGCTTTAAAACCTGTACAACCCCTAAATGCAACGTGGGATCCTGGACCGAATCCTGGAGCAGAAAGAGGTCGTTTAGTGAGAAAACTAGTAAAATCCAAATAAAGTCTGGAGTTTAGTTACTAGAAATGTGTGATTATTAGTGTTATGGTTAAGGTTGTGTGCCAACTTGACTGGGCCATGATTTTCAGTGTTTTGGCAATTATGTTTGATGTACTTTGGCAGGTATGTAATGATGTAGCTATCCTCCATTTTGTGATATAATGTAATCACCTCCATGATGTGATCTGATGAGATCAGCTAATCAGCTGTAAAAGGAGTTTCCTCGGGGGTATGGCCTGCATCTAATACATATGGATGTTCTGGCAAAGCTCGCTGGCTTTTGCTTGCTTCACATCCTGCATCTGGCTTGTCATCATCCAACCTCCAGTTCTTGGGACTTGAGCCAGCAGCCTACCATACTGCCTGCCAATCTTGGATCCATTAGCCTCCACAGCCCATGAGCCAGCTGTCCGTTGCCTGACCTGCAGATCTTGGGTTCAATAGCCCCTGCAGCTATGTGAGTCAGGAGAAGCCTCCAGCCTGACCCACAGATTTGCGACTTGCCAGCCTCTACAACTGTGTGGCCATTTCCTTGAGATAAATATCTGTGTGTGTGTGTGTGTGTGTGTGTGTGTGTGCATGTGTGTGTGTGTGTGTGTGTGTGTGTCACACATGCTTCATTGATTTTGCTTCTCTAGAGAACTCAGCCTAAGACAATCTCTTAGTTGTGACACAGTAATGTAATATGATACAGTAACATAGGATGTTAATATTAGAGGAAACTAGGTGAAGGGTAAGGAGCTCTGGTGGAGCAATGGTTAAAGTGGTCAGCTGCTAAACAAAAGGTCAGCAGTTCAAACCCACCAGCCACTCCATGGGAAAAAGATGTGGCAGTCTGCTTCCATAAAGATTTACAGCCATGGAAACCCTATAAGGTAGCTATGAGTCAGAATTGACTGAACAGCAGTAGAGTAGGTGAAGGATATGTGGGAACTCTGTGCTATTATTGCAAGTTTCTGTAAGTCTAAAACTATTAGCCCAAAATCTACACACCTCGATGGAGACATTACAGTTGTTAAACTGGTACTTTACCTAACACTCACATATTGCTGACAGCTATATATAGTTGGTACAAACTTTTTAGAAAACAATTTACTGATATGTATTTGTAAATGTATGTAAAGTATATATTTAATTAAGTCCTTCTCCCCTAGGTCTTTATCTGAAAAAATAATTCAGAAGAAGGAAAAAGAAAGCGAAGTATTTTTTATAGTATTAAGTACCATATGATACTATGGTATAATTGTAGCATTGTTTATCAAATGAAAACGGAAACAAGCTAAACATTTAACAACAAAGGAAAGGTTTGCTGATAAATAATATGGTCACATATGGAATACTGTGAACTTATCAAAATAATGTGAGGACTGGAACAACATGGCAAAAATGTTCATGATATACAATTTACATTTTTTAAACTATAAAACAAAATTTTGGGCAGACTGAATAGAACTCTGTAAAATATACATATGAACAAAGTCTAAGAAAAACTCTAGAAATATTAAAATGGTCAGATTCAGAATGGGAGGGTTGTCAGTATAAATTTTTTCCTTTTTTTTTAAAACATTGCTAATGTAGTAGATATAATGTCTTAAAAGTAGAAAACCAACTACAAATAAATATATAATTAATTCCTACAATTAAAAATTATCATACAGAAACTTTAACAATATCAAGACTACTAAAACTGATAAAATCTCCCATCCCTCAAATAAGCCAATACATTCTCAAATAGATATTCTGAGCCCAAATCTCTGAAATTTATCTTTTTAGAAACAACTGATTCACAAGATCAAATTTTCTAAAGAAATGGTTTGGAGACCATTATAAATCATGGATTCCTATGAGTAAAAATGCACACATTTGCTTCAAAATACATCACAGCGATATATCTAGCTCCTGCAAATGCCTTCTTCATGGTTACAAAATAATGCCAATAGCAATAATCTGGTTGCCAACAACTGAGTAAAAACAATTCCCAAAGACATGAAGGGGGTCAGAGAGAGGACGAAGGGTTGAATAGGTAGAGCGCGGGGCATTTTTAGGGCAATGAAACTATTCTGTGTGAAACTATAATGGTGGACACATGACATTTGTCAAAACCCACAGGGCTGTACAACACCAAGAGGGAGCCCTAATGTAAAATGTGGACTTTAGTTAATAAACAGTGTATCAATATTGGTTCATCACTTGTAACAAATATATCACAGGAATGCACGACATTAATGGAAAAAATGATGTGCAGAGAGGACAGGGTATATGGAAACTCTACTTTCTGCATAAGTTTTCTGTAAATCCAAAACTGCTCTAAAAATAAAGTCTACTAAAAAAAAAGATGACAAGAACAGCTCACTTGTCTAAAAAGAATTGGGAAATCCTCCGGACTCTCGGCCTTCCGGATTCCTTTCCCTCCACCGCCTTCAGAAGCTTTGATCATCAGTGGAAAACCAACTTTCTCTGCTACCTGGGAGAAAAGGACATGGAGGCGTCTTTAAAGTTAGTCATCTTCCTCAACTACAAACACAAGTGAGAAGGTTCTAGCTCCCTGGCCCCACAGGCTCTGTGCTTACCGCCAAACCCTCATCCACGTCTTTCACACAACCTTTGTCGTAAATATCTTCTGGGACGCTGATCATTTTGCCCTTTTGCAGACCATCCTCTGCCCACTCCACCATCAGCCCTGCAGAATCACAAGGAAAGTGGAACCCTTCCCAGGAAGGCAGAAACACACACACCACAGCAACCACAGGGCTCTCTCCTCACCCAAATCACTCTAGACCTGGGCGTCTGTGCCAACAAATTACAGACACGTTCCTTCAGCTTCCAACAATCGCTTTTTTTTAAATAATTTATTTGTTGTTGTTGTTGTTAAAAATATACATAGCAGAACATACACCAATTCAACAATTTCTACATGTACAATTCAGTGACATTGAATCTATTCTTTAAGTTGTGCAGCCATTCTTTTCCAAATTGTTCCTCCCCCATTAACAGAAAAAGGCTCGTAATTGTTTTTAAGGATTGACTCAACCTTGAAGGGGAAATCAAAGCTTAAGAAACTCAGACTGACCAAACTGTCAACAACTACTTTAAAACAAATATGAGAATGTAAGGAGGCAGGGAAACTAGATTAATGGAAACAGAACAACCAGAATGGAAATAATGAGAATGTTCACGCATTGTGAACAATGTAGACAATGTCACTGAACAACTTGTGTAGAAATTGTTGAATGGGAACTTAAACTGCTGTGTAAACCTTCACTGAAAATACAATAAATATTATTTAAAAAATAAAAATAAAATAAACAGATCCAAAGAGAAAAAAAGAAATTCAGACTAAGTCTACCAAAAACAACCATATTAGCCTAAATCCAAAAAATCCCAACTCTACCCCATGGAGTCATCCTATGCAAATCACTACTGGCCGAAGCACTGTAAAGATTTAAAAAAAAAAAAAAAAAATGCTTTCCACTCCAAATTTAAAATTCAAGCTTTAGAGGAAAAATAAATAAATAAATTTAACAGGAAACTCCTAAGACGGATTTCTGCTTATTTTTTTCTTTGTCCTAGAAATTCCATTTTTAGGATTTTAGCCTAAGGAGGTAATTAAACTTGTACATAGGATTTAACTCTAAGATTATAAAACCTCCACTACTTTTAATATTTTTTAAATTGGGGGGAGGACTAGAAACAACCTAAATGTGAAACTATAGAAAATTGTTAGTAAATTATAGTTCATCCATAGGATGTAATCCTATGTAGGCATTTCAAATGTTGTAAAGTCTATTGACATAGAAAGATACTCATTAATGGAAAAAAAAAAAGTCGTAAACTAGTAAATATAAGATCTCTGGTTTTTTAAAGGATATGCCTAGAAAAAAGGCTGGAAAGGTAGACACTCACACTGCAACAACTCCGTCATGTTTAACATGTTCAACACTGGGTCATAGGATTATAGATAATTTCTCTTTTCTTCCTTGTACTTGCCATAATTTCTAAGTTGTCTACAATGGAGCTGTACCATCTGTTCAATAATTTTTTAAAAAATCTAAGCTGGAGAATAAAAAAGCAAACTCAGGTCAAACCCAGCCCCCACCCCCCGCCCCCGCCACACACGCACGCTGTTCACACTGGCAAGATTGGCCAAGAAGTTCCCCCAAAGTGAAGCTCAGGAACTCTTACCGCTTCCACTCCAGGGCAGGGTTGGGATCTGCAGCGTCTGGGCCACAATGGTAGATGCGATCTTATCTCCCAGGGCCCACATGGCCTCACTGGGAGGGCCTGAAGGATTGAGGACAGGAAGGCAGGTGGAACGAAGTCAGCCACAAAAACACTCTAGGGCCGAATGCTTGCCAAGTGCTCAGTGGCAGAGCCAGGTGAGGAGTGGACAACAAAGAAAGGTACTCAAGGTCCCAGCTCTCAAAGAGCTTAAAACCAAGTCAGGGAAGAAAAAGATCTGTTAGCCCGCTACTGTATCAGTAAACTTTCAACAAATGTGGATTATAACCCTGGTCTGAGTTACAATCTAAGTTATTGTGGCATACACAAAATTCACTCTGGGAGCACAGGTGAAAAGCTAGACCAAGGAGAGGCAAGCCAGCACCTCAAAGAGCTAGACCTGGGGTCGACAAACTTTTTCTGTAAAGAGCCAGATAGAAAATATTTTCAGCTTTATAGGCCTGATGGTCTTGGTCACAACTACTCAACTTTGCCAGTGTAGGGCACAATACATGTATGAAAGGGTGTGTCCATGTCCCAATAAAACTTTATTTATAAAAACAGGTGGTGGGCCAGATTTGACTTGTGGGCTATAGTTTGCTGACTCCTAGGCTGACCATCAACGTCCATCCAGAGGAGCTAAAATGGAGGAATAATGAGAGGCTTGTATGACAACCAGTCAAGACAGACATGCCAAATGTACTCAGAAACCAGGGACAGAGAAAACATCAGCAGTCACAAGTCGCCAAGAAGACACTCGGCATATCAGGTGTTGATTTCCACTGAGCTGCTTCATGCATGGGCAAGTTTGTGTTGCAGGCCCCAAGGTAAGCAGCAGCAACAGGGATTTAGTGCATGACGAATGATTCCCCTAAGCCACACAAGGATGGTCAGAGGTAGCATAACTACCTATACGAAGTTAACAAACACAAATAAAAATCCTGAAACAAACAGATGCCGTAAGACAATAGTATCATTTTACCTAATAAGCAGCAGAGATGAGGGACTCTCGTCCCAAGGGGTCAAGGGCATTCTAAAGGCCCGAGAAAGGCCCAAGCAAAGGCCTGGCCATATCAGAAATGTGACCCCCCCAAACCCAGTCAGAAATATCTTAGTACCAAAAGGAATACAAGCAGAGGATTCTGTTTGTCCCAGCATCATTTGGCTGTGATAACCATCTTGATGTCTCCTATTTCTATAGGCTGGCAGACTTACCCATGTGCCCGCCCACCCCTTAACTGGCCTGCTCCCCACAATGAAAGTGTGAGGCAGGAATATCAAATGTACCCCACTTTACAGAGCAGAACTAGAAAGAGAATCTCACCCAGCCAAGTTTTCCATCAACATCCCAATTCCCATGTATCAATGGAAACACACTCTACCTAGAAAAGCAATCCCATGCTTGTGCAGGAGCTCCGGAAGTTTGGGGTTTTCAGAAGCATGGCCCCAGCCAGCCCACACCGCCTGCAAACGAGAGAGGCGTGAGTCAAGATCTTCCTTCCCCACAACACTGAAATCTCTGTGCTGTGTGGTGCCAGCCCTGGATTTCTGAGTCTCGCGGAACATGACTCTTCTACCTCTTCTGAACTGTGGGATCAGGTCGTTCTGGATTCAGGGTCACCGTGCCCCTGTGGGCAGACGCAGGCACCCTGGCCAATCTACCTGCACGGGGATTCTCTTGGCAATGTCCACGATCAGCTCCACGTTGGCATAGTTGTTGTTATTGGGCCCACCTGGGACAGGGACATACTGATCCGCCATCTTGATGTACTCTGGAGTTAAATGGGAGGGCAAAGGAGAGAACTGCTGAGAGATGTAAGCCAACTGCAGAACATTCTGTGAGATGCAACTATATGCAGACACTGAAATAATAACTATGAAGATTATGTAGCAACAACGGACAAATGAACCTCTGTACCCTCGGAAGCTTGTACATGAACCGTTGTACGTGAATGTTTATAACAGCATAGTCAAAAAGTGGAACCAACCCAAATGTCCACCAATGGATGAATAGATAACCAAACTGTGGTATATCCATACAATGGAACATGACTTAGCCATTAAAAAAAGAGGGTCCCTGATGGAGCAGTAAAAGGATGGGGTGCAGAACTCAAATTCTAGTAAGAAGACCAGACTTAATGGTCTGACTGAGACTGGAGGTGCCCCAGAAGGCATGGCCCCTGGACTCTATCAGCCCAGAACTAAAACAATTTCCGAGGCCAACTCTTCAAACAGGGATTGGACTGGACTATGGGACATAAAGTGATCTCGTGAAGAGTGTGCCTCTTAGTCAAGTAGATGCAAGAGACCAAAGGAGCAGCTTCTGTCCAGAGGTGAGATGGGAAGGCAGAGAGATAGGAGCTGGTTGAATGGTCAAGGGGAATCAGGGGGAAAGGAGGAGTGTGCTGTCGCAGAATGGGATGAGCAATTAGGGTCTCATAACAATGTATGTAAAAAAAAAATTTTTGTATGGGAGACTAACTTGAAATGTAAACTTCATTTAATTACAATAATAAAAAAAAATTTTTTTTAAAAAGCACTGATACGTGCTACAACATGGATGAACCTCGAAAATACTATGTTAGGTGAAAAGAGGCAAACACAAAAGGTGACATGTTGTATGATGTCTTTTATATGACATATCCAGAATAGGCAAATCCAGAAAGCAGATCTGTGGTTGCCAGGAGATGGAGGGAATGATTACTTAATGGGCGTGGGATACTGATCTTAGGTGATGAAAAAGTTCTGAAACCAGAAGGAGGTGGTCGTTGCACAACACTGTAAGTACACTAAACGCCACTGAATTGTGTACTTTAAAATGGTTAATTGCACGTTACGTGAATTTCACCTCAATTAAAAAATAAAAAAACAATGGAGTAACATTGTCTTAGTCATCTAGTGCTGCTATAACACAAATACCACAAGTGGATGGCTTTAACAAAGAGAAATTTATTGTCTCACAGTCTAGTAGGCTAGAAGTCCAAATTCAAGGCATCAACTCTGGGGGAAGGCTTTCTCTGTCAGCTCTGGAGGAAGGTCCTTATTGACAACCTTCCCCTGGACTAGGAGCTTCTCCACACAGGAACGCCAGGTCCAAAGGACACGCTCTGCTCCCAGTGCTGCTTTCTTGGTGGTATGAAATTCCCACGTCTCTCTGCTTGCTTCTCTCTTTTACATCTCAAAAGAGACTGGCTTAAGACACTATCTAATCTTGCAGACCTCATCAATATAATTGCCACTACTCCATCTTATTACATCATAGTGATAGAATTTACAACACATAGGGAAATCACATCAGATTACAAAATAGTAGACAATCACACAACACTGGGAATCACGACCCAGCCAAGCTGACAGATATTTTGGGGAGACACAATTCACTCCATGACACACATGTATGATAATGTGAAGAAAACTGCCCTTATGATTTTAATTTAATTTAATTTAATACATGTATGATGTATGTATCTCTGGACAAGGCCTGGGAGGGAGCAAAGGAAGATGGAAGAAGATGGAAGCAGAATAGTGGGATTAGAAGTGAGTTTTTAAAAAATTTCTACTTAAAGTTTATCTTAATATTGTTTTAGCATTAAACACTACAGTGTCTTAACTTTAAAATATTTATGCTATCTAAGCTAGAAATTCCAATTGTAAGACAATGTCCTAAGAACACACTCGTCAGTGAGGCCAAAGGATTTACGTAACAGGATGTTTGAGGAGCAGCACTTTGAACTGTGAAAAATCAGACCGTTCCACAGTCAAAGCCTGGTACATCTGAACTTCAGAGTTCTCTAAGATCCTGTGAATGAACGATGTGGCACTTTAGGTGCAAACACAGAAAGAAACCCAAGAGGATTGCTCCTTCTGGCCTTCCAGCCTCCAGTGTTCATCAAATACATGCATGCTGACCACTATGAAGGCTCCAGAAATTATAAAGGGAGCAAGTCAGAGAAGCTCATCGAATTTGACTTTAATATTAAATTAGAAAAGCAAGAAAACAATACAATAGCTGCAGACTGTGGTCAGTGGTAGGAAGGAAGTACCCAGGGTTTTCAGAGAGAGCAGCAAAGGAGGAAGTTCCCTGCTGGAGGAGGTGATGTTTGACCCAGACATTGTGGGCGGGGTGGGGAGGGGGCCAGGCAGCTGAGAGCTGTGGGAAAGCACCTTGAGCAGAGGGCACAGCTTGTGCCAAGGCTCTGAAACCAGAAAGAGCACAACAGGCCAGGGCCCAAGGGAGGCCAGAGGGACGTCAAATGGAGCCAGGGGCCTGCAGGGGTAGAGCCATGTGGGGGAAGTTTAGTCTAAGCAGGATGGGAGGATAACGCTTTGGACTCCAATCCCGCCTGCATTCGGGTTGTATGACCCTGGGCAAGTTATTTATGTCCCTGTGTCTCAACCGTCTCATCTGTAAAATGGGGTGTCATGGATTGAATTGTGTCCCCCAAAAATATGCTGTCAACTTGGCTAGGCCATGTTTCCCAGTATTGTCTGATTGTCCACCATTTTGTCATCTGATGTAATTTTCCTATGTGTTGTAAATCCTACCTCTATGATGTTAATGAGGCAAGATTTGTTGTTGTTAGGTGCCATCGAGCTGGTTCCAACTCGTAGCAACCCTATGTACAACAGAATGAAACACTGCCCGGTCCTGCGCCATCCTCACAGTTGTTCAATTGTTGTTATGCTTATGCCCATTGTTGCAGCCACTGTGTCAATCCATCTCGTTGAGGGTCTTCCTCTTTTTCACTGACCCTCTCTCTACTTTACACCAAGCATGATGTCCTTCTCTAAGGACTGATCCCTCCTGATAACATGTCCAAAGTATGTGAGACATAGTCTCACCATCCTTGCTTCTAAGGAGCATTCTGGTCATGCTTCTTTCAAGACAGATTTGTTCTTTTGGTAGTCTGTGGTATATTCAGTATTCTTTGCCAACACCACAATCCAAAGGCATCAATTCTTCTTTGATCTTTATTCATCGGCCAGCTTTTGCATGCACATGAGGCAAATGAAAACACCATGATTTGGGTCAGGCACACCTTAGTCTTCAAGGTGACATCTTTGCTCTTTTGGGTCAGGCACACCTTAGTCTTCAAGGTGACATCTTTGCTTTTCAACACTTTAAAGAGGTCTTCTGCAGTAGATTTGCCCAATACAATGCATCTTTTGATTTCTTGACTGCTGCTTCCATGGGTATTGATTGTGGAGCCAAGTAAAATGAAATCCTCGACAAATTCAATCTTTTCTCCATTTATCATGATGTTGCTGATTGGTCCAGTTGTGAGGATTTTTGTTTTCTTTATGTTGAGGTGTAATCCATATTGAAGGCTGTGGTCTTTGATCTTCATCAGTAAGTGCTTCAAGTCCGCTTCACTTTCAGCAAGCAAGGTCGTGTCATCTGCATAAAGCAGGTTGTTGATAAGTCCTCCTCAAATCCTGATGTCCCGTTCTTCTTCATATAGCCCAGCTTCTCGGATTATTTGCTACAACCCTCTCACACACCTTTCTTGACTTCAAAGCACGCAGTATCCTCTTGTTCTGTTCGAATGACTGCCTCTTGATCCATGTACAGGTTCCTCATGACCACAATTAAGTGTTCTAAAATTCCTGTTCTTGGCAATGTTATCCATAATTTGTTATGATCCACACAGTCGAATGCCTTTGCATAGTCAATAAAACACAGGTAAACATCTTTCTGGTATTCTCTGCTTTCAGCCAGGATCAATCTGACATCAGCAATGATATCCCTGGTTCCATGTCCTCCTCTTCTGAATCCGGCTTGAATTTCAAGCAGTTCCTTGTCGATGTACTGCTGCAGCCACTTTTGAATGATACTCAGCAAAATTTTACTTGTGTGTGATATTAATGATATTGTTCATTAATTTCCACATTCAGTTGGATCAACTTTCTTGGGAACAGGCATAAATATGGATCTCTTCCAGTCGGTTGGCCAGGCAGCTGTCTTCCAAATTTCTTGGCATAAATGAGTGAGGACTTCCAGAGGCAGGATTAGAGGCAGTTATGTTAACGACACAGGACTCAATCTATAAGATTAGCTTGTATCTTAAATCAATCTCTTCTGAGATATAAAACAGAGAAGTGGGCAGAGAGACAGGGGAACCTCATACCATCAAGAAACAAGACCCAAGAGAATAGCATGTCCTCAACCTGGGAAGATTGACGACAAGAACTTTCCCCAGAGCCGACAGAGAGAGAAAGCCTTCCCCTGGAGCTGGCACCCTGAATTCAGACTTCTAGCTTCCTAGACTGTGAAAGAATAAACTTCCTTTGTTAAAGCCATCCACTTGTGGTATTTGTGTTACAGCAGCCCTAGATGACTAAGACATGGGGCTAATGGTCAAACCTGTCCTTAGTGGCGGCTGTTAGTAACAAACAGAGCAGCGTCCCTGCTCAGCAGCTGCCCTTGGGAGAGCTCAGGGGACCAAGCGTGAGGTTGCTGATACTGGCAGCAGCACTGCAGGCACCAAGGAGGGGGATAATAGGACCTCATTTCTGGTTTGGTTTTGTTTTCATTTTGTTGTGGTAAAAGATGCATAACAAAACATTTGCCGTTTCAACCATTTTTGTGCACAATTCAGTTACGTTTTAATCACATTCACCAAGTTGTGCAACCATCACTACTATCCATTTCCAATTTTTTTTTCCATCACCCTTAAAAGTGCCCCTTAAGAAGGATTTTCACAACTACCATGGCCTCCACCAGACTGAGTCCAGTACAACTGGATGGTGCCCAGCTACCACCACTGACTGCTCTGACAGGGATCACAATAGAGGGTCCCGGACAGAGCTGGAGAAAAATGTAGAACAAAATTCTAACTCACAAAAACAGACCAGACTTACTGGCCTGACAGAGACTGGAGAAACCCCGAGAGTATGGCCCCCAGACATCCTTTTAGCTAAGTAATGAAGTCACTCCTGAGGTTCACCCTTCAGCCAAAGATTAGACAGGCCCATAAAAGAAAATGAGACTAATGGGGCACACCAGCCCAGGGGCAAAGACTAGAAGGCAGGAGGGTACAGGAAAGCTGGTAATGCAGAACACGAGGTCGAGAAGCGGAGAGTGTTGACATGTTGTGCCATTGTTAACCAAAGTCACATAACAATATGTGTACTAACTGTTGAATGAAAAGCTAGTTTGTTCTGTAAACCTTCATCTAAAGTACAATAAAATAAAATAAAAAATTAAAAAAAAAAAGAAAAGTGCCCCTTAAGTAATAACTCCCCATTTCCCTGTCCCTCCTGCCCCTAGTAACCACTAACAAACTTTGGTCTCTGTACATTTGCCTATTCTAGAGATTTCACGTAAGTGGGATCCTATTAATATCTGTCCTTTTGTATCTGACTTATCATAATGTTTTCAAGGTTCATCCATGTCATAGCATGTATCAGAACTTCATTTCTCTTTACGGCTGAGTAATAGTCTATTGTGTGTATGTACCACATTTTGTTTATCTGTTCATCTGCTGATGGACATTTAGGCTGTTTCCACGTTTTGGCTATTGTGAATAATATTGTTATGAACATTGGTGGACAAGTATCTGTTTGAGTCCCTGCTTTCAAGCCTTTTGGGTATTACCTAGGAGCGGAACTGGCGGGTCACATGGCAACCCTGGAAACCCTGGTGGCATATCAGTTAAGAGTTCCGCTGCTAACCAAAAGGTCGGCAGTTCAAATCCACCAGACGCTCCATAGAAACCCTATGGAGCAGTTCTACTCTGTCCTACAGGGTTGCTACGAGTCAGAATCGACTTGAAGGCAACGCCTTTGGTTTTTTTTTTTTTTTTTCGTTTATGGCGACCCTACGCTTAACTTTTTGAAAAACTGCCACAGTATTTTCCCGGAGTTGTGTTTTTAAAAGATCACTCTGCCTGCTGTGTGGAGAGGGGTCTGTAAAGGGTCAAGATTGTTCAGGGAAAAAAGTAAGTTGTCCAATAGTTATTTATGGAATGATCCATTTTAATAGAAATTAGCAGATAGGTAAATGAATGAATGAAATACAGTATATACAGCTGTTTAAAAATATCTGTAGTGACAAACTCCAATCTGCTGTGAATGAGGACATTTCTCAGAGATGGGATTTCCACTTTGCATGGTAACTACATGGACTTTTATATGGGCTGCTTTTGTTATCAGTAGAGAAGAAAGAACAATTAAATACGCGGCCCAGCAAGTTCCTCTGAGACTTCAGGGCCCAGGGAGACTTGCTCAGGTGGGGAAGGTGGTGAGGGCAGGTAAAGACAGAGGTTTGGCAGAGGGAGGGTCACAGCCCAGGTACCTGCATTGGCCTTGAGGTCCTCAGGGGTCACCATGACCACAAAGCGGATGGCCCGCTCATTGCGGAACATCTCGTAGGCCCACCTGCGGATGGAGCGCATGCACTTGACGGCGGCGATGCCATTGTTGGCAATGAGGACCTGAAGCAGGAAAACGAGGAAGGAGCAAGGGCTGCACATCTACCTGTGGCACAGGCTTCGTGCTTCCAGGGTCATCTCAGGCTGCAGAACCTCCTGTGTGCCTGGAGGATGCTATACCTCTTTGTATTTCTATGGCACACCGCAAGCACGAAGCAGGCACTCAAAGTTAGGTTGCATGATGGATGAGCGAATGAATGAATGATTTTTATTCCATTGGCACCATCGTGATCACCCTTAACATTTTTTTTTTTTTTTGAATGTTTAGTATGTACCAAAGGAGCCCTGTTGGCGCAGTGGTTAAGTGCTCGGCTGCTAACCAAAAGGTTGCTGGTTCAAACATACCAACTGCTCCAGAGGAGAAAGATGTAGCAATCTGCTTCCATAAAGAATACAGCCTTGGAAACCCTGTGGGGAAATTCTACTCTGCCCTATAGGGTCACTCAGCTGGAATCAACTCAGTGGCAACGGGTAGTATGTACCAAGCTGTAGTGCAATGTATTACACATGCATTCTTTCATTTCATCCTCACAGTGGCCCTTTGAAAGAGGTTTTGTTATCATCCCTATTTTGGCATTAAAGACATAAAGACTCAGAAGAGTTAAGACAGTTGCCCAAGTTCACATAGCTAGTAAGCAGCACAGCTGGGACTCCAGCCCAGATCTGTCTTATTCCACAGTCTGACCTGAGCTCTTAACTGCTGTCTCTGCAATTCAAAGCCTAAAGGTCTCAGGTTTGGTAAAGAGTAAAGGCAATAATAGTGGCTGCCCCCAACAGCAGAGAACACTGGGAGGGGTACAGGTTTCAATTCCTGGCTGTGTCACGAATTTGCTGTGTGGCCTTAGGCAGATCCTTGCCCACTCTGAGCATCACCTCCACATGAGGAAGTTGGACTGGCCAACCTCTGGGCTGGGTCTCTGTAAGGTTTACAATTAACTTTACCCAAAGAATTGGGTCTTTGTCCTTGGTTCCTGAGTGATAACCTCTAAACCCTTGGAGTTTCTCCAGGAACTGAATTGTCTTTTATCTGTAAGGGCTCCTGATTACACCTGAGGTTTTATGCTAATGAGGTGACCCAGGTCAGGGTCGGCCAGTCCAGAAAGACCTACCTCTGGATATCAGCCCAACCCCAGGGGAGGGGGCATGAGTCAATCAATCATGCCTAAGAAATGAGGCCCTAACAAAGGCTCTGGAAACGGAAGCTCCATGGGCTTCCTGGTTGGTGATAGACATCAACCCACATGAGAGGGTAGTGTGTTCCTTTTGGGGACATGGCAGCTGTGAGTTGGGAACCCTCCCAGACCTTACGTTATGCAGATATCTCTTTATTTATATTCTTTTAGCTATAATACTTACTGTAACAGTAAGTATGGAACTTCTATGAGTCAGTCTAGCGAACGACTGAACCCAAGAGGGTAGTAGGAGCAAGCAGGTCAGAAGGGAGGATATCGTGGGGACACCGAAGTTTGGGCTGGCATCTGAAGTCTTAGGCAGACTTGGCAATCTGGAGGACTGTGCCCTTTACATCTGAATTCTGACCTGGCCCAGGTGGTTAGGGTCAGAGGAAGAAGGACGGTATGTGCAGTGAATTGGAACTGAACTCCTTCGATTTAGTTGGAAACAGAATGGAAGAGATAGATTACACTGCAATTGAATTTTACAATCTCTAAGAAATAAAACCTAATTCTAGTTTGTTCTGAAAAAAAAAAAGTATACATGACAATTTACCTGTCATTCCTGAAGGACATACCCCATTAGCAATTTGGGCAGTGGTCGTCTCTGTTTTACAGAAGGGGAAACTGAGCCCTGGAAAGGCTAGGTCACTTGCCCAGATCTCACATACACCAGGATTTGGCCCTAGGTTTCTGACTCCGGGCTCAGTGTCCCTTCTACCTTTTCATAAATGCTTCTTGGGAGTTGGTGAAACAGCTGGGCCTTGGCTTTCTCAACCTTATTACCAAAGCAAGGTGAAGAGGGAAAGCCTGCTGAGTGACCCCAGCCTGGCCCAGTTTCCCTCGGTCCCCATTTGTTCTAGCACATTCTGGGAGCCCCGTGGGGGAGAAGGCTGCTGTAAGTGAGCCTGCTGTTCTAGTCTCCAGGACTGTGGCTTTCCCATGAGAAGTTCTGAAGAGAGGGCATGCCCAAGGTCAACTCCTAAGCCAGAAGGTACAAGGGCTCCAGGATAAGGCCTTCTGTGGCCACCACCCCTCTGGGTACCTGAGGACTGAATGCCAGCCATCAGCTGGGCTGGCTGCAAAACAGTCTCCTGGTGAGTGTGGCAAAAATGCAGTCTATGGATGGCCACCTAGGAGACTGTGAATCCCAGGATCTGGGGCAGGGCAGAGAGATCTGTGTTTTTAACCAGCAAGACTAGTGGCCACCAGGTTTGGGACAAGCATCAGTCTCAATCACTCAGTGCTGCACTAACTATGCTGGGGTGAGGGCGTGGGCTCTGGAGTCTGACAACCAGGGTTCAAATCCCGGCTCTGCCACCGACCAACTGTGAGACCTGGGCTATTGGCCTCTACTCTCTGAGCCTCAGTATCCTCATCTGTAAAATGATACCCACTGACAGGGCTGTGGGGATTGCTAAGCGCGATACAAGGATTAAAGCAGTTAATATAATGTCCGGCCCAGTGCAGGCCCTCAATAAATGGTAGCTGTTGCTGCTGGTATTGTTATTATTGTCATTGTTATTATTATAGTTACCACCACTCAAATAGAATGGAAGCTGACTTCTGTTCAAATCCCAGCTCCATCACTCATGAGCTACGTGACCTTGGACAACCAATGTCAAATCTCCGTATCCTAACTTCCCCATGACTACAACAAGAATAATCATAATAGTATGTGGCCAGACGAATGAGAAACAAATGTGAAAAGCCTCTGTCAATGGCAACTCTTAGCAAACGGTTCCCTTTCATCGCTGTCATTATAGTACATGGGTCTCCTCTCCTCTAAGAGGCTGTAAACCTCAGGAGGGCAGGGCTGTGTTTTAAGCTTCCCCCCTAATAAGCTGGGTGGTGCAGTTAATGTGCTCAGCTGCTAACCTAAAGGTTAAAGGTTCCAGTCGATCCAGAGGTGCCTCGGAAGAAAGGCCTGGCAATTCACTTCCAAAACAATCAGCCATTAAAAACTCTATGCAGCGCTGTTCTATTCGGGCACACATGGGGTCGCCACGAGTGGGAATCAACTCAACGGCAACTGGTTTTGATTCCAGTAATCTAAAGAGCAGCCCCTTTCACAAAAGCACCTCAGGGCCCTTTGCAGGAGCCTGCTGACTGGGCTCAGAGGCCTCAGTCTCCTCTGTGAAATGGGCTACAACACCTGCTGTATGGGCTACTGCGAGGGTAGAAAGCACCTGCAGGTCAAGCACCCAGCACTTAGCAAGTGTTCAGGAGACAGTTCCCTTGCCCCCTCTAAGGAATGCCTCAGAAACTGGTTTTCCACCTCCAGCTAGGATGAGGGGCCCCTCCACCCAATCCCAGCCACCACCCAGAATGGCGGGACACATCTGTACCTTCTCGATGACCCGATTCCCCCCAAAGCGTGTGATGAACTCAGCTGGGGAAGCCACGGTAAAGTCTCTGTGCAGATCCAGCTTTTTGTGCTCACGGCCCCTCTTCACCAGGTGGAGTCCTGACATGCTTGGCCTGCGGATGGAACGATAAACTGCCTCAGGGAGGGGGCCAACTGGGCTGCGGGCGCAGAGCACCCCGTGTAGGGGAGATCTGGGGGCCCTGCACCTATAAAATGAACAGCAACAGAGAAGCCCACATGTCAGACCCCTCTGCTTTGCATTCCTTCTCCAGAGACCTTGAAGCACTTCATAAAGCTACTTGAGGGCAATGGCCTGATCTACCCTGAGACCAGAAGAACTAGATGGTGCCCAGCTACCACTACCAACCATTCTGACCAGGGCCACAATAGGTGGACCCTGATAGAACAGGAGAAGAATGTAGAATAGAACTCAAATTCTTAAAAAGTCCACTTACTGGACCAGTTGAGACTAGAGGACTCCCTGAGACTATCACCCTGAGATAAGCTTTAAACCTTAAACCGAAATTATTCCTTGAAGTGACCTTTCAGCTAAATAATAGATTAGCTCATAAAATAAAGAGTTATCACCCGTGAGTAATGAGCTCCTTTAAAAAATCACCTATGTAAGACCAAATGCCCAAAATTACTCTAAAGCAAAGATGAGAAGGTAAGGGGGCGGGGAAACTTGAATAATGGAAACAATACAACCAGAATGGAATGAATGAGAATGACGATACATTGCAAAAACTGTAACCAATATCACTGAATAATTTATGTACAAATTGTGAAATGGGAACTTAATGTACTGTGTAAACTTTCACCTTAAACACAATAAAATATTACTTAAAGAAAAAAAAAGACACTTGCAGGTGGGCAGCAGCTCCTGGAGGGGCCAGGGTACAAATGAAGCAGGAGGGAGCCCTTCGCCTGCCTTCAAGTATACACTTAGATTTTTAAAATCTTCAATTACCTTTCACTTTACATGATGGAACATGAGTTCTATCATTTAGGAACTCAAATAGTACCAAACAACTTAGAACAGAGGTGGGAGTTGGTGATCAGGGAGGAAGTCCACAGGGGCTCCTTGACCAGGGCAGTGGTTACATTCTAATACTTTATAGACGTATTTGTTAAATTGTATTTATATCTTCCATGTACTTTTCTGCATGTACATTTCAAATTTTTAAAAACTGAAAACAAAAAAATCTATAACAAAATAGAGGTTCCTTGCCCCACCCCTCCCCCACACCACAGAAAATCACTTTTGACTCTTTCTGGCTTTTATACATCTCCACAGTTCTAAGAAGGAGCCCTGGTGGCACACTGGTTAAAGCACTTGGCTGCTAACTGAAAGACTGGAGGTTCAAATCCACCAGCCACTCCACGGAACAAAGATGCGACAGTCTGCTTCCATAAAGATTACAGCCTTGGAAACTCTAAGGGGCAGGTCTACTCTGCCCTATAGGGTCACTGTGAGTCGGAATCAATTCAAGGCAACAGACAATGGGTACAGTTCTAAGAGGTGCAAATGGCTTAATGCTCTAGGCAGCTAACAGAAGGCTGGAGGTTGCAGTCCATGCAGAAGCACCAGGCCTGGTGATCTACTTCTGAAACGTCAGCCATGGAAAACCCTATGGAGTGCAGTTCTACTCTGACACACATGGGGTCGCTGTGAGTTGGAATCAACTCGATGGCAACTGGTTTATAGTTCTAAACGATATAAGTATGCCATTTTGTGAGTCATCAGTCTAAGACCCCATCTACAGCCTCCCTATTTTGATGAGGACTTAGCTGTCTTGCCCGGCCACCGCATCCGCTGCCCTGCCCCCAACCCCTCAACAGAGGTACGGTATACCATCACTTGGGTGAAGGAGCCCAGGTGGTGCCGTGGTTAAAGTGTTCGGCTGCGAACAGAAAGGATGGTGGTTCAAACCCACCAGCCGCTCCTCGGGAGAAAGATATGGCAGTCTGCTCCCGTAAAGATTTACAGCCTTGGAAACCCCATGGGGCAGTTCTACTCTGTCCTATAGTCTCTATAAGTTGGAATCGACTCAACGGCAGCAGGGTTTTCACAAGTAATTTGGTAAATTCAGTATTCAGTGTTTCATTAGCCTGTGATCATTATTCACAGAAGAGTTCTGTAGTATACCAAATTCTTTCTTTCATTTGTTTCCCCCCTGGAGTTAATAATGTCATCCATTTGCTTCGTGTTCGCTGCACCTGTTGCTAATTTAGCCCACTCCTTTTAATAGCCTCTAAGTACACCAAAAGCTTGGAGGCTGGAACCCACCTAGCGGCACCATGGAAGAAAGGCCTGGCAATCTGCTTCCATAAAGATGACAGCCAAGAAGATGCTATGAAGGCCAATTCTACTCTGTAACACATGGGGTTGCCAGGAGTCGGAATCAACTCGACGGCAACAGTTTTGGTTTGACACATAAAATAACAGATCAATTTCATTTTTTTTTTTTCCATTGGAGACATCCCTCCTACGATGTCTCTCTTTTCATGTGGACTGCCCGTTCTCTACGCCTCCTACAAAGCTGCCGTTCTAGGGCCTCCCTTTGCTGACATCCTTAGAATTCCCTTGGCTTTACCTCTGGGATTAGATGCATATTTGGGGGTACCTCATGGCTCCCTCTTTCTTGGTGTATTCCCTTATCTGCTGGAGCATAACCTCCAGTCATTTCATCCACTTAAAAAGATAGTATAATGGTAGGGCGCATGACAACGACAGCCTCAATGTGCCTGTAGTGCTCCTGGCTGCACCGGCCTCCCTCCTCACAATCATTCGGAGGTTTCTTCTGATTCTGTGTGGGATCACCTGTCTCCCATCTGTTGCTCTTCTTGGTTTACTTTCTTGTTTCAGTGGAAGGCATCCGCCAGTAGCTTTCTAAGAAAGGGTGTTTGGACAATAAATGTTTTGCGGGCTTGCATGGTCTAAAAATGTCTTTCTTCTGCCCTCACATTTGACCCTACCGTTTGGCTGTGTACGGAATTCTAGGAAGGAAAACCTCCTTCCGACTTCTGGAAGCATTTCGCCATTGTGTTCTGGCTTCCAGGGTTGCTAGAACCAGAGTTGTTCTGATTCCTGATTCCTGATCCTCGACTGCCATTGAGTCAGTTCCAACTCAGCAGCCCTATAGAACAGAGTAGAACTGCCCCAGGGCTTTCCAAGACTGTAATCTTTACAGACTGCAGACTGCCGTATCTTTCTCCTGCAGAGTGACTGGTGGGTTCAAACGGCCAACCTTTCGGTTAGCAGCTGAGTGCTTTAACCAGTGTGCCAGCAGGGCTCCTGATGCCCTGTAAGTGACCTGTTTTTTTTTCATCTGGAAGTTGTAGAATCTACTCTTTGTCCCCAGTATGCTATAGTTTCACACGCTGTGCCCAGGTATGAGGCTGCGAGTCTGTCAGGACCTTTCAGTCTGGAAAACTCATGTCCTGGGAAATTGCCTTCAAGTATTTCCCCCATGATTTCCTCACCTCCTTTTTCTCTATTCTTTCCAGAAGTCCTATTATTTGGATGTTGACATTACTGGACTGGCCCTTTAATTGTTTTTTATTTTCCCCTCTCCTATTTTCTCTCTTTATTCTCCTGTGTGATTGCCTCATCCTCACTGTCTCACTGTGCGGCTGAGTTTTTCATTTCTGCAATTATGGTTTTAATGTCCAAGAGCTTGTTTTTGGTCTTCAAATGCTCCGTTTTTTATAGCGTCCTGTTCTTATGTGTGCTATACCCTCTCTGACTTCTATGCGATCAATGATAGGGTTTTTTGTTGTTTTTTCTTAAAGTTCTCCTGGCATGGTTTCTGTTTCTTCCAAGTTTCCTGTGACCATTTCTTTGGGCCCTGTCTTCCATATTAGGAACTGGACTCAAATGTTTGAGAAGCCCTGAGAAGCCCTAGTTACCTCAAGACTAAACCAAAAAAAAAAAAAACCAACCAAATTCGTTGCCATTGAGTTGATTCTGACTCATAGTGACCCTACAGGACAGAGTAGAACTGCCCCATAGGGTTTGCAAGGCTGTAATCTTTATGGAAGCAGCCTGCCACATCTTCCTCCTGCAGAGTAGCTGGTAGGTTCGAACTGCTGACCTTTCAGTTAGCAGCTGAGCACTTAACTATTGCACCACCATGGTAGGGACTAACGAGCAAGCGAGAAGCACAGAGCCTGTGGGTGTGGCTGGCTGACTGTGAGCTTCAACATAGGGTGATCTGGAAGGGTTGTTTGTTGGGGAGCTCCATGTCAGTATCTTTAACGTCTTCCACCCTCGCTGGTCCGATTCCCTAGGAAAAAGTCTTTTGGTCTTCTGTCTGGAGGACAAAGGTTGGCTGGGGAGAAGAGGGGGTGGACAGGCTGGGCAGTTCTCAGGATCAGTACCTACACAGATCCTTATCCCGTTGCTTGGGATACAGGCCCCACGCCCTCAACTGTGCCCATCAACCCCCAGAGTCCCAAGGCCTTCTATCTTTCCCTCTAGAGAATGAACTGCTGCCTGCTTCTGCTGGGACAGAGGTGGGGTGGTCCCCCAGCCACATGGAGCAGGGGAGGGAATCTAGGACTATTTTACCCAATCCTTCTTATTTTGGTACCCCTGTTCACCCCTCCCCTTCCAGAGGTACAGATGCTGCCAGCTTCTGCATCTGCAGGGGGTCTGCAGTCCAAGTCCCGTAGGTTCTCAGCCTTCCTCGCTGCTTTAGGATTCGGCCTTTTTGGTTCTACTGAGCCAGTTACCACTCGTTCAGCCACTTTCTGGCTTCCAAAACGTGCTTGCTAATATTCCCTCTTGTTCTCCCTGTCTTGACGAATTTCTATCTCTTTTTAAAAATTAATTAATTTTAAAAAGCTCCCTGCTGCCGTTGCGGTGGGATTTTGTAGGAGAGAACCAGTGTGTACGCTCAGTTCACCATCTTAACCTGATAATGGGGTGTTCAAGCTGGGGAGACGTCTGCTAGGAATTAGTTAGAGGTTAATGACCCAGATGTGTGTCCCGCAACTGTGTCATCCGGCACCTTAGGAGGCCAAGGCTAGACGGGGTCAGGAGCCAAAAGTCTCGGTGAAGAACCGATGGGTCACGATGATCACCACCAGCCCGCCACCATAGATTTGTCAAGCTATTAGCTTGTTAACGTAGACATGACCATCCCAGGTATACACCCAGGAGAAGTGAAAGCAGGAACGCCAACAGAAACCTGCATAGCAATGTTCACCGCAGCTCTATTCACAATAGCCAAAAAGTGGAAACCACCAAAATGTCCATCAACAGATGAATGGATGAATACAATGTGGCACATCCATACAATGGTATATTACTCGGCCATGAAGAGAAATGAAATCCGGATGCATGCCACAACAAAGAAGGACCTTGAAAACATCACACTGAGTGAAATAAGTCAGTCACAAAGGAACAGATACTGGATGATCTCACCTACATGAAATAAGCAAAGATATAGAAACCAAAGATTATTAGTGGTTACCAGGGGTGGAAAGGAGGGGGAAGGGGGAGTTTTTGCTTAGGGAGCATTAGTTATGTTAATGGTGGTGGAATGATTTGGAAAAGGATAATAAGAATGGTTGTACAACATGAAGAATGCAATCAGCGTCACTGAATTATACACGTAAAAAAAAAAAAAAGTAGACATGACAGCCTTTTATTTGTGTGAGCAGTGAACAGCAAAGCTGGAAGTAAATAAGCAAGTGAGGAAGAGTGATTCCATTTCTGCTGCCGTTAGTTGCCATTAAATTGGCTCCAACTCCTGTTAGTCTGTTGGACTGTGATGGACTGCATGTTGCTATGATGCTGGAAGCTATGCCACTGGGATTTCAAATAACAGCAGGGTCACCCAAGGTGGACAAGTTTCAGCAGAGCTTCCAAACTAAGATAGACTAGAAAGAAAGACCTGGTGATCTACTTCTGAAAATCAGCCAACGAAAACCCTCCGGATTACAACAGAATATTGTTCAATATAGTGCTGGAAGATGAGCCCCCAGGTTGGAAGGCACTCAAAATTAACAGTGGCCGCAACAATGGACTGCAGTATACCAACGATCATGAAGATGGCACAGGACTGGGCGATGTTTTGTTCTGTTGTACATGGGTTCCATTTTACAAATGGGGAAACAGAGACCTGGCTAGGCAAAATGGGTCACCCAACAAGCCAGCACCCTGGGCTGTTTCCATCACACCAGACCTACCCTTTTACAGGGTAGGCTGGAAATGTTGGGTTTGGACATCTTCTGCTATATAGTCTCTGTGTTCAGTACAGATCTCTCTCCTCACCTCCCACCTCTGGGGACAAGACTAAGCCATGGGAAGAGCCTTCTACAACCCTGTAGCCTGCAGTATCACCCCCATTAGGAGCCAACAAAAGCTTCACCGTCAGAGATGAAGAAACAGACTTCTAGGCCAAAGGATCAAAAAGAGAAATGAATGACAGAAACCCACCATGTTTATCTACCACAATCAACAGGCTACATATTTTCAATTAAGGTTTTCTCTGTTCAGCTGGGCTTAAGCATAGTACCTGAACGAACGGATGGATGGACAAATGAACAAATGGTTTCTGGCCCTTGAGATGGCCTCGTTGCCTCCCATAAACTGCAAGCAGATTTTCTTCTACAACTCCCAGCACTGAGCTGCGGAAATGAAACAGGACTTACAAAAGTACTTTGGAAGGTCAATATCACCTTGCAAATGTGAATGGTGCTTTTATCATAACTGTATTTCAATAACCAGCGAGTTCAGCTTGTTTTTAAGAACTTTATTTACTTACAAAAACAGGCAGGTCTGAGGGCTACAATTTGCCAACCCCCAATCTAGAGAAACAGACACCAAAATGTTAACAGTGGTTATCTCAGGGTGGTTGGATGATGGGTGGTTTCTGTTCTCTTTTCTTTGCCTGTACTTCCTAAATTTTCTGCAGTGACATACTATTTTTCAATAAGAAAAAAAAAGTTATTAAAACCATCTATATGAGACCAAAAGGTCAATAATTACTCTAAAGCAAAAATGAGAAGGGGGCAGGGAAACTAGAGCACTGGGAACAGAACAACCAGAACGTAACTAAAGAGAATGTTGACACGTTGTGAAAAATGCAACTGATGTCACTGAACAATTTGTATAGAAATTGTCAAATGGGAACCTAATTTACTGTCAACTTTCACTGAAAACACAATATTATTTAGAAAGAAAAAGGTTATTAATTTTGTTAACAGAGATGCCCAAAGCCAAGGCCATTCCAGTGTCCTTTGCCAAGGCACTCGGTTAATCTCATCTGCAAAATGGGGATGATAATAGCACATATCTCACAGGGTTGAGAGGATTAAATGAGTCAATACACAGAAAGCAACAGAGGAGTGCCTGGTGCACAAAAATGCTGGATAATTATTTCCATGTGGAATTCCAAGATGGTCAGGGACTGTTGATCTCTCTCTGCCCCTTGCTCCATGAAGCCCAGGGTCTGCTCCCCAACCGTCCACTCTCCTCACTCCTTCCATGGCCTTCCCTGACTAGCTAGCTTTATCCTTTGGCCTCAGAAAGGCCAACAAACATACAAACATTAAAACTCTCGCAATCTGACCTAAAGCTCAACAAAGAAAAACTCAACCATTAGAAAACCACCATGTTGTGTCCAGAGAAAAACCATTCGTGGCCACCATTTTGATATCAAATCTGGCGACAGAGCCCCTCTAATCACAAGCCAGTCAAAACACACAATCAGTCAACACACAATGCTATCAGAATGATCTTCTTTCAAGTCTCCCAGGCTAGCGGCTATTTTGATCTGTTTTTGACAAAGTTGGAGGCAAACCAATGTTGGCTCTAGAGGACTGACCTTCAGCCGGCATTTGCCCCAGTTGACGGAGGAGCACCCTAAGATGAACACTGCTGCACATAAGCCCAGTGCTAAGCCCTGTCCTTATATGGGCGGGCAAGGGTGGGGGCTGAAATGCTCCATGGTGACTTTGGAAATGGCTTCAGGTGCAATCAACTATGCAGTAGATGTTGTCAGCCAAACACCAAACACAGGCAGCTGCCTGAGCACACGACCTGACAGAACCACGTTGGGGAGGGAGAGAAGAAACATTCCTGAGTGTCCGCTGAGGGTCAGATACAGGGGTCTTCTCACTGACTCCGCACAACTCTGTTCATGATGAGGAAACCGAGGCTCAGAGAAGGCCAAGGGACTTAAGCCACACATTCGACAAGTAGCAGAGCTAGGATTCTAATCCAAATCTATCTGACCCCCAAAATCTAATTTCGTGGCAGAAAGATCAGATTATGTGGGATAAATGGGAGCACCTCTATCGTCTGAACATTAAAAAACAAATACTTGCTTTTGAGAGGCAGTACGTATAATGCAGAGTCCCTGGGTGGTGCAAACAGTTAAGGTGCTTGGCTGCTAACCAAAAGGTTGGAGGTTCAAGTTCACCCAGAGGTACCTCAGAAGAAAGGCCTGGTGATCTACTTCTGAAAAAAATCAGCCACTGAAAACTCTATGGAGCACAGTTCTACTCTGACACACGTGGGGTCTCCATGAGTTGGAACTGAAACGCGATGGCAACTGGTATTGGTATGTGTAATGCAAGGTTCTCAACGGGATGACTTTGCTTCCCCAGGGACACTGGGCAATGTCAGGAGCATTTCTGTTGTCACACCTTGGGGGTGCTCCTAGCAACCAGTGGGTACAGGCCAGGAATGCTGCTCAATATCCTACAATGCACAGGACAGCCCACACCACAAAGAATGATCCAGCCCAAGTGTCAATAGTCGGTGGCTGAAAAACCCTGGTAGACTGGCGCCATCCTCTTGTGCTCTGAATCCAGAATCCACCACCTATGAACTGTACAATCCTGGGCAAGTTACTTCAATACCTGTGCCTGGGTTCCCTCACAGGATGGAAACATTAGTAATATTAATAGTATCTGCCCCATCAGGCTGTCGTCTGGGCTCAGCACAGGGCCTGGCCCACAGTCAGGCCTCAGCCACTTTGCTCTGGTACCTCTTTCCAGTGGAGCCATCAAGGAGCCCAGGAGTGAGGACTTGGGCTCAGGCCCTGACTGTAACCAGCCCAGTGAGCTATCTGCAGTCTACGTTAAATTCCTTACCCTCTCTCTTCTTTTATAACACAGGGATGGCAACAGCACCCTGGGGGCCCCTGACTGCTGGGAGCTGAGAGCTGATGGCAGCGAAGGCAGCTGCTGCGCCGTGCAACGCTTGCAGGGCCAAACGTCCTACTATCACCAAGCAAGTAAGCACGAAAGGACATTGTGTAACCAAGACTGATAGCTTTAACTTACCTTTCAGACAGCACAAAACTGGGATCCCAGAAAAATAGAGCCTGAGAAATGTCTCAGGTCACCCACTCCACAGTGGATGGCCTCTTTAGCCAGGCCAGGGGTGGGCAAACTACAGTTCCAGGGCCAAATCTAGCCCATCAACTGTTTTTGTATGACCCACAGGCCCACAGGCTAAGAATGGTTCTTACAACTTTAAATGGCTGGGGGGAAAAAAAAATCACAAGAAGGGTATTCTGTGACATGAGAAAATATATGAAATTCACAATTCAATGTCCATAAATAAGGTTTTGCTGGAACATAGCCATGCCCATTTGTTTATATATTGTCTATGGCTGTTTTCCTAGGGGCGGTGCAAATGGTTAACATGCTCAGCTGCTAACCAAAAAGTTGGAGGTTCGAGTCTACCCAGAGGTACCTAAGGAGAAAGGCCTGGTAATCTACTTCCGAAAAATTAGCCACTGAAAACCCTATGAAGCACACTTCTACTGATGCACATGGGTTGCAAGAGTCAGAGTCAACTTGATGGCAACTGGTTATTGGTTATATGGCTGTCTTCATGCTCTAATGGTGGAGATAAATAGTCCTGACAGAGACTATATGGCTGGCAAAGCCTGAAATATTTATTAGCTGGCCCTTCAGAGAAATAGTTTGCCGACCCCTGAGCTAGGAAGCATTTTTCAACCCTGACTGCATAGCCTACCACCTGAGGAGCTTTAAAAAATACTGATGCCCTAACAAGTTCATAAAGAAAATGTTCTACATCCTACTTTGGTGAGTAGCGTCTGGGGTCTTAAAAGCTTGTGAACAGCCATCTAAGACACTCCACTGATCCCAACCCATCTGGAGCAAGGAAGAATGAAAAAAAACAAAGACACGAGGGAAAGATTAGTCCAAAAGACTAATGGACCACAACTACCACAGCCCCCACCAGACTGACTCCAGTACAACCAGATGGTGTCTGGCTACCACCACTGACTGCTCGGACAGGGATCACAATAGAGGGTCCCCATAGAGCTGGAAAAAAATGTAGAACAAAATTCTAACTGACAAAAAAAAAAAAGACCAGACTTACTGGTTCTGATAGAGACTGGAGAAACCCCAAGAGCATGGCCCCCTGACACACTTTTGGCTCAGTACTGAAGTCACTCCCAAGGTTCACCCTTCAGCCAAACACTGGACAGGCCCATAAAACAAAATGAGACTAAATGAGCATACCAGCCCAGGCGCAAGGATGAGAAGGCAGGAGGGAACAGGAAAGCTGGTAATAGGGAACCCAAGGTCGAGAAGCGGAGAGTGTACATGTCGTGGGGTTGGCAACCAAAGTCACAAAACACTATGTGTACTAATTATTTAATGAGAAACTAATTTGCTCAAGTACAATTTTAAAAAAAAAACAACTGATGCCCGGGCCCTACTCTGGACTAATTAAATCAGGATCTGGGGGTGGGGTGGGGGGCGGGGTGGAGATCCAGGCATCTACATTTTTCCAAAGCTCCCCAGGAAAATCTAATGTGCATCCAGGGGTGAGAACCACTAACAGATCAACAATGGACATTTCCACACAGGCAGCTGGCCAAGACTCTGAGCAGAATCTCCACGCGGTGACATCACTCACGATGGGATACTACAGGACTCGAAGAAGACCAGACTCTTCTTCCTCCCCCTCCCCAGCTTATTTCACAGCATTCAACTCAGTCTCCTCCAAGAAGCCCTTCTCCAAGCATAGACGCCACATTTATTTCTCCAGCCCCTGAACTCCGATACTGTTCACGCTCCAAGGGACACTGTTCAGCATGTGGGACCTTGCCTACTTACTCCTTGTGGCTCCTCAGCTAGATGGCCAAGGCCTTTAAGACAGGATCCCAAGCCCTCTGGCACTCTGGAAGACTTCTGCAACAGAACCCTGTCATCACTGTCATCAGTTAAGGCAAGTGTTTGTGCTGACCCAGGACAGTGCCAAGGCCAACAACTCTAGAGTATGGGGAGATCAGGTACACTGCTGGGCACTAGGGCTGGACAGCCTCATAACCCTGTCAGGAGTCTCCCCTTTGACAGATGAGGAAACCGAGGTTTAAAGGGTTGAGGGTACTTGGTCAAGGTCACAGGGCTACTAAGTGTCAGAGTCAGGTTGTCTAACTCCATCTTTTTAGCAACTCTAAGTCAAGAGAAGAAGCCAGGAGAATGAACAAGTTTGTTTTAGAAGTACAGCCAGAGTGCTCCTTAGAAGCAAGGATGGAGAGACTTCATCTCACGTTCTTTGGACATGTTATCAGGAGGGACCAGTCCCTGGAGAAGGACGCCATGCTTGGTAAGGGAGAAAGTCAGCGAAAAAGAGGAAGACCTACAACAAGATGGATTGACACAGTGGCTACAACAATGGCTCAAACATAGCAACGACTGTGAGGATGGCACGGGGCCTGGAAGTGTTTTGTTCTGTCGAGCATAGGTCACTATTAGTCGGAACTGACTCGACAGCACCTAACAACAACAACAAGCTAAGAGATGAAAGATTCAGCCACCTAATAAAGCATTTCGTATTATTATAATTACAGCCACCACACATCTTGGATTTGCCAACATAATTCCAACCTCTTCCAAATTTATTCTTTTAGATTAAAGTGGTTTGCAAAATGTATTCTTTGGGATTAAAGTATGCAATTAAATGTGATTCAAGATTTATATGTTAAACTTTTCAAGTAAACAGCTTTACAGATCAGGGGAAAAAATTATCCTTTGCAAACCACACAGTCAGTGATTTGGGTACACTCTAGGAACTGAGTGGTTTTGCCACAGGAGTCAGATCACACCCCCAAACATAGAAGAAACCTGACCTCCGTGCTCCATGAGAGACTCCGTGTGCAAGAAACTCCGTGATCCAAACCCCAGCTCTCTGTACCTTACAGGACCTTTCCTCAGTCACAGCTGTGAGCACCCCAGTGAGGGTCTGTTAAGTCTCCTCTGAAGAAGGACCAAAGAACTGGAAGGTCCAGCCTTCCTTCTGTCCGCCTGGCAGCATGTCTTTCTGAACCTTCCATCTGTGGAGCTAAACAACCTCTGAGCCCCTTCCAGCTTCACAAATCCTTATTTCCCTGGAATGGTCTCAAGTTGCAGCAACTTTTTAGTTACGCAGCTGGGTCCTCTACCTTCTGACTAGTTCAGCATTAGGACAGGCATCTCATTATTAAACTGTTCACCATGGTGACCCTGCTGGTATTTGAAATATCAGTGTCATAGCTTCCAGCATCACAGCAACACACAAGCCATTACAGTACGACAAACTGACAAATGGATGGTGAGCAGGTTTCAGTGGAGCTTCCAGACTAAAACAGATTAGGATGAAAGGCCTGGCAATTTAGTTCTGAGAATTAGCCAGTGAAAACCAGAATATTGTCTGATACTGTGCTGGAAGATGAGTCCTCTAGGTTAGAAGGCACTCAAAATCAATGACTCATCCATCCCCTGAGTACACTTTTTAGCGAAATAACAGACTGGCACACAAAATAAAGGATGTTATCCATGAGTACAGTGCTCCATTAAAAAATCATCTATATGAGACCAAAAGGTCAATAATTACTCTAAAGCAAAAATGAAAAGGGGGCAGGGAAACTAGAGTACTGGAAGCAGAACAACCAGAACGCAATTAAAGAGAATGTTGATGCATTATGAAAAATGTAACTAATGTCATTGAATAATTTGTGTAGAAATTGTCAGATGGGAACCTAATTTGCTACGTAAACTTTCACCAAAAACAATAAAACATCATTAAAAAAAAACAAAAAACAGTGGACTCAAGCATACCAGTGATCATGGGGATGGCACACAACTGGGCAATGTTTCATTCTGTTATACATGAGATTGCCATGACTCGGAGCCAGCTTGATGGCAACTAACAACAACATATTTTTAAAGAAAAAAGTTGTTATCTCAAAGCAATAGAACCTGGAGGCCTACAGAGTAGGCCCTTTGGGTTATGAATGCAAATCCCAGTTCTGCTCTTACCAGCCCCAGGGCCTCAATTTCACCACTTCGTGCCCCATCCTGGTGTTGTGAAGAGCCCATGAGATCGCACCCACCAAGCTCTCAGCCTGGACTGCTGAAAGCACCCCAGGAATGGTAGCAGTTATACTGTTGCATCTGTCTGCCTTGAGTTTGAGTTACTGAGATGACATCCAGTTCCCCCATTGCATGAGGAGTCCCTGGAGGTAAGAGGTCATAGCTCCCAAATATTTTTGTGTCCCTTCCTGTTCCCAGATGCAGGCCTGACACGTAGGTGTTCAGGGACTGCTTATGGATCAAGTAAATTGATCCTAAGAAAATAACAAAGAATGGAAGCAGAGATTTGGCTACTTTATAATAGCAAAAAGAAAAAAGAGAAATAGACTAAATATCCACCAACTGGGTATTGGTCATTCATTTTACAGTATACCCACTTAAAGTAAACACTATGGACCCAGTAAAAAGTGTGCTGTAGATAAGGGGTTCGCAAACTCTTTCTATAAAGGGCTGGACAGTAACTAGGTTTCATGGATCAGATAAACTCTGTCCAATCCTGCCACTGAAACACGAAAGCAGACACAGACAGTACATAAACGAATGAATGTGGCTATGTCCCAATCAAACTTTACTGATGGAAACCGAAATGTGAATTTCAGGTAACTCTCATGTGTCACAATATAGCATTCTTCTGTTTTTTTGTTTTGTTTTGTTTTAATCCATTTGAAAATGTAAAAACCAGTCTTAGCTCACAGGCCATACAAAACGAGGCCGGGAGCCACCATTTGCCAAACATGATGGTAGAAGAATACTTCATGTTTAGTAAAAGCGTAAGTTACAACATATTCTGTGCGGTTCAAGTTTACAAATAAAAGCGTATCTGCACAGAAAAAAGGCTGCAAGGATAGACAACTGTTAAGAAAGATTATGGGTTGTGGAATATGGATGATGTTTGTTCCTTTTTGCTTATTGATAAATTTCTAAATTTTGAAAAAAACTAATAAGTGCTCAGGCACAGAGATGTCTACCCTGATCCGCTCAAAAAATGACCTTGGGCGTGATACCTGCTCAGGTCCAGCTGGATTCCCCCTAAGCTTCACAATCACTAGGCCTTAAAAAGACCAGGCTTCCACAGCCATCCTCTTTCTCAAGGATAGGGAGAAAGGGTGGCCTCCCACAGGTCAATCTTGAGGCACACGTGATCTCCTGGGTGCACCCCCACTCCAGTCAACGTCTCTGCCAAATGGAGCTGGACTCTCCCAGCTCTTCTCCAGCCAAGAGCGGCTAACATCTTTGCAAGGCGGGCTCCATCTCCCATCGGCAGAAGCGAAGCCTGCACTCCCTGGGGAGGGCTGGTGGGGGGTGGGGGTGGTGAGGGTTAGACAAGAGGGTAGTGTTGGCAAGGGGACACTCGGCCGTCTCACGCGGGGGGTGGGGGCGCGCGAGGGGGGTGCATAAGTCTGTAAAAGGCTACCGAACGGTCAGTATATTAAAGGAGCAGGCTTACTTACTTTACTTTGCGATCAGGGAAACAGACCTTGCACTTGGCAGGACTCATGCTGACAGCCCCGCCGACCAATCCCACCGGGTTCCTGCAGGGGTGCAAAGCATGCACCCCCTAACCCTCTGAGGTAGACCCGGGCCCTGGGACTCAGCAAGGCAGCCAAGTGGCGACGTGGAGGTGAAGGCGCGATTCCACAGCGACTTTGGCTCGATTCTGCGGCAGCCGGCAGGCGCCTAACTCCACGCCGCGCCTCCTCCATCCCGAAATGCGCGCTGCGTGCCAGTGTCGGGGATCGACGCGCCCGCCCGGGTCCCGCCCCGCGCAACCCCTCCTAGACCGGCCCGCCCCTGGCCCCGCGCCCCACCCACTGGACCGGGCCCCGCGTTCCGCCCCAGACCGGCCCCGCCCCTGGACTGGCCCAGGCAACGAGCCCAGCCAATCGCAGAGTGGCCGCTGACCTTGGGCGCGGGTGAAACCAAAAAAACCCTTTGCGTGGAACAGATTCGTCTCCCAGCTATCCTACAGGACAGAGTAGAACGGCCCCATAGGATTTCCAAGGAGCGGCTGTGGATTGGAACTGGTGACCTTTTGGTTAGCAGCTTGAGCTCTTCACCACTGCGCCACCAGAGCTCTCCTTGGGCTCCTACCTCCCAACCCCACTACCCTGGCTGTGGTACGCGAGTTCTAGGACGGACTACCGTGACATATGGGCAGCTGGAGAAAATTCTGAAGCACATAGCACGTTTGAATACACACACAATAGGGAAGTGGTGGAAAATGCGGGCAACTTAAAAAGAGAGGTGCCCCCACTCTGCCTGTTAAAAGCCCCCTTGGTCAAGTCAGCTTTCGCTTCCACTTTCCTGCTTTTGCTTATTCTTTCAATTCTTCCGCAGGTACGCGTTTGCTCCACACTCTCCCAGTGAGCTTCCGGGATACACCTTGAGCCCCTGGGGTCCCCTAGTAAAGTGAGGGCCACACACAGTGGCCCTAAATAAACTCTTGATAAGACTAACAAGCATATGCTGTGCCTTCCGTGCCTTTGTCTCATTTAACCTTCACAGCAGTCCTATTGTGTTTATCCACACTATACAGATAAGGAAACCAAGGCCCACGTGGGAAGTGGGTTGCCCAGCTCACAGAGCCGGTGATTTGAACTCAGACAAACTGATGCCAGTTAGGATGAATGCATGCTTTTCCAAGTAGTTACAATAAACACAAAGTATCCTAAACACTGCTGCTCAGAAAACAGAGCAATAATAATAAATGTAACCTAGGTTCACAAACACAAGCAAACAAACACTAAATAGTGTAAATTTTTGCGAATAATTTCCTTTCAAAAGACGCAGGCAGGGCCAAACCTCCAGGGGGCGCCATTCGCGTGGCCACAATGTGAACAGCGACTCCCCTGGAGTTGTAAAGCCTGAGAACACCGGTTAGTTGTTCTCAAACCATATGTTAAACATGTCTACAACTGGTTTAAAACAAACAAAAAAATAAGTGAATAAAATTCTCAGTTCTTCAGAGTTTCTAGAAGGTCCTTCATGGCCCTTCTTCTCCAAAAAAGAAACCCACATTAGGCTGACTTCTTTTTGACAGTTTCAAACTCAACCCAAAAAGTATTACTCTCTCAAATGACTCAAATTTAAATGTGTTGTTAGTTGCCGTCAAGTTGATTCCAACTCATGGAGACCCATGTGTGTAAAGTAGACCTGCTCCATAGGGTTTTCAAGGCTGCGACCTTTCAGAAGTGGATTGCCAGGCCTTTCTTCCGAGGGGGGGATTCGAACCACCAACCTTTAGGTTAGTAGTTGTCGAACGCTTAACCGTTCATGCCACCCAGGGACTAAATTCAAATTTAACCAACTCAACATAGGAAGAGCATTAAAATCGGGAAATAGCCTATATCAGCCCATTTGCTACCCAAAGTCAGTCAGAATCATACGGAAGAGAACTGCTCGCCACTTGACGGGCATTGCTCTATTTTTTAATTTTCCGTTTTTGCCCAAACCCCAACACTCCTTGGAACCCTGTATTTTAACTTCTCTGTTTAGACATCCTTAGAGATAGCCTAATCCACCTTGCTTTTTACCTGGGGCTCTCCAGAAAGGGATTTCACTTAGATATGGGTGGTTTTGTGCTTCATCAGAGGTATAATAACTTGGATTTTTCTCTACCTGCGTCATCTGTAGGAACAGAAGGCAGGAGGGAAAGAATAATGTGCACACCCATGCACAACACCACCGTTATGCAAACATCAACAGTTGGGGTTTGCAGTGAAGCAGTTCAAAGGCGGCTGTAGGTGTAATCTTGGGCTACAAGCTCTTCCTCTCAGACTTGTCAAAAGTTAAATTTTACTTGCTGGTATTGCAGAGGGAAAACCCAGGTCAGTGAAAATACATACACACAACATCAACAAGAAAATGCAGTGTGCACATGAGTAACAGCATAGCGGAAGGACCCGTGGAAGGGCTGGCCTTGGTCCTGTACCTACCTGCTGTGTGACCTTGGGCAAATTCTTTCTCCCCACATCCTTATCTAGAACATCATCCACTATAACATGCTTTCATTAAAAAGGAAAATAAAATGAAATAATCCCTTTTAATATATGATGGTAGGAAATGTTATATTAAGTATAGAGCAGAAGTGAATCATTTTTCTAAAACAGGATACTGATGGTTGAGGAAGGGGGAAAGAAGTCATCATTTTTAGATGCTCTTTAACAAAAATCAGTTGCTGTCGAGTCAATTCAAACTCATGGCAGCCTCATGTGTTAGAGTGGAACTGTGCTCCATAGGGTTTTCGGTGGCTGATTTTTTGGAAGTAGACCATCAGGCCTTTCTTCCAAGGCACCTCTGGGTGGACTCAAACCTCCAACCTTTCAGTTAGCAGCTGAACACATTAACCTTTGCACCACCCAGGGACGCCGACTGCTCATTGCCCTGGATTTTTTAATAGCTGACCTTGCCCAAACCTCAAAAAGGACAATTCAAAGAGAGGGATCCCTTTTCTTAAGCTCCCGGAAATTATTTCAGGAGCTAAAGTGATTTGAAAATTGGGTTTCTGCCAGGTTCTTCCAAAATAACTAAATGAATAATTAAATACAAACCTTATAGAAAGATACCTGACACTCTATTCAGGGACAAATAAAAACACGTGCATGGTGATGGTAGCACAACATGGTGAATATAACTAATGTCACTGAATTCTATACTTAAAAATGGTTAAAATGGCAAACTTTTTGTTATATATATTTTATCACAATAAAATTTAAAAAAAAAATAAGCCCCTCTCACCAAAAAGAAAAAAAAAGAAAACAACAACAACCGTAGACAGCTTAAAGTTTTAGGACCTGATTACTACCTGGAACTGGAGCCCTGGTGGTGCAGTGGTTAAGTGCTCAGCTGCTAACCAAAAGACTGGCAGTTCAAATCCACCAGCCGCCCCTTGGAAACCCTATGGGGCAGTTCTACTCTGTCCTATAGGGTCGCTATGAGCCAGAATCGACTCGACAGCAATGGATTTACTACCTAGAGCTGGTGAGAAGAAGGGAAAATGGTGACGGTCACCAGGAAGCAGCGGGGCTGCTCCCACTGCGAGCTCACCCAGGGTTCTATTTGGGGGGGCGATGCCACATGCCTCACCCCAGTTCAGTTCCCTGATGTTCCCTAAACTTCCGGGCAGGGCCCCCCTCCTTCATGTCCAGACCCCACAGACCCTCACTCTCCTTCCTGGGTCACCAGCCTGCGTGGCTAAACCTCTCTTACCTCAAGACTCCCAACACAGAAGGGGAGGTTTTGGAAGTGTGGGGTTGGGGGAGCCCCAGCACCTGTGGGCTACTGTCATTTTATCAGGGCACTTCACCTGACTTTTCGCTTGCTCTTCCTCCTCCACGAACAAAGGTTGTTACATCTTAAAGGCATGTGCCTGGCCAGGGCTCGGGAATGGCCAGGGTCACAGGCAATGACTTTGGGGGTGGCCAATTCAACTGATGGGAGCTGGACGAGCCTCTGGGCTGGCTGCACCAGACATCCCCCACCCTGCGATCTCAACAATCCTGTGAGGTAGGCACTATTATTATCCCGCTTTGACAGAGGAGGAACTGCGGCTCGGAGAGGTAATGAGACTGGTCTGAGATTTGAACCCAGACCTGGCTGACTCTGGGACCTGGGTCCTTCCCCTGACACTGAGCATCTTATTTAATCATGATCACGCTGGGATAAAGACTATACGCGACGTTTTTCAGCTAAAAGAGTTAACTGCCAACTCATGAAAATGCTGTTCATTTCAGAGTTTGTCTTAATTTCAAGGCTGCGGCTGAGGGATTCTGAACCTGCTGCATTCCATTCAGTCCACACATGCAGCCCACAGGGTAGGTACTATGAGTCAGAGGTGGCTTTGAGCCTGGGTATCTTACCCCAGGGCCCACTTGCACTAACCACATACTTCTTTCTAAATAAAATGGGATCCCTCTGAACAGCAGTCTTCTATAACCTTCATTTAGAAGTATGTCGGCAACTATTTTTGCCACACCATGTAACGTTCTCACTAGCTTCGTTTCTAAGGGCTGTATGCGAATGCCAAATCTTGGGAACTGTTTCAAATCCAAGGAAAGGCCAAGTCCCAACACCTGCTCCAAGATGAACCTAAAGGGGAACAGAGGGCAGAGATCTCAACAGATAGTATGAAGTCAATGGATGTAAATTTTTAGCTAGCCCTTGTCAGGTGAGAAAAAAATGCAACTTTTTATAACCATATGAAAGACAAAAGAGTTGTTCTGATGCCAGAAGCTATGATCCCTGTATTTTAAATACCAGCAGGGTCACCCATGGTGGACAAGTTTCAGTGGAACTTCCAGACTAAGACAAGCTAGGAAAAAAGGCCTGGTGATCTACTTTTGAAAATCAGCCAGTGAAAACCCTGTGGATCACAACAGAATACTGTCCAGTATAGTGCTGGAAGATGAGCCCCCTCGCTTGGAAGGGACTACACCATAGCCGCAACAATCGACTCAAACATACCAATGATCATGAAGATGGTACAGGACCAGGTAACATTTTGTTCTATTATACATAAGGTCGCCATGAGTTGGAGCCGACTTGACGTCAGCTAACAACAATGAAGACAGAAGAAAAATTCAAAGTTGGAGTTTAATCCCAGGACTAGTCTGCCAAGTCACAGACTACATGCCAACAGAGTTTTGTGACAACAGAAATTCTACTGCTGCTAAAGAGCAACAGCAAAATGGCTTTTCATCCATCCATCCACCCATCATCCAGCTATCCATCCATCCATCTATCCATTCATTCATTCCTACACTCATTCACTCATCAATTGCTTTGCATGTCCTGGGAATGCAGAATTCTGCCTTTGGCAAGCTTGTGTTGCTCCTTTTATTCATGCACTTGACAAATGTTCGTTGAGTCTCTATGAAGCAGCACTAGGCTAGGCAGTGGGGAGCAGAAACCTTGATGAGTACGGACAAATATGGCCCTGCCTTCATGGTGCGTGCAGTCTAGCACCAGGAGACAGGTGACAACCAAGTAAACAAATAAGGAAACTTATATGAGACACTATCTCAAGGAGTGAATGTTGTGAAGACAACAAACCGGGCTGATTGATCAAGAAACTGAGGCAGGGGAGGGGAGGAGGGGAGGGGTGAAATACTTGAAAGGTGGAGGGGGACAGGGAGGTGACTTTGATAAGCCAGCAGGCAAAGAGCTGGGGCCGAGGCAGGACCAGCTACATAATTTGCAGGGCCCAGAGCAAAATGAAAAGGCGGGCACCTTGTTCAAAAATCTTTAGGAATTTCGAGAAGGGACCACAGAGCATGAAACCAAGCTAGAGGCCCTAGCGGTGAAGTGGTTAAGTGCTTGGCTGCTAATCAAAGGGTTAGCAGTTCAAATCCATCAGCTGCTCCTTGGAAACCCTATGGGGTCACTATGAGTTGGAATCGACTCAACGGCAATGGTTTTTGTTTTTGTTTTGTTTTGTTTTTTGGGGGGCCTTCTAAGCACAAGACCCTGAATGACTGACCACAGAGGGGGCACACACAAGAAGCCAGCCCTGGTGGGAGGGCTGGGGTGGGGGAGGGGAGCATTTCAGTGCAGAGGGAACAGCGAGCGCAAAGGCCAGAATGGTGATGGGACAGTGAGTGTTCTGGGATAATAAGGTCACAGCAGGAAGGAGAAGGCCCTTTGAAGACTGCTTCAGAAAGAGCTTCCTCCCGAACCACAAAACTAAACACATGTGTTTTCCATCTATTCCAAGCTGATCTCACAATTGGCAGCCTGGAGGAAGGGGCCAGTGTGGGCCACCAGGAGGTGGCCTTCCAGAGAGGAACAAAAAAACTCCAAACCAAACTCGTTGTGGTCAAGTCAACTCCAACTCATAGCGACCCTATAGGACAGAGTAGAACTGCCCCATAGGGTCTGAGGGAAAGAAGGCTAAAACAGAAGGGAGGTTCTCTCTGCTGGCAAAGTTGTGGTTGATGGCTCTTCTCTTATCACTGCTTTCCTGCATGTCCCAAATGGTCTACCTGGAACTTCTACGTTACATTTGTAATTTGGGGTGGGGGGTGGGGAAGGTTTCTAATGTAAAAAGCCACGGATTGTGTCCCTGGGATAGTCCCACCTGCTAGGGACCTATGGGTATCCGTTGCCAAAAATCACAGGAATGGGTGTAGGTTACCTTATCCAAGTTTCTGCTTTTTTAGGCCTTACAGGGGAAAGCATGTTTTCTTGTTGCTAGTTCCATGTCGAATGAACGAATGGATGAACAAACTGATGTCTCTTCAGGAGGCGGGGAGAACCTCCCTCCTGGTCAGCCTGAGCTCCTTCTGTTTAAATTATAACTATTTACACACAAGTTTACCTGCCCCAGCTAGGCTGAGATGGTCTAGAAAGCCAGTTTCCTGGCATGGGGCCCTGTACACATAGTAGGTGCTCATAAATGATTTTGAAAAGAGGGAAGGAAGGGAGGTGGAAAGGCTTATGTCTTCTACTTTTTATACAAAGAAAACAAAAAACAAAACCTATTGCCATCAAGTTGATCCCGACTCATGGCAACCCCAGGTGTTACAGAGTAGGACTGCTCCATGGGGTTTTCTTGGTTGTAATCTTTATGGATGCAGACCACCAGGCTTTTCTTCTGCGGCGCTGCTGGGTGGGTTTGAACCACCAACCTTTAGGCTAGGAGTTCAGCACAAACCATTTGCATCACCGAGGGACCACTTTTTACATAGCTCTCCCCAAAGTGTTAAAGTGTCGCGGATGGCTTGACTGAGCAGGTGAAGGGAAGGGGAGGGTGCAGGCCCACCCAAGCTCTGCACGGGAAGGAGAAAGGGCACCTTACCTCATAGTAGGGACAGTGGTATCAGGTTCGCCTGCAGTCGGAGCAGCATCTAGGGACAGGGTCGCCAGGCTGGCCCGGCTGCCCTTCTGGGAAGATTCTCGGAACGAGCTGGCGCCGGGGTCTTCGTCAGAGGAGTTGTCATCAAAGGAACCCAGGATGAAGTTGGTCATCAGCTGCCTCTTGATGTGAGCCTGCTTCTTGTCTTCTTTGGAGGAGGACCTGGCTTGCTGGCCCTGGAGCCTGGCCAGGGAGGACAGGCCATTGGTTTCTGGAGCTGTGGTCACTGTCCCATTGGCTTGGAGTTCTGGGGAGGCCGACAAGTCATTGGAGGAAGAGGGGTTTCTCAGGGCCTTCTGGTGTGGAGGTGGCCGGGAAGTTCTCCGCTGAGAGGCATCTTTGAATTCTTTAAGGGAGGCTGGCTCGGCCTCTTTAGGCGTCTTTGGCAGTGAGCTGTAGTCGTCATTTTTCTGCAACCGCTCCCCTGAGCTGTCTGAGGCTGGAAAGGGCTCCTGGCTCTGAATGAAGCTTGCTCGGGATTTGCTCTTGGTGACCAGGCTGGAGTCCATCATGGTCTTCCAGATTTTTAACCAGGAGAAGGTCAGGTAGGAAAAAATCAGACAGGACACAAAAAGAAGTAGGACCATTGAGAAAACCTGTAAGGAGAAAGGAGAGGCATCTTACCGTCTACTTAACTGAGCGATTTCTCTCTCAGAGGAGCAGGCCGGCGAAAGGCAGTTAGGTTCCGGGTGTCAGCAAAGGGGCTAGAGGGGAGGAGCCCTGGGCAGAATGGAGACAGGCTCACCTCCCAGCTCAGCCACTAACTTGCTCTGTAGCCTTGGGCATGTTCCTTAAACCCCTCTGGGTCTCAGTTCCTCACCTCTCATTGAGGCACACCAGTGGATGCTCACCACAGTTCACAAACATGCGTGTGAGAGAGCTGAGTGAGATCATGTGTGTTAAAGGACTCTGTGATAGCAGCATCATTCATAAACGTGGAAACAACTCAAATGCCCATCAACTGACAAACAGATACACAAAAGGTGGTATATATCCATAATATGGAATATTACTCACCAATAAAAATGAATGAAGTCCTGATACATGGTACAACATGGATGAGCCTTGAAAATATTACGCTAAGTGAAAGAAACCAGTCACAGAAGACCACAGATTCTATGATTCCATTTATATAAAATATCCAGAATAGGCAAGTCCATAGAGACAGAAGATAAATTAGTGATTGTCCAGGGTTTGGAGGGAGGGGGATCAGGAGGATGGAGGTGACGGGGAGATGATGGCTAAAGGGTGTGGGATTTCTTTTGGGGTGATGACAGTATTCTAAAATTGCTTATGGTGATACGGGTGCATAACTGTGAATATATTAAAAACCATTGAACTGTAAACTTTAAGTAGGTGAATTGTATGCCTTGTGAACTGTATCTCAATAAAGCTGTAATTAAAAACAAAACCAACTCTTAACTATATTCCACTTTGTAAATATAAGGGGATTATTGCTGCTAGCATAATCGTCATCACTAATTATTATTGTTGTTATTATTATGAATATCATCATCACCACCATCGTCACGGCCCTGAAGGAAGGAGGGGCACCACCTTATTTTCTTGACAGCACTAGTACACCTGGCCTGGGGTACACTTACAACTAGAATGGATGGAAGTCCAACAAAAGCAGGAAAAGTCTGTTCTAGTCCAGGGTCTAGAACAGTGCCTGGTATAGTGAGGGCTTAACAAGTATTAGTTGAATAAATGAGCTCAGACCTTCTGATTTCTAACCCATGTCTCTCTCTACCACACTAACTCTGCTCTATTAATGAGTAAATAATTGTTATTTGAAAGAAATACTGTTGGAAAAAAAAAGTAAGCTGAACATGTTGAAATCTCTATACTAATTGTGCCACAATCATACCCTAGAAGCATTAAAAAAGCAGGACTACAAAGCTTAAATCTATCACTCTGGTATCTAAAACACTTTATTTTCTTATTTTATTGTAGCAAAGTATATATAACAAAACATTTGCCATTTTAACCATTTTTAAGTGCACAATTCAGTGACAGTAATTACATTCACCATGTTGTACAGCCAGCACCACTATTCATTTCCAAATGTTTTCCACCACCCCAAACAGAAACTGAGTACCCATTCAGCGATAACTCCCCACCGCTCCCTTCCCCTAGCCCCTGGAAACCACTTACAAACGTTTCTCTGTATGCATTTGTCTACTCTAGATATTCCATGTAACTGGGATCATACAATATTTGTCCTTTTTTAAAACACTACTTTTTTTTTTTTTTTTTTTTACTTCAACACAATGTTCTTAAGAAGAGTGGAAAAGTTCTCAAGATTTCCCAGAACTAAATGATCCCAGTACCTCCTGCAAATGTTCGTCAACAGAATTTGCCAAAACATTGGCAAGGGTACTTTCTAGGTATTACACAAAGTCACAAGGTTTTTTTTTCTTTTAAGTTCATCAAGTTTCTCTTTAAAGGAAGTTCAGTGCCCTCTGGTTGAATACAGGCTTTTTCACTATGGAAGAGGGCATTCGACAGCGCAGCAGGGGCTCCTGTTCACCACAGTCCCCACCACTCTCTATCGCTTTCCCCCACCTGTTACACTCATTTGTATTACATGTTGGTCCACTGTAAGACAATAGAGTTTGTGGCCCCTGCTCTGGAGGGTGGGGGTAAGCTATGTGACTTCTCATCCAGTCAGCTCTTAAGGTGCTCCACTGGTTCAACCCTCCAAGGACCCCATGAGGTCAGCATTATGATTTGCCCCATTTGACGAATGAGGTCCCCGGGTGGTGCAAACCCTGGGTGGTGTAAATGGTTTGCTCTTAGCTACTAACTGAAAGGTTGTCTGTTCGAATCCATTCAGTGGCTGTGGAAGAAAAGCCTGGCAATCGACTTCCTTAAGATCACAGCCATTGAAAACCCTATGGAGTGCAGTTCTACTCTGACACACATGGAGTCGCCGTGAGTCAGAATCAATTCCATGGCAACGTGTTCTTTTTTTTCTTCCTTTCTGGACATCTGAAAAACCGGAAGCTCAGAGAGAGGAGTTACTCACCCACAGACACAATGAATACGCAGGACTCAAACTCAGGTCTTTCTGATGCCCCAGCCTTTCTCTAAACCCACGATTTCTCAGCGGCGACACTACTGACACTTGGGGCCGGAGAATTCTTTGTGGTGGGGCTGTCCTGTGCATTGTAGCATGTTGAGCAGCATCCCTGACCTGTACCCACTAGATGTCCATAGCACCCCACACTCCTACCCCAGCTCCAACTGTGACAACCAAAAAACACTGCTCTAAACACCTGTGCCAACTCCCTCCCACCTGCAGACGATGAGCTGGGAGCTTCTGGAAGGCAGGGTCTATTTAGTATTCATCTCTTACACACAGTAAGTCCTTGTCTCAGTCATCTAGTGCTGCTATAGCAGAAATACCACAAGTGGATGGCTTTAACAAGAGAAATTTATTCTCTCACAGTCTAGGAGGCTACAAGTCCAAATGCAGGGCATAAGCTCCAGGGAAAGGCTTTCTCTGTCAACTCTGGAGGAAGGTCCTTGTCCTAAATCTTCCCCTGGACTAAGAGCTTCTCCGCACAGGAACCCCAGGTCCAAAGGATGCGCTCTGCTCTCGGCGCTGGTTTCTTGGTGGTATGAGGTTCCATATCTCTCTGCTCACTTTTCTCTTTTATATCTCAGAAGAGATTGGCTTAAGACACTATCTAATCTCGTAGCTGTCATCAGTATAACTGCCACTAATCCATCTTATTACATCATAGTGATAGGATTTATAACACACAGGAAAATCACATCAGATTACAAAATGGTAGACAATCATACAAGACTGGGAGTTATGACCTAGTCAAATTGATACACATTTTTCTGAGGGGATACAATTCAATTCATGACAGATGGGCTCAAGCATAACAATGATTGTGAGGATGGAGCAGGACTGGGCAGTGTTTCGTTCTATTGTACACAGGGTCACTATGAGTTGGAACTGACTTGACAGCACCTAACAACAAGAACAAGGAATAGGAAGTGATTCCTAATAAGTCATAGACAGTGACTTCCTCTGTCATTAGCATGTATTACCACCACCCATCTGTCAGTCTATTGTACTATGGTGGCTTACATGTTATTATGATGCTGGAAGCTATGCCACCAGTATTTCAAATACCAGCAGTGTCACCCATGGTGGACAGATATGAGTTGAACTTCCAGACTAAGACAAACTAGGAAGAAAGGGCTGGCTACCTACTTTAAACATTAGCCAATGAAAACCTTATGGATCACAACAGATCATTGTCCAACTTGCTCGCTTTGGACATGTCATCAGGAGGAATCAATTGCTAGAGGAGGACATCATATTTGGTGAAGCAGAGGGCCAATGAGGGTGAGGAGACTCTCAGTGAGACGGATTGGCACAATAGCTCCAACGATGGACTCGAACATGCTGGAGATGGTCGGGATGACACCAGACTGGGCAATGTTTTACTCTATTGCACGTAAGGTCGCCATGAGTCGGAGTTGACTCGATGGCAGCCATCTATCTATCTACCTATTTAGCACGTATTGAGTGCACGGTCTATAATGACCACCACGCTAAGTGCTTACATGCACGATCTCACTGACTTCTCTCTACAGCCCTCTGCACAGATATCACTTACCACTCGCCTTTTACAGATGAGGCTCAGCAAGGTTCAGTCACTGACCAAGATCACACTTTTGGGACCCAGGTGGCCTCACTTTGAGCCCATGCTTCTAACCCTCCTGCCCTCTTGCTCTACATGCAGAATGTCCCTCCATACACTCTAAGTCAAGGGACCTCGCCATGACTGTAGGCTGTGCTGCTGAGTTTCTTAGAGCTGCGGGCTTGGTTTTAAACCTCTGTGTCCATTCTTAAGCAGCTAAACCCAACAAAGGAATAAGCAACAAGACTTCCTCTCTAGACTTCAGGTTCTTCTAGGTAAGGCTTCGGTGGAGACAGGAGAGCTCTGTCCACACAAAGAAAAAGCCTTCTAAATCAAGACCTAACCACTAGAATCCCAGAATCAGGAAAAGCCACAGCTGGAAGGCAGTTCAGGGAGCACTCCTGCCAGGAGCAGAGGTAGGAGAAGGGGACATCTGCTCGGGCCTCTGAAGACTGAACAGGAGCTCACCAGATTGCCAAAGGCGCAGGACATCCCAAGCCGAATTTGCTCATGGCACCAAGCTAGACAGTGAGTCTGTAACTCTAATAGCTAAAGATGGGAACTCTGACTCAAGTTACTAAACCAGGAGCAGCACATTGGTTTTAGAGTGAAGGATAATCATTTGCTTTCTTTAAGACTTCTGTGTCTGAAGAAGGTATGTGACAACTTTCAGGTGACAATGGAGAGATATGTGCCCGCCCTACAAACTGTAGGATTTGAGAAGGCTCAGAGCTTTGTGTAATCCAACAACCTTGCCTTCCCCTGTAATTGTGACCGAAAGCGCCTGTGATGTCCCTTACCCCAGATGAACAAATGATCCAGAAGAGCAAAAAAGTTGCAGTTGTCGCCGCCAAGGAGCGACTCGGCTGTTATTGCCTAGAAACACTAGTGCCTTGAAATAAGTAACAACGACAGTCTAGAAACACTGGTTAAGGTGCCTTATAATAATAGGTAATAACAACAACATCTTCAATTATAATAAGTATCTGGCATTCAGGATCTCATTTACGCCTCATAGCAGCCCTACGGGGTATTATTATTATTATCCCATTTCATAGATGAGACCTCGATGCCCAGAAAGGTCAAGTGACTTGCTCAAAGTCACACAGCCTGGAAGTAAACAGCATCTGAGGTCCACCTTGTGTGACTCTAAAACCTAAATTTGCAATTGGTGGAGGTGAACAGGTTGTTGATTCCATCGGTGAACTGACTACCCACTTAGATGGGTAGATCCTGAAGCCTGGAAAAAAGATGAGGCCCAGGGAGGGTGTTATGGATTGAATTGTGTCCCCCAAAAGATATGTCGAAGCCCTAATCCCTGTGCCTGTGAATGTGACCTTGTTTGGGGAAATGGGTCTTTTTGAAGAGATTATCAGTTAAGTTGATGAGGTCATACTGGAGTAGGGTGGGTCCTTATCCCATATAACCAAAAACCAAACCCATTGCCATTGAGTCGATTCCAACTCATAGCAACCTTATAGGACAGAATAGAACCGCCCCATGGGGTTTCCAAGGAGCAGCTAGTGGATCCGAACTGCCATCCTTTTGGGTAGCAGCTGAGCTCTTAATCACTGTGCCACCAGGGCTCCTTATCCTACATAGCAGGTGTCTTATAAAAGAAGAGAACAGACATGGAGACAGAGTTACACACAGGGGAAGTCACCAAGTCAAGCAGCAAAGGAACATCAAGGACTGGCTACCAGAAGCTAGGAGAGATGGATGGAATGGCTCCCCTCTCAAAGCCCTAACAAGAAATCGACATGGCCCGTACCCTGATTTGGACTTCCAGGCTCCAAGACTGTGAGATGGTAACTTTCTGTTCTTTAAGGCCACCCACTTTGTGGTTGGCGCCCTAGGACACTAAAGCCAGTGAGGTCATTCAGTCCAGGCGGTTCTCAAACTGACCTCGTATCAGGGCACTCAGATCTTTGTGGAGCCCCAGCAAATACAGTTAGGGTGAACATAAAATAACTACATCTCTATGCTTTTGTGCCAAACCACTTGTTTCTAGAGTTGAGTGTTGGCGTGTAGTGTTAGGGGCCACCGATTTGGCGACAACCTCAGAGAGAACAATGCATTTGAGAAAACTCTGTGAATGTACACTTCCCCCAATCAGGAAAAGGTTCAATGACCACATTTCCTGAGGCCCCGGGAGTGTTGATCTCAGATGGTGCACTCCCTGCAGGCCTGCCACACTGCAGGAGCTCGATAAATGCCTGTTGAGCCAAACCGAACATTTGGTGTGGTGGATCGTTCTAGCTGTGGTCCTCGCCTTGGAAGATGTAAGAGAAGTGAGTTGACCGTCTCCATGGAAAGCTTGTTCCACATCTCACAGGCCTATCTGGCTCCTCTTTTCCATCAGACTCACTTGAATCCTCCCTGCAGACACCGCTCATGTCAACTGTCTGACTCTTTTTCGAGGCCTGGGCCACTGCCACCTTTACAGATGGAATTCTATCCTCCATGTCCTCTACTGCCATGCCATGAATTTGCCTCCTTTGACCATTCACTGATGTATCCATAGGTGTGCCCTAAGCACCTGCAGGCAGGGTGCTGCCTGCTGGGGACGCGGAGCAAACAGGATAAGACCAGCCCTGTTCTCATCGGGTTCGCATCTCACTGGGAAACAGGTAAAATCACAGACATATGTAAGGGCATGGCCAGGAAAGTCGTTGTGAAGGAGAAGTTTGGGGTGCCCCCACGAAGAGCATGTAACAGGGGATACAGCCTTGGTCTGGAAGGTCAGGGAAGGCTTTCTGAAACCAGGAGTGTGATTTTGCTAGGCGGAAGTGCCGGAAAGTAGAGGAAATGTATTCCAGGTAAATGGAGGAAGATGCACAAAAGCCCAGAAGCAGGAAGGAGCTGGCACTTCCAGGAACCCAAAGGAGGCCAGCCAGTTGATATAGAGCTGAGAAAAGGATGGAGTGGGGGTAGAGCTGAGACAGGGCCAGAGAGGTAGGCAGGGTTATGGAGACGGGTTAAGGAATTCATACCCCTTTCTTAGAGCAAGGAGTCTCTGGGTGGTTCTAATGGTTAACATACTTGGCTGCTAACCAAAAGGTTGGACGTTTGAGTCCACCCAGAGGCACCTTAGAAAAAAGACCTGGCAATCCACTTTCGAAAAATCAGCCATTGAAAAAAACTCTAGGGCGCACATGGTCTCTGTAAGTCAGAGTAGACTCAATGGGCATTGTTTAGGAGTTCCTGGGTCCCTATGAGTTGGAAGCGACTCAACGGCCATGGGTTTGTTGTTTGGGTTTTGAGTGGCACAAATAGTTAAGCGCTCAGCTACTAACCAAAAGGTTGGCAGTCCGAATCCACCCAGAGGCAACTCAGAATAAAGGCAGGTGATCTACTTCCAAAAGATTACAGTCATTGAAAACCCTATGGAGTACAATTCTACTATGACACACATGGGGTTGCCATGAGTAGAATCAACTTAACAGCAACTGTTTGCTTGTTTTTCCCCCTCTTGGAGCAATGAGGAGCTACAGTACAAGAGCCAGAGCACAGATTCTTCAGCTTGACTGCTTTGCTAGAATCTCTGCTCCACCACCTACAAGCTGAGTGACCATGGGCAAATGCATTAACATGAGCCTTAGTTTACCCATCTGTAAAATGGGGATAAGAATAGTACCAACCTCACTAGTCTGTCAGGGCAATGAAATGATCTAACATAGGTAGGTTGCTTAGCCTGGCATAAATGAAGCATGTGGCCAGAAGTAGCTGTCATGATTATCATAGTTATTCTTTTCATTAATGTTGTTATTCCGGGTAGCGGCTGGCTGGCCCTTGGGAGACCAAGGATCTTTATGCAATGCTTTTCCTTGATGTAAGCTGTTATGTAATGAGTACCTCTTTCATATAGATAGGGCTAGGATTAGGGCTAAGGTTAGAGTTAGGGTTAGGCTTAAGGCTAGAATTAAGGTTAAAGTTGAAGCTAGGAATAGGGTTAGTGTTAGGGTTAGGTTTACAGCTAGGGCTAGGGTTACGATTAGGGATGGGGAGGCAGGGCCAAGATGGCGAAGTAGTCAGATGCTTCGTATGGTCCGTTTTACAACAAAGACCTGAAAAAAACAAGTGAATCGATTACATATGACAATCTAGGAGCCCTGAACATCAAAGGCAAAGTTGAGGAATTGGACTGAGTGGCAGAGGGAGGGAGAAATAGTTCAGAAGCAGTGAGGAGCTGCCAGACCTGACACGGCAGGAGCCGGCACCCATCAGGCCGGATCGGCTGGCATGCAATGCACGGTAAGGCAAGCAATGGCACTTGGGAGGCGTTTTCCACATCGAGAGAGAACCAGCGGCAGAGAGTCTACTCGGCCATCTAGAACCCGTGAGAAGCGGCATTCAATCAGCAAAAGATAAGTACATGTGTCTGACCTACCTTGTGGATCAAAAAACACTCTCTTTGGGAAAAGCCTCTCTCCCATTTACCTGCGCCCTCCCCACTCTGCATCCGGTCCTGGGCTGGATTCAGCGATTGCTGAGTCCCCTGGGCCAGAAGTAGGACCTGTCACACGTCCTGAGACACTCTCCCAGCTTTGGAGAGGGAATGAATTAACAAATAGGAAAAAAAAAAATCTGCCAGCTCCCCTAAACTGGGAACTCAGCATAGGCATAGCTCCTTTCCCTAGGCACAGGCATAAGGGGTCCACGGACTTTGAATGCCTTTCACTCCTGCATAGACCTGTGCGGGCCCATTTCAACAGGGTAGGCCCTCATTACCACACTACTACAGGGTATATACCAGAAGCCTAACTTCACCTGTAGCAGCTATATGGTGAAGTGGCAGGTTCGTGACATCTGACACCTCTCTGCCCCATTAAGCAGGGTCCTCACCTACCCAAATCAGGGGCCTGAGGACTGGTGGCTCCATTCACGCCACCTAGCCACCCGACAGGCAATGGAAGTCAGAATTAGTGAGACTGAAGATAAAGCACTTGACACCAACTTATTTGAGGTAAAATCAAATAAAAGGATTTTAAAAAATGAAGAAACCCTAAGAATTATGTGGGATTCTATCAAGAGGAATAACCGATGAGTGACTGGAGTACCAGAACAAGGGGGATAACAGAAAATACAGAGAGAATTGTTGAAGATCTGTTGGCAGAAAACTTCCCTGATATCATGAAAGATGAGAAGATATCTATTCAAGATGCTCATCAAACCCCACATAAGGCAGATCCCAAAAGAAAGTCACCAAGACGTATTATAATTAAACTTGTCAAAACCAAAGGTAAAGAGAGACTTTTAAGAGTGGCTAGGGATAAAAGAAAAGTCATCTATGAAAGAGAGTCAATAAGACTAAACTCGGACTACTCAGTAGAAACCATGCAGGCAAGAAGGCAATGGGATGACATATACAAAGCCTCGAAGGAAAAAACTGCCAGCCAAGAATTAGATATCCAGCAAATATGATGGTGAAATTAGGGCATCTCCAGATAAACAGAAGTTTAGGGAATTTGCAAAAACCAAACCAAAATTACAAGAAATACTAAACGGAGTCCTCCAGTTAGAAAATCAATAACATCAGATAACAACCCAAGACTAGAACACAGGACAGACCAACCAGATATAAACCTAGACAGGGAAGTGACAAAAATAAATCAAAGCTAAAACGCTGAAAATAGTGACACAGAGACATCAATATGTAAAAGATGACAACATTAAAACAAAAAATAAAAAAGAGGGACTAAAAAATGTAGTCATAGATCTTTCATATGGAGAGAAGGCAAGGCAATATAAAGAAATAAAAGATTGGTTTAAACTTAGAAAAATAGGGGTGAATATTAAGGTAACCACAAAGGAAACTAACAATCCTACACATCAGTATAAAAAACAAGAAAAACATAAAGATTCAGCAAATATAAAAACACAACAATGAAAAAGATGAAAAGAAAATACATAAAGAAAAATGACTTAGCACATAAAATTAAGTGGAACAAAGAACTGTCAACAACACACAAAAAGAGACATCAAAATGACATCACTAAACTCATACCTATCAACAATTACGCTGAATGTAAAAGGAGACAGACAGTGGGAGAATGGATTTAAAAAAACGATCTATATGCTCCTACAAGAGACACACCTTAGACTTATAGATACAAACAAACTAAAACTCAAAGGATGGAAAAAAATATATCAAGCAAACAACAATCAAAGAAGAGCAGGAGTGGCAATATTAATCTCTGACAAAACAGACTTTAAAGTAAAATCCACCACAAAGGGTTAATACACCAGGAGGACATAACAAAAATAAATATTTATGCACTCAACAACAGGGCTCCAAAATACATAAAACAAACTCTAACAGCATTGGAAAGAGAGATAGACAGCTCCACAGTAGTAGCAGAAGACTTCAACGCACCACTTTCAGAGAAGGACAGAATGTCCAGAAAGAAGCTCAATAAAGACACAGAAGATCTGAATGTCACAATCAGCCAACTTGATCTCATAGACGTACACAGAACACTCCACCAAAGAGTAGCCAAATATACTTTCTTTTCCAACGCACATGGAACATACTCCAGAATAGATGACGTATTAGGCCATAAAGCAAGCCTTAACAAAATCCAAAGCATCAAAATATTACAAAGCATCTTTTCTGACCATAAGGCAATAAAACTGGAAATCAATAACAGAAAAAAGCAAGGAAAAAAAATCAAACACATGGAAACCGAACAATGCTTTGCTCAAAAACTACTGGGTTATAGAAGAAATTAAGGACAGAATAAAGAAATTCACAGAATCAAATGAGAATGAAAACACATCCTACCAGAACCTTTGGGACACAACAAAAGCAGTGCTTAGAGGTCAGTTTATAGCAATAAATGCACACATC
>NW_004443997.1:3960200-4010887 GCF_000243295.1 Trichechus manatus latirostris
AGAAACCAAAAAAGACCAACATAAGTGGAAAAACATACCTTGCTCATGGATAGGAAGACTCAACATTGTGAAAATGTCAATTCTACCCAAAGTGATCTACAGATACAGTGCAATCTCAATCCAAATTCCAATGGCATTTTTTAATGAGATGGAGAAACAAATCACCGACTTCATATGGAAAGGCAAAAGGCCCCGGATAAGCAAAGAATTACTCAAGAAGAAGAACAAAACGGGAAGCCTCACACTACCTGATTTTAGAAGCTATTATACTGCCACAGTAGTCAAAACAGCTTGGTACTGCTACAACAACAGATACATAGACCAATGGAACAGAATTGAGAATCCAGACATAAACTCATCCACCTATGAGCAGCTGATATTTGACAAAGGCCCAAAGTCCGTTAACTGGGGAAAAGACAGTCTCTTTAATAAATGGTGCTAGCATAACTGGATATCCACCTGCAAAAAAAAGAAACAAGACCCATACTGTACACCATGCACAAGAACTAACTCAAAATGGATCACAGATCTAAATATAAAATCTAAAGCAATAAAGATCACGGAAGAAAAAATAGGGACAACACTAGGAGCCCTAAGACATGGCATAAACAGAATACAAACCATAAGTAACAATGCACAAACACCAGAAGAGAAACTAGACAATGGGGAGCTCCCAAAAATCAAACACTTATGCTCATCAAAAGACTTCAACAAAAGAGTAAAAAGACAACCTACAGATTGGGAAAAAATTTTTGGCTACAACACATCCGATCAGCCTCTAATCTCCAAAACCTACAAGATACTGAAAAACCTCAACAACAAAAAGGCAAACAACCTGATTAAAAAATGGGCAAAGAACATGAACAGACACTTCACCAAAGAAGGCATTCAGGTGGCTAACAGACACATGAGGAAATGCTCGCAATCATTAGCCATTAGAGAAATGCAAATCAAAACTACAAGGAGATACCATCTCACCCCAACAAGGCTAGCATTAATACAAAAAACACAAAATAATCAATGTTGGAGAGGTTGTGAAGAGACTAGAACACTTATACACTGTTGGTGGGAATGTAAAATGGTACAACCACTTTGGAAATTGATTTGGTGCTTCCTTAAAAAGCTAGAAACAGAAGTACCATACAATCCAGCAATTCCACTCCTTGGAATCTATCCTAGTGAAATAAGAGCCATCACACAAATAGATATATGCACACACATGTTCATTGCAGCACTGTTCACAACAGCAAAAAGATGGAAACAACCTAGGTGCCCATCAATGGACAAATGGATAAACAAATTATGGTACAGTACACAATGGAATACTACACAACAATAAAGAACAACGATGAATCCGTGAAACATAACATGGAGAAATCTGGAAGGCATTATGCTGAGTGAATTTAGTCAGTTGCAAAAGGACAAATATTGTATGAGACCACTATTATAAGAACTCAAGAAAAGGTTTAAACACACAAGAAAACATTCTTTGATGGTTCCAAGGGTCGGGGGGAGAGAGAGTGGTATTCACTAACTAGACAGTAGACAAGAATATCTTAGGTGAAGGGAAGGACAACACACACTACAGGGGAAGTAAGCACAACTGGACTAAACCAAAGCTAAGAAGTTTCCTCAATACAAAAAACACTTTGAGGAACAGAGTAGCAGGGATGGGGTTCTGGAGACCACGGTTTCAGGGGACATCTAGGTCAATTGGCATAACAAAGTTTATTATGAAAATGTTCTCCATTCCACTTTGGTGAGTGGTGTCTGGGGTCTTAAAAGCTAGCAAGTGGCCATCTAAGATGCATCAGTTGGTCCCAAACCACCTGGAGCAAAGGAGAACAAAGAACACCAAAGACACAAAGAAAATATTAGCCCAAGAGACAGAAATTGCCACATAAACCAGACAATGCATCAGCCTGAGACCACAAGAACTAGATGGTGCCTGGCTACCACCAATGATTGCCCTGAGAGGCAACACAACAGAGAGTCCCTGATGGAGCAGGAGAAAAATGGGGTGCAGAACTCAAATTCTAGTAAAAAGACCAGACTTAATAGTTCGACTGAGACTGGAGGGACCCCAGAAGACATGGCCCCCGGACTCTCTGTTAGCCGAAAACTTAGACCATTTCCGAAGCCAACTCTTCACACAAAGATTAGACTGGATTATGGGACATAAAATGATATTCGTGAAGAGTGTGCTTCTTAGCTCAAGTAGATACGTGAGACTAAATGGACAGCTCCTGTCCAGAGGCGAGATGAGAAGGCGGAGAGGGTCAGGAGCTGGTTGAACGGACACGGGAAATCTGGGGTAGAAAGGAGGAGTGTGCTGTCACAGTATAGGGAGAGCAACTAGGGTCATATAACAGTGTGAATTTTTGTATGAGAGACTAACGTGAATTTTAAACTTTCACTTAAAGCACAATAAAAAAAAAAGTTAAACACAGAGTCTTATCATATGACTCGGCAATTCCACTCCAAGGTATATATCCAAAAGAACTGAAAGCAGAGACTCAAACAGATGCTTGTACATCAATGTTCACTGAAGCATTATTCACAATAACCAAAAGGTGGAAACAACCCAAATGTCCATCAACTGATGAGTGGAAAAACAAAATATGGCATAGTCATACAATGGAATAATATTCATCCACAAAAGGGAATAAATTACTGACACATGCTACAACATGGATGAGCCTTTGAAACATTATGCTAAGTAAAAGAAGTTATACACAGAAGGCCACATATTGTATGACTCCATTCATATGAAGTAGCCTAAATAGACAAATCTACTGGGACAAAAAGTAGAGCAGTACTTGCCAGGCAGGGGTTTAGGGCAAGGGGAGGGAAGAGAGGAATGAGGAGTGACTGCTTAATGGGTGCAAGGTTTCTTTTTGGGTTGATGAAAATGTTCTGGAACTAGACAGTGGTGATGGTTGTACAACTTTGTGAATGTACTAAAAATCACTGAATTGTACACTTTAAAAGGGTGAACTTCATGGTATGTAAATTATGTCTCCATAAAGTTGTTATTTAAAAAAAAAAGAATTTTGTTCTATATTTTTCTCCAGCTCTGTCTGGGACCCTCTATTGTGATCCCTGTCAGAGCAGTCAGTGGTGGTAGCCAGGCACCATCTAGTTGTGCTGCTTGAGTCAATCTCTTCTGAGATATAAAAGAGATAATCGAGCAGAGAGGAGAGGGACCACCTACCTCCAAGAAGGAAGAGCCAGGAGCAGAGCGTGTCCTTTGGACCCAGGGTCCCTGCGCTGAGAAGCTCCTAGACCAGGGGAAGATTGAAGTCAAGGACTTTCCCTCAGAGTTGACAGAGAAAGTCTTCCCTTAGAGCTGATGATCTAGCCTCCTAAACTATGAGAGAATAAACCTGTTTGTTAAAGCCATCCACTTGTGGTATTTCTGTTATGGCAGCACTAGATAACTAAGACAACCTCTCTGAGCCTTGGTTTTCTCATGAATAAAACAAGGATGATAAGAATGCCTTCCTCATAGGGTTTGGAAAGGTTTAAATAAAATAATGTAAATAAACCAAATAATAAAAGAAAGCATGCTAATACTTATTGTACTCTCCACTATGTACCAAGCATTGTGCTCAGTGGTCTACCAAAGATCAAGTCCAAGACATTGTCATCTCTCACTTGGATCATTGCACAAACCTCCTAACCCATCTCCCTGCCTCCAATTTTTTCTCTCCTGTTAGAAAAAATCAAATCCCCACTTTTTTTACTTCTCTGCCACTTCTGTTCAGACACCAGCTGCACGTACAGCACTTCTTCCTTTGACCCTAACCTCCCACAGGTAGGTCAGACCTCACAAGTTAAAGGGTATAGTCCTCCAGACTGCCAAGTCGGCCCAAGTCCTCAGATGCCAGCCTCAAGCTTGGGAATCTCTATGAAACCCTTACTTCTGACCTGCTGGCTCCCACAAATTTGGAGGTTCCCTCTACCCTCTCAGGATACCAGGGATATCTAAGCTCAAGGATTCCCAGCCCCCCACCCCTCACTTCTGACTTGCTGGCCCCACAGCTCCCTTGGGTTCAATAATTTGCTAGAACAACTCACAGAACTCATGGAAAGTGCTATACTTATGATTATAGTTTTATTATAAAGGATAATGAAACGACCCATAACGCAAGGTCTAGGAGGGCTCCCAACATGACGCTGCCATGTCCCAAAAAGGGATGCATCACCCTCCCATGTGCATCGATGTCTTTAACCAACCAGGAAGCACATGGAGATTCCATGTTCAGAGCCTTTACTGCCCTGGTGGCCCAGTGGTTAAGTGCTCAACTGCCAACCAAAAGGTCAGCAGTTCAAACCCACCAGCCACGCCATGGGAGAAAGTTGTGGCAATCTGCATCTGTAAAGATTACAGCCTTGGAAACCGTATGGGTCAGTTCTACTATGTCCTATAGGGTCACTATGAGTTGGAATTGACTTGATGGCAACAGGTTTGGTTTTTGGTTATTACTTAGTCACAGTTGTTTGAATCAACCCACCTTCCCTGAGGTCAGCTAATATCATAAGGTGGTCTTTCTGGCTCAGCTATCCCCTACCTGAATCACCTCATTAACATAAACTCTCAGGTATGGTCCGGAGCCCTGTAGATAACAAACCAAACAACGAGTTGCCGTCAAGTTGATTCCGACTCATGGAGACCCTGTGTGAGTCAATGTCGAACTCTGTTCCACAAGGTTTTGAACTGCTGATTTCTTGGAAGCAGATTTCCAGGCCTTTCTCGTGAGGCACCTCTGGGTGGACTTGAACCTCCAACGTTTCATTTACTAGTCAAGTGCATTAACCATTTGTACCACTCAGGGACTGGATAGATAGCAAAGGCACCTCAATTACTCAGGCAATTCCAAGGGTTTAGAGTTATCTCTCAGGAACCAAAGGCAAAGACCAAACTACTGTAGGTAAAATTGATGGAAACGCTACATCCTCCAATCCAGTATCCACACAGCAGCCAAAGGGATCTTGTAAAAAATTCATCCACACCCCTAGTGCCCAGACTATGGTTTCTAAGTACCTTTCCACTAAAAGGAGCCAGGACTCCTTGGAGAAATGGCTGATTCCAGGGCTGAGACAGAAATGTACACAGTGAGCTTGGGTATTTTGTCCTTCCTGAAAGCAAGGAATCTGCAGGAACTTTTCCTGCCAAAGAAAGGATAATTGGGGCAAAGGGATAATGACTGCAATGGAAAAGGATAATGATTGCAAATATATTTTTAAAAATCATGAGTTCATAATGTTACTCAAAATAAAAAACCCCTGGTGACACCTTTGGATATTTCTAGGGTACCACTCATTACTCTGAAAATTCACTTACCGAAAAAAAAAGAAAAGCACTCAAGCATTTTATCCTACCTTTCCCGTAAGGACTGTATTCCAGGGCTAACCAAAGGGAACTTTTCTAGAGTGCATCTGTTTTCTGGGGCCCCAGCAGAAGTAAAGTTGACAAAGCTGTGCTGGGTGTTCCAGAAATTCAGAGCAGGACTTCTGGAGTAGAGTAGAAGTGAGCGGAGGCTCTGCCATTTGTCATCTGGTTGATCCTGATAGACTCAATTTCCTCATCTGAAATGGGGTTATATAATACCTACTTCCTAGGATTGTCTTGGGAATTAAATGACATCATTAAACACCAGGCAGGTATCAACTACTCATTAATCGTTACTTCGGTTTCCCTGCTATGCCCTGTCTGGATTCTAAGGACAATTAGGGCGTATATTCCCCAAGAATCATCTTACTCTGTGGCAATAAGTTCTTTAAAAATTCCCATTAGAATAGAATGTAAACTGCACAGGAATTTTTCAGATAAAATACAAGATTTCTGACCATGCCTCCACACCCCCCTGGGTACAGATTTACTCTTCTTTAACGAAAGGAATCCCTGAGTCAGATTCTGAGGAAGCATGAGGACAAGGTATTCCAAAGTTTCTGCTGGGATGAGACTTTAAGGAAACCTCCATTTCAAGAAATTAAAATATGGATTTCTCTCCAGACTTTCTGGAGCCAAGGAGGCTGATGAATCCCTGAACTATTGCCCTGAAATAATCTTTAAACTTTAAACCAAAAATATCCCCTGAAGTCTTCTTAAAGTCAAACAATAACTCAGCTTAACTTGTAAAAATTGTCTGCCTTGAGCATTATGCCTTTTCAAGACCTATCTATGAGATCAATGCGACAACAGCCACTTGGAAGATTAGACAGGAACCTTAGGGGACAGTGAGTTTATGTTAAGGGGGAAGGAACAACTCAGAAAAGGAGGGTGAGAATGTTGCACAACTCGAAGAACATAATCAACGTCACTGACTTGTACATGTAGAAACAGTCGAATTGATGTATGGTTTGCTGTGTATAGTCTCAACAACAACAACAAAATAAATTAATAAAGAAATTTATTTCCTCAGGGAGATTAAGTATCTCATGTAATGTAATACAAGGCTCTGATTTCTGTCTCAATCCTAAAGGTGATTCATTCAGCATTAAAATATGAGGGCATTTGCACAACATCTGAGCAGGAGCAAATAAAACTCCCTTGGCCAGTTAATCCCCTACACCAAACATAAAACTCTTCCCAGCGCATCTCAAAGAAAATTGCGAAATAGGGATGTTTGCATCTCAGGTCATACGGTTAGGGTTGGCAGCGTCTTCCCATTTAAAACTTGGAGAAGTCAGTAAGGAGATCCCACCTTGTACAGATCTCCAGGACACTTGGAGAGGAAAAAAGCAATTTATCAAATGACATCTGGACCTTTCTGTGTTTTTTTTTTTTTTTTTAAGTTTTAAAAAAAATCTGTTTATTAAACTACTTGAGTTTTTGAAAATACATTATGCTTGAACAAACTCAAATATTTTGGCTAAAAGAAATTTTATGGGATTTGAAAGCTAGATGGGATTTTTTTTTTTTTATTGTACTTCAGGTGAAGGCTTACAGAACAAATAGTTTCTCATGAAACAGTGGTACACATATTCTTTTATGACATTGGTTAACAACCCCACAACATGTCAACCCTCTAACTTCTCAACCGTTTTTTTTTTTTGTTTTTGGTGAAAATACACATAGCCAAAGATACACTATTTCAAAAATTTCTACACGCACAGTTCAGTGACATTGACTACGCTCTTCCAATTGTGCTGCTATTCTCACTTAAGATGAAGGCTTACAGAACAAAATAGTTTCTCATTTAACAGTTACTACACCTGTTGCCCTATGACAATGGTTAACAATCTCACAACACATCAACAATATCCTTACTCAACCCTGGGTTCCCTATCACCAGCTTCCTTGTCTCCTTCTGGCTTCTGGCCCTGTGGACCTTTCTGTTTTTAAACAGAAAGTCCCACATAAGAACCCCCCTCAGTTCTAGAAAACTTGGGATGGTTGGTCACCCTATCTATATGTAAGCCCATTCATGTTAAATCCTAATAATGATAGATGTGACAGACGTACTTGTATACTACATGAGTGTGCAGAATAAAAGGTCTGGAAGGTTATATACCAACTGTGCATAGCAGCCCCCTCTGCAGAGCAGGGGCAGAGGGGCAGGATGATGCCCAGAGATGCCCCATTTTACTTTTCCTTGCATATGACTTTGTAATGAATATTTTTTAATTAAAGAAAATCATGTCTTTCTAGCAATATAGGATGATTACAAATATTTTACTTTCAAAGTATGCTTTAAAAAAATGAGCGACAGTTTGCGACACTGGATATCTGTAAGAAACAGAACACTTTTCCTTAAGACAGAAACTTTAGGGGGAAAAAAAATCACAGAACTTCCTTTAAATGCTTTGTGGACGTGTTTAAGAAGCGTGGACATGGATCCCCCAGCAACACAACCATTTACAGAAGCAAAGGAGGGCCGTTCTCCTTCGCGTACATTACATTTCAAGCCCTTACAATCAGCTTCTCTCCTACATATCAGGAATTGTTGTTCCCCTGGAAACCCCAAATGCTCTTTTTGGTCCAGGGGCTACTCTCCCTATACATCTAACTCCCAATCATTTGAAAGCTGCTTTAAAGGCAGTGATTCCAGGGCGAGTGAGCTCACTTACCGCTTCAGCACTTCACTTTTTCTTTCCGATATCCTCTCCACCACGCGTTCAGTTTTCCAGGTTCCTTGTTTACTTAGCGCCTGAATCTAAGCTGGCTAGCTGTTCACTGTTGTGACTGTAAATGTCACTTTTAGATTAAGCGGCCCTTGCTGTTTAAAAATATCCCTGCGGCCGCGTTTAACCCTCAAGGCACTGACCAGCGGTAAGAATCCAGGCAAAGAGGAAAGAAACCCAGCACGGAACCACTTGTCTGGTGCCCGCCATCCCAGGTGCTTTGTACCTTTCAATTCCATAACTTGTTTGCTTTCCAAATTCTTAGATATTTAAGCCAGAGGCATCTAAAGTCCAAGCTGTCGTAAGCAATGCAAACAAAGTCATTTTGGCCCTCCTAGGGCATGCTGAAAACTAACTACAGACAGGTGGTTGTGTATTTGAGAAATGGCTTCTCAAACAAGCCCCCAGTGGAAGCTAGAAGGGGTGACGGTGATCGCTATCGAAAGAGCACCTGATTTCTCTTCCCTGGAAAGATTTGGTATAACCCTCTCACCTTATCATGCCACTCAGTGAAATGCCTCCTATTTCTTGGGACTTGGGGGGAAAAATACCCAGCTCCATTCACAGTCAGGGTCGCGTGGCTCTGGCTAGGGCTGGGAGAAGGCTGCCATTCAGCACACGTGCAGTTACAGGGTGTTCTGCCAACACGAGGCTGGAAGGAGGAAAGTGGGACAAAGGTCAACTCCATGCCCGACCAGAGCCAGAGGCATGAAAGAAGAGACCACACAAAAGCGCACTGAGCTCAGACAAAAGGTAAAGGAAAGCAACAAGTTAGTGTTCCAAATTCAGCAAACAAGGACACACCATTACTAAAGAGCAAGCAAGAAACTGGGAAGAGCATTGAACCTACTGTAGAACAGTTTAAATCGCTGCCACTACAGGCGCAGCCTTCACCCTGCTGGAGCTACTTCACTTATGAACTTATTTTCCAATACGGCAAAGTAATCAAATATTGGATTTTTCAGATTTTAAGCCACTGAACACAAAGCATAGTGTACTTCTTGCTAATCATGTCCGCTTTAAGTGTTACTAGGATGCTGGAAGCTATGCCACCCGTATTTCAAATATCAGCAGAGTCACCCATTGTGGACACGTTTCAGCAGAGCTTCCAGACTAAGACAGACTAGGAAGAAAGGCCTGGAAGTCTAAAGGCCTGGCAAATATAAGCCAATGAAAACCTTATGGATCACAATAGAATATTGTCTAATCTGAGCTGGCTGAATGGACACGGGAAAGCCGGGTGGAAAAGAGGAGTGTGCTGACTTATTATAGGGATAGCAACGAGGGTCACATAACAATGTATGTATAAATTTTTATATGAGAAACAAACTTGAGCTGTAAGCTTTTATTTAAAGCACAATTTAAAAAAAAACCAATATTGTCCGGTCTAGTCCTGGAAGATGAACCCTCTAAGTTGGAAGGCAAAAATGGACTCAAGCCTGCTGGAGATCCGAAGATGGTACGGGACTGGGTTTGTTTCATCCTGTTGTACGTGGGGTTGCCATGAGTTGGAGCCAACTTGATGACAACTAACAACAAATCTTCAGCAGTAAGCTGGGACAACACTACATACGTTTTATAGGCATCAAGGATTAATATTGCACATCAAGTGCTTAACACAATGTCTGGCATACATTAAGCTCTTGAGAAGTGGTGGCCCCATGACCATTATTAGACTATAAAGACAGAGCCATCCTACAGTAAGTAGGTCATGCAATCCTTTGAATGAGGCACCTCTCAAACTATAGACATGCCTTCTATGTTTCCTGAGAGAGCCATCTGTGACTCAAGTAAATTTTTTTTTAATTTACTCCATTAAAAGAGTTCCCTCCCAGATGACTCCAAATAATTACAATCCAGGGAGGGTATCTGCAGTGGCAAGACAACTGGGCTTTGAAGTCAGGCAGATGTGGGTTCAAATCCTAGCTCTGTTACCTGTTACCTGCGATTCTCGGCAAATAGCTGAGCCTCTCTGGGCCTGTTTCCTCATCCAACTACTTCACCATAAAAAAAATCCATTGCCATATGAACAGGCACTTCACCAAAGAAGACATTCAGGAGGCTAACAGATACATGAGGAAATGTTCACGATCATTACCCATTAGAGAAATGCAAATCGTACCATACAATCTAGCAATCCCACTCCTTGGAATATATCCTAGAGAAATAAGAGCCGTCACACACACATGAGGAAATGCTCACAATTTAGCCATTAGAGAAATGCAAATCAAAACTACAATCAGATACCATCTCACCCCAACAAGGCTAGCATTAATACAAAAAACACAAAATAATAAATGTTGGAGAGGTTGTGGAGAGACTAGAACACTTATACACTATTGGTGGGAATGTAAAACGGTACAACCACTTTGGAAATTGATTTGGCGCTTCCTTAAAAAGCTAGAAACAGAAGTACCAAACGATCCAGCAATCCCGCTCCTTAGAATATATCCTAGAGAAATAAGAGCCGTCACACGAATAGATATATGCACACCCATGTTCAATGCAGCACTGTTCACAATAGCAAAAAGATCGAAACAACCTAGGTGCCCATCAACGGACAAACGGATAAACAAATTATGGTATAGTCACACAATGGAATACTATGCAACAACAAAGAACAACGATGAACCTGTGAAACATCTTATAACATGGAGGAATCTGGAAGGCACTATGCTGAGTGAATTTAGTCAGTTGCAAAAGGACAAAGACCACTATTATAAGAACTCAAGAAAAGGTTTAAACACACAAGAAAACATTCTTTGCTGGTTATGAGGGTGGGGAGGGAGGGAGAGGGGTAATCAAGAGATAGTAGACAAGAATTATCTTAGGTGAAGGGAAGGACAACACACACTACAGGGGAAGTCGGCACAACCGGACTAAACCAAAGCTAAGAAGTTTCCTCAATACAGCCAAATGCTTTCAAGGGACAGAGTAGCAGGGGCGGGGGTCTGGAGACCATGGTTTCAGGGGACATCTAGGTCAATTGGCATAACAAAGTTTATTAAGAAAATGTTCTCCATCCCACTCTGGTGAGTGGCGTCTGGGGTCTTAAAAGCTAGCGAGCGGCCATCTAAGATGTATCCATTGGTCCCAACCCACCTGGAGTAAAGCAGAATGAAGAACAAAAAAGACACAAGGAAAATATTAGCCCAAGAGACAGAAAGTGCCACATAAACCAGAGAGTGCATCAGTCTGAGGCCAGAAAAACTAGATGGTGCCCGGCTACCATCAATGATCACCCCGACAGGGAACACAACAGACAGTCCCTGACGGAGCAGGAGAAAAGTGGGATACAGAACTCAAATTCTAGTAAAAAGACCAGACTTAATGGTCTGACTGAGACTGGAGGAACCCCGGAAGACATGGCCCCAGGACTCTCTGTTAACGCAGAACTAAAACCATTCCCGAAGCTAACTCTTCAGACAAAGATTAGACTGGACTATAAGATATAAAATGACACTTGTGAAGAGTATGCTTCTTAGCTCAGGTAGATACATGAGACTAAATGGGCTGCTCCTATCCAGAGGGAAGATGAGAAGGCAGAGAGGATCAGGAGTTGGCTGAATGGACATGGGAAATCCGGGGTCGAAAGGAGGAATGTGCTATCACACTATACAGAGAGCAACTAGGGTCACATAACAAGGTGTGTATAAATTTTTGTATGAGAAACTAACTTGAGCTGTAAACTTTCACTTAAAGCACACACACACACAAATCCATTGCTGTCGAGTTGATTCTGACTTACAGTGAGCAACCCTATAGGACAGAGTAGAACTGCCCCATTGAGTTTTCAAGGAGCAGCTGGCGGATTCCAACTGCCAATCTTTTGGTTAGCAGCTGAGTTCTTAACCACTGTGCCACCAGGGCTCCACTTCACCATACAGTTGGGAAAATTAAATGAAATGATATACACTGAACTTCTAGCCTTGGGTCTCGCTCATAACAGGCACTTAATAATACCTTTTGACTGAAATTCATTTCCTTTCAAAAACACTAGCACAACCTTCCCCACCCCAGCACACACTCACACACACTCTCACACACATTCATACACACACACACACACACACACACACACACATTCGCTAAGAACTCTCTGGTGGCTCAGGTCTCCCTTGACATTATCTCATTAAGACATAAGTATTTTCACTGATTTTTTAATGAGAAACTAATTTGCTCTGTAAACTTTCACCTAAAGTGCAATCAAAATTAATAATAAGTATTTTCCAGAAGCCAAATGGAAAGCTTGAAACCAAAGTTCTTGATAAACTCTTTCCACAAAACACAAGAACATTAATAGAAAAATATATTTCCTCAAACATATCTTAGATTCAGAGTCATGTGCATTAAGTTATTTGCACACATGCACACACACACACAAATAAATAAGTGGTCACATGGCCCAAGGAAACAGGGAAAGAAGTTTCAGATCCTGCTGCAAACCAGACTCTATGAAAATGCTAATTTTTCACAAACCACCAGTGGAGGCCACCCCCTCTGCTCAGGTCACAGCTCCTTCCAGTGAATGGGCTTCCTGCCAGACTTCCAGAGCAGCTCACTGATTCTAGAGAAATGCCCACATCCAAAGAATCCTGCATACATGGACAACGGGGAGGGATGGGCAGTCTGTCCCCTTCCATTCCCAGCCCTGCAAGGACCAGTAAAGTCAGAGTTTAGGGGTGGGGCCCAGCAGTAACACTTTTTAAAGTCTCCCCAGCTGCAGCCTTGGGGAGCACTAACCACTTGTTCGAAGCCTCCCAACCTGCTTCAGGAAGGATGTGAAACTGACTGCCCCCTCTCCGTCATCCCAAACATCTCTAACTTCGAGTGACGAAAGAACACAGGAAATACACAGTCGAGAACTGAAGAACGGAAAGTTATACAAGCCTCAGGTTTGAAGGAGACTGATCTTCAGTCGCCATTGATCTCCTGGGCTGCTCCATTCACTAGTACCTCCAATTCCAAACATACTTCTGAAAATTTTAAAACGGCCCCAACTGAGATCATCTGCAAGCTAACTTTAAATGCTGAGGCCCAAATTAGACTCTTTAAAGAGAAAAAGAGGCCATCTCCCAAGAGGTACACGTTGTCTTCCCTCAGCTTCAGTCATTAACATAAGTCAACACATGAAGACCCTCCAAAGTAACCCAGAGCCCCCTACCTATTTTTCCTTGTAAATCTCTAAGGTTTCAGCAAGAATGAAAGCCATCGCCACACACAAACACCCGAACGTTTGCTTCTCCACCAAACACTTGTTTTAAGACACCAGTGTCATAACTAGCTTCTTTACTGGGAGCAAACTGAAGCCAAAAGTGAATTTTATAAGAAGGAAAATGCAGTATCAAATAATAGAAGTATACTAACAACATGCTAAAGTCTAAAAAAGAAAAAAAACCAACAACAATTCACATCTCCTGACCTTGCCCTGCTGGACTCAAATCGAAAGCATATAGTGACTATCATACAATTAATTAGTTTATAACTTGGGGTGCCTAGCACATCATTTTGCATAACTGACTTCCTTGTGGTTTGACTTCAGACTACAAGTTCTGAGAGCCCTCAGCAAACTCTATTCCTTGTTGAATCATTTCTGTCCAGGCTCACTCCTGCTCACTGGGCCATGAACTGCTCAGTCCCAGGTACAGCATGAGTTTCCCCAGTGACCTGGCTTTGCAGAGCCCACCTCCTCTGCACAAAATGCTCCCCTTCCTCTTCTAGGCCTGCAAGCGACGATTCCTTCAATACCCAGCTCAGACATTGCCTCTGCTGTGAAATCTCTTCTTTCCTGAGCCGACTGAGTGGCTGCTTCCTTTTGCTTCGCACTGCACCACACACTGTGAGCACACAACGTATGGACTTTGTGATTGCTGAGGTCTGAGCGGAAGCGCCTAGAACAGTGGTCCACAAACTACAGCCCAGGGGCCAAATCCAGCTAGCCACCTGTTTTCCTAACAGTCCCGAGCTAAGAATGATTTCTACATTTGTCAAATGCTTGAAAAAACATTTTTAAAAAAAGAATATTTCACGGCAGCAGAAAAATATATTAAATGTAAATTTCAGTGTTTATATATAAAGTTTTATTGGAACATAGCCACACCTTTGTTTACATTTTGTATATGGCTGCTTTCACTCCAATGCAGAGTTGAGTAGTTGCCACGGAGACCACCTGAGTGTAAGCCTTTGAGATATTTACTATCTGACCCTTCACAGAAAAAGTTTAACGACCCCTGACCTAAAAGATTAAAATTGCCTTTTTTTGGTTTTTGCATACAGAGTGCTGGAATTGTAGGAAACCCGGAAATGTGAAAAAATTATTACTGCGTGATTAAGAGTTCATCCAAGGGCTGTGGGGACCATGGTCTCTGGGAACATCTAGCTCAACTGGCATAACACAATTTATAAAGACAATGTTCTACATTCTACCTTGGTGAGTAGCGTCTGGTGTCTTAAAAGCCTGTGAGCAGCCATCTAAGATACTCCACTGGTCTCACCCCTGTGGGAGCAAGGGAGAATGAAGAGAACAGGATACAACAAAAAGATTAGTCCAAAGGACTAATGGACCACAGCTACCAAGGCCTTCACCAGACTGAGTCCAGTACAGGTAGATGGTGCCCGGCTACCACCACTCACTGCTCTGACTGGGATCACAACAGAGGGTTCTGGACAGAGCTGGAGAAGGATGTAGAGCATAATTCTAACTCACAAAAAAAAGACCAGATTTACTGGCCTAAAGGAGACTGGAGAAACCCCGAGAGTATGGCCCCCAGACACCCTTTTAGCTCAGTGGTGAAGTCACTTCCGAGGTTCACCATTCAGCCGGGGATTGGACAGCCCCATAAAGCAAAACGGGACTAATGAAGCACAGCAGTCCAGGGACAAGGACTAGAAGGCAGAAGGGGACAGGAAAGCTGGTGATAGGGAACCCAAGGTTGAGTAAGGACAGTGTTGACATGTAGTGGGGTTGTTAACCATTGTCATAGGGCAACATGTGTACCTGTTTAATGAGAAACTATTTTGCTCTGTAAACCTTCATCTAAAGTGAGAATAGCAGTACAACTGGAAGAAAGTAATCGATGTAACTAAACCGTGCATGTAGAAATTTTTGAAATCGATGGTGTATCTTTGTTTATGTGTATTTTCACCAAAAAAAAAAAAAAAAAGGTTGAGAAGGGAGAGGGTTGACATGTCGTGGGGTTGTTAACCAATGTCATAAAACAGGATATGTACTGACTGTTTAATGAGTAACTATTTGTTCTGTAAACCTTCACCTGAAGTACAATTAAAAAAAAAGAGTTCATCCAAATAATGAGCGTTCTTTCTAAAGAATCAGTGATGAAATTTGTATTTGTATTATTTTTTGGTCATAGACCACTTAAGACACTCAACTGTGTACTGTTTGAAAGGTCAGTACACTTCTAACGTTCAGTACATTCAAAAAGTGATTATTGCTTGCTTTTCTGATAATTTATGGTAACTCAGCGTTTACTCCTTACAGCCCTAAAAGGCGAGAAGTGCCAAAATCTAACTGGTCTGGGAATGCTATCTCTTTCCTTCTCCCTTGGGCAGTAGCCTCCACTGTAATTTCTCAGGGGGGAGGACCCCAAAGGTGCCAGAGGGTGGGTTGAAAATACATCTTCATTCTGTAAACCCGCTCCTTGCTGATCTCAGAATGTGAGGATCATACACTCTTCTTTTCATCGATGAGGCAAGTAAGGCCCAGAGGAAAGCAATATTCTCAAGCAAAGTAAAGCTTCCACGCCCCTGCGCTAACAGCTTTGCAAGTGTAGATTTTCGCGCTGGATGCATGCTTTGTCTAAATCTTGGTTGGACACCAGAGAAATGCAAACTCCACCCCTAGCTACTAGAGCTAAGTGCTGGCAGGTCAGCAGCCATCAGGGAGTCTTTATAGTCCGCTAGCCTCTCCACCTCAAGTCCAGATTGCCAGGCAGAGTCTAGAAACACTAGCGAAGGGAGCACCGAAGGAACGAATTCTCAAACTGTTACAGGGTATCACAGGATAGACAGCCACGATGGCCGTGCTAAGGCCTGAAGCAATTATTTTTTCCCAGCGTGAAGCTTCTCCTTTAGGGTATCTGCAGACCCTGACCCCACCTGGGCTTCCCACAACACTCGTGGGGTTAGGGTGCTGGCTCCTAGCTGGGGTGGGGCCCAGCTCGGAGGGGTCCGCCTTGCTGCGGTCTCGCCCCCGCTCCTCCCCGGAACCGGCCCCGGGCTTACCGAGGCATGGCGGAGGGACAAGGGGCGGAGGGACGCGAGGAAGGAGGGCGGGCCAGCTGGCAAAGGAGGTTCTTCCTGCGGACAATGGTTGTCATGGGGACGGCCCAGCGGAGCCCGCGGAGCCCGGAGGGCTGGGCGCCTGGACCAAGTGCGTCCTTGCGTCTTGTCCTGCGCTCTGGGATCCGAGGGAGCTGACAAAGGCTACTGGGCCACAAAGCGAGACTACAACAATCTTTTCAACAATCTTTTATTACCAAAGTCACGCGGGGTTAACGCTTTAACCCAGTTAACAGCAAAATAGCATCTCTAACAAGATCAAGGACGGAGGTGCAGGCCTAATAACGATGGTCTCTTAAACAAAGGATTAAAAAAATATATATACATCCACATACGTATTTTTCAAAAAAGTAAAATTCCTGAGGCTTGCAGAAAAAATACCCCAAACTTATTTCAGTCCATAAAAAATAGCATTTGACAGTCTATGCTGCCCTTTAAAAAAAAAAAATCCAACTCGAAATTAACTCAGAAAAGAAGCGTTTCTCCCATAAAGAAAAATCTTCTCTTCCTTGTTCAACTTCCACCCTTTATTCCAAGAAACACCAAAAGAATAAAAAGAACCCCCAGCTCATTTCTCTTAGCCTCTGGCCATCTGTTAAGGCTCACACCAAGGATCATTTGTTAGGAATTTTCACCTCTGTTATAATCCGGAAATTGATCCCTAATTACTGGACCAGCTGAGGACCAGATTTCCTGAAACCTGCATACCGTCCTGTTTCCTGAAAAAAGATCAATGGAGTCAATGTCTCTGGCGGAGACTGGAATGCCTGGCAGGGGGCAGGGGGCCTTCCTAAATAAAAACACCCAACACCTTCTAACCTAAAGTCTAACCTACTAGGTAAAAATAAGTATCAGCAAGCACCAAACTACTGGCTGTACTCAAAAGGTGCACGTCTCCTCCCTTTAACCAAAACGGTAAGGGAGGCCAAAACAGGACTTGAACTCAACTGTCTTTGAAGAAACTGACTGAGTTTTTTCAGTGAAAGTCCCATTGCAAAGAAAGCTCTAAGGCCACGAGGACAGTCTTTGCTGTTTCTGGCTGGAAAAAGCTGCTGCTTGTAGGCAGCCTGGCTCATCGCTGCCTTAGCGAAGCAATTCACCTTATGCAGGGTACTGAAGAATTACTAGGGAAATTATTTTTTCAACTGCACTTCACAACTAATTCTTCAACAGCAGCTTCTCACAAACCACCAGTGGAGGCCACCCCCTCGCTCAGGTCACAGCTCCTTCCAGTTGATGGGCTTCTTGCCAGACTTCTGCAGCAGCTCATTGGTTTTAGAAAAATGCCTACATCCAAAGAACCCTCGATGCACGGAGAACGGGGAGGGATGGGCAGTCTGCAACACGTGGTGCCGTTTCTGAAAGAGATCCGGGCAAACAAGGGAATAAAACGTGGCATACTGGGGACTTTTCCAAGACTGCTGTGCTCTCTGTGCCCTTCTGCTCTCTCTAAATTCACCCATTTTCCAAAGTTTCTTTCCCCTTCAGCAATTACACTAGAACACAAATCCATTCATTCATTCACTCATTTGTTACAGAGTGACTACCTTTGCTAGGCTCTGAGCATGCCAAAAGACCAGCCTCGGCCCTTGATTTGGCAATATCCGCCCTTTTTTTTAAGTGCCCCCACCTCACAGCCCAGCAATTCCACCACACCTAAGGATGCATTTGCTAAAGGCCACACGGTGCATGACCGACACAAAGGCACGCGTCTAAGGAGGCTCACTGCAGCACTGCTTCTACCAGCTAAAGTCTTATATAAACCCATCACCATGGAACTGGCTAAGAGTATTTTTCTAAAATTCTTACAGTAGAACACCATGCGGCTGCTAGAACAAGGTCGAGCTACATGGTCTGATATGGGAAGACCTCCAAAACATATCAAGAGAAAACAAAAAACAACGCATAGTGATTCCTTATGAATTAATAAAAAGAATAAAGTGATAAATGCATTAAAAATATTTTTTGAAAAATACATGAGAAACTTTTAGTTCCTTTAAGAGGAAAGAAAGAGTGGAAGGCATTTCCCTTCCATTTTATACCCCTCTATACGGAGCCTTTGGGGCACTGGTGGCACAGTGGTTAAGCGTATGGCTGCTAACCAAAAGGTTGGCAGTTCAAATCCACTAGGGGAATACGCAGGAACAAGTTTAGTGAAAAATGAATCAGGAAAGGAGAATTTAACTTGGAACATGTTGAACTTGATGTGCCTATGGGTCACTTATAAAAATGCAGCTGACTATATGGATTTAGGCTGGGTTGGTGCGGTGCAATGGATCACTTTAATATGGCCTTTCTTACCATGTCTTGTAACTCCCACCAAATGATTAGGTGGGACTATGCAAATAAGGTGCTTGTGGCCCACCAAGGGATTGGACAGTTTGCTAATAATGCAAATAAGGTGCATGGTGCCCTAACGAGGGAATTGGTCGGTTTTGCCATTCTGTTAGACTTGGCAAAAAGCCCATCCTTTGGACCCAGGGTCCCTGCACTGAGAACCTCCTAGACCCAGGAGACAAAGAGTTTGTAACACTGGAGATGGAGCAAGGCAATTAACAGTGGATGTGCCAACCCACAGAGCAAGAGAGCTGAGTGTCTTCAGGCTGCAGGCTTACTGGTGGAGTGGGGTGCCCCTAGGCATTTATTGGCAGAGCTTTGTAACACTTTGCTTTTTAACAACTGCCTGAGCAGGGCAGAGGCCGGGCCAAGGGGCAGAGGAGCTTAAGGCCAGAGAGAGGTCTGCCTGCAGGCACGGCTGAGAAGATGCTGTCCTGATCGAAGAACTGTATCCTGAGTCATTCCTGATCCTGAATTGTAACCTGTTACTTCCCTAATAAACCCCATAACTTTGAGTATGGTCTGTGAGTTCTGTGTGGCCATTGCAATGAATTATCAAACCCAGCAAGAAGTAGAGAGTGCTGTGGGAGGGGTGGCTGGTGTCAGAACTGGTAAAAAGGGGAGGGTAGAGGTATGTCAGACCTCCACCTCATAGCAATCAGCCTTGGACTGCTGATGCTGATAATGATTCTCCTCCTTCCCCTCCCCCTCCAAGTTAGAAGAGGAGGTCCAATGTCCCCACACCACCATTTTTACAGTTGGAGATATACAACTTGGTTTCCATGATCAAGGTACTTTAACAACTGCTTACTTTCAGACCAAACCATGCTGAACAATAATAAAGATTATAAATATACTGAATAAAAACTATGCTGAGGTAATAGATCTATTGATCGCAAACCTGCCTAAAGCAGAGATTAGAAATTACTTTCATGTACACTTCTTACTTACCTAGACAATCAGATAACAGTTGGCTCATTCATGCAAGATTTTATTTCTGTTATTCCTTAAGAAAAGTAAAAGAGCCTGAAAAGATCTTGCTCATTCACACAAAACCTTTGCAGACTCTACCACTGGCTTAGAATCAATCCCACACACACCCCTGTTCAAAGACTACACGCAGCACTCCCACAGGCCTACCCAGGCGAACAGACAAACCGCTCAGCATGGTGCTTAAGAACCCAGAATCTGAAGCTCTGCAGAGCTGGGCTCGGATCTCGGCACCACCGTTTACTGCAACTTTGGGCAAATGACTTCCACTCTCTGAGACCCAACTGTAACAGTCTTAAGGGAAACCAAGACTCACTTAACTTTATGACATGGATTTTCAGGACTGCTTGGCAATGATTTCTGGAATTTTCTAAACTGCTTTAATGTGACTAAAAGAAAAAAAAACAACACCTACATACCCTATCGATGGCACTGCCCTTCTTCTGAGCATAAGAGCCCCAGAGTAAGAAGACAAGGCCATTCGAGTTCTGATTTAGCCAGGACACAACTGCATCAGTAAATTGTTCCCAGCCTCTTTCCTTGTGAGAGTTGGCTTGATGTGCTCGAACGGTGAGGACAGCATTAAGTAGGAGAACACCTACGAACACACATGGAAGAAACAGGTTAAAACTACGTTACCACAAACCAGCTCGAACACTCAGCTTGGGTGTTAAACACACGATGAAACCATAGAAATTAGGTCATGAAGAAAGCATCACAACGTGAACTGTGGTCAGACGTGAACTGTGGTCATCTCTGGGTGATGAGATTAGGGGGCGCTTTATGTTCACCTCGGCCCTTTCGACATCTTCCAAGTGAACGTTCATTATTGTTGTCATCAGGAAGAACTGCTTTTAAAAATATCCTAAATGATATTAAATCGCTCCGGGAAATATAGGGAAACTTGGGAGAGCTGGAACTCAACGGGACTGCCTTGTTTTTCCAGGTCTCGAAAGTTTTCCGCCTTTGACAGGGTGCAGTCTTACCACTTTTGTATCATTTGTTTAGTGGAAAACATTTTGAGTTTTCCTCCTCTGACAGGTTTCCGCCTTACATAGGGACTAGCTTTTGCAGATTTTACTATATAACAAGTAGGCCAAAAATTTCATTGAAAATGAAAATCAAACAGCAAGAAACAACCAAAGATACTGCACGTGGAGACCATGGGAATCCTCGAGACCACTGCCCTGAAGTACTCTTTAAACCCTGAAGCGAAACTATTCCATGAAGTTACCTTTTAACTAAATAGCAGGTTAGCTCGAAAAGTAGCGAATGTCAACCGTGAGCACTACCACCTTTTTAAAAAATAATCTGTATGAGACCAAACTGACAACTGTTACTCTACAGCATAGATGAGATGGGAACGGAAATAATGAGAATGTTGACACATTGTGAAGAATATAACCAATGTCACTGAACATTATGTGTAGAAATTATTGAATAGGAACATGCTTTGCTGTGTATATTTTTACCAACAACACAATAAAATACTAAAAAAAAACTATCAAAGACTGATATTCTTTCCTTATTCTGATTGTATAGACAGTTGATTACTGTAAAAATGTAAAAAGTAGGAAAAAAGTCCCATAGGTAGGCATTAAACACACACACACACACACACACACAACTCTTATGTTAAAATGAGAAGAGTGAGGCCAACTTCTAAATGGTCAAAGTTAAGAATCTTTGGGTAGGTAAATTTTAAAAATTAATAAGAAACCCATTTTTCTCTTTCAGATTATGACTACAACATGAAAGGAAACATTGGCTACAAGATAAACTACGATAATATATTCTTTTTTACTTACATAAATTAACCCTTTTATGACAGCCCTCTAGTTTTTTAGCTATCTTTTAAAATACAAACAAGCAGGATAGAAAGGAGAAGGCTGCTGAAGTTAATCCAAATATATCTAGTAATAGTTGGGCTTGATGTGTTCAAACCGTGGTGTTGGCAAAAAATACCACATATACTGCGGACTGCCAGAAGAATAAACAAATCAGTCTTAGAAGAAATAAAACCAGAACGTTCCTTAGAAGCAAGGATGGCAAGACTTCAACTCACTTACTTTTGACACATCATCAGGAAAGACCAATGGCTAGAAAAGGACATCATGCCTGGTGAAGAGTCAGCCAAACCGAGGGAAACCCCCAATGAGATGGCTTGACACAACAGCTGTAACAATGAACCCAAACATGGTTACCTTGTTTGGCCCACCCGGACAGATCTCCGTGACCAGGATGAACAAAACCATCTATATCTGTAGACAGCTCTTTATAAATGTTTTCCAAACTGAAAGCCAGAGGAAAAGCAAAAAAAAAAAAAAAAAGAGAGAATGTTAAACATAATTCTGAAAGTTCAGCAACCACCCGCATACCTGTGAAAAGGTTAGAAGTTAAAGTCTGTAAGTCAGCCCTTGATTAGGAAATGTTTAAACACCCCCATTTCATCCTTTCCTCCTTCAAGCCATGGCTGGGCAGGGAGAAAAACAATGGAATCCTGCCAGCACAGGTCAAATGCAAAATCTTAGACTTCACTTTGGTCTGTGTTTGGATTTAAGGTCTAACACTTTGGAAGACCTAATTAGCCCAGCAGCTACAATCTCTTTCACAAATGATGTTTACGGTTTTGTATCTTTATGTTTATATTAGTGTATATATTTTTATACATTGTATATAAACTCCTCCAAAGGAGTGGTTCGTAACCAGCGGCGATTTTGGCTCCCGGGTGACACCGGGCAGGGTCTGGAGACATTTTTGGTTGTCACAACTGGGGAGGGGGAGGTTGCTACTGGCGTCCAGTGGCAGGGATGCTGCTAAACATCTTACAATGCACAGGGCAGCCCCCACTACAAAGAATGATCCGGCCGAAAGTATCAATAGGGTGAGGTTGAGAAACCCTGCTCCAAAGGCTAGTGAGAGCCCTCGAAATAGTCACACCTGTAAGTCACAAAGTATATATCTGAAAGTAGTCACGACTGGACCCGAACCATCTATAGAGCAATTGTACCTGGGTGGAGGTGGCACAGGTCTTTGAACACTAAAGCAGAGCCCATGAGCTTGATTAGGTCCATGATACGGATCCTGTCCCAGGATGACAACCTTCACCTGTGAATACCAGTTGGCAAGAAGTTAAACAAGACCATAGTGCAGGCGGTCTAAACACCCGGCTGACCGATAACCTATAAAGGAACGCAACAGTGAGAAGGCAAACCCTCGTGATCCAACTGAGAACCCCAAGGCACCACCACTTCCCATCACCAAATCCTCTTGCACGCCATATCACCCTGCCTTGCTGCCCCAACTCCTTCTCTGACACTGGTTTTTCAAACAAGCTGGCTTTGCTTTCATGCTCGTTTTTCAAATTACCAAAGTAAATACACCCTTGAAACAAGTGCAGCCATCCAGAAGCATATAAAGAAATGAGTTACCTCCCGGTCAGCCCTATCCCATGCTGTTTTACCCATTTTCAATTACTTAGGTATTTGGGGCTATTGTACTCGTTACCCTACATTTTGTATTTTTCATGTCACACATCTGGGGCATCTTTCAAGACAATAGAGAGCTTAATCAGTAATGGGCAGCCAACTTGTTTCCAAATTATTTCCATTACATAAAATATTACTTTTCATTTCTATGGACGAGATTTGTAATAGTGGAGTTGCCAATCAAAGAGTTAGTTTATTTCAAATTTTCATGCTATTACCAAATCACTTTCTAATGAGTCGAAGCAATTCAAATTCCCCATTAGCGACGTGAGGGTGCCTGATCCCCTACAATCACTAATGGACAAAACCTCAAGAGATTAAGGCCAGGTCAAAAGGGCTGTGGGAGGAGGCAGCAGCAGGTGCAAGGAATGGGAACGAGGTCACTGTCACGGGAGGTGTTGAAATAGGTGGCTGACCCTTTTGTTCAGTGCCCACCCACCTCTTCCTCATTCTCAAGCTTATGCCTATGGTACTCCTGCTGAGAATCTTCCTCCACAGCTGACATACTTTTTATCTTTTGAAAATCCAGATTCAGATGTTCCGTGTCCAGGAAGCTGCCACGAGCCTCTCTCTGTGCCTCCCCTAAGTGCTCAATGTCCCCAGTATACTCTCCATAGGGAAGTAACCTGTCCCAGGAGGGATGCTTTTGTGTTCAAGGATCTGGTCCAGGATGAGTGACCTTCCTGGTGCAAGCTACTTAACAGCCCCAAGCTAAAGCGTCAGTACGCTTTTCTGCAAAGGAGCCCTGCTGACCCATCCACTACTCAGACTCGCACAGGCTTGATGCTCTTCCTATTGATCGCTGGTATTCAGAACAGAACATGGTACTCAAACATTTAAGAGCAAACTAATGTCAAAACAAGGAGCTACAGTCAGAGTTCTTACTTTAAAATGCAAATTGTGAAGTTTGCTAAGTAGTAGGTGTGGCTGCCTTATCAAGATGGTTTATTCACCTAATTCACTTCCATTTGGTTTAACAGACATTTAATAAGTCACAGGATTCCTGCCCCCAGCTTACAAATATGGGAGGGAAAAGGATAACAAAACCCCAAAACCTTCAGTGTGAGCATATTGTGGGGGTTTAAAGGAAAGCCAGATCACAAAGGTCATAGGCAAAAGGCTTCAAGGAGAGGCCATAGATGGATCTAGTAAGTTGGTTTTCAAGACAGAAATGAGGAAGGCTGCACCATTCAGTCCACTCTGAGGTGGAGGTTAAGACGTATTCCATTCTTTTATAGTTTATATATACAATCCCCAGGTTACAAAGGAGATCCATTCCTAAGTCTGTCTTTAGGTTGAATTTGTAGGTTAAGTCTGAAGAGGTACATACGGTTCTTATTCAGCATCAGTTAGGCAAATGTTCAGAGCCCTGGTGGTGCAGTGGTTAAGAGCTCAGGCTGCTAACCAAAAGGTCAGCAGTTCAAATCCACCAGCTGCTCCTTGGAAATCCTAGGGGGCAGTTCTACTCGGTCCTATAGGGTTGCTAGGAGTCGGGATCAACTGGACGGCAATGGGTTTCGGTTTAGTCAAATGTTAGTCTTTGTATATAGTATATATTTTACCTTCCTTTGCATATAAAACACTTAAGAAACACTTCCAAACCACACAATGTTTTCATGAGGTCACAAAGTAGTGCATGCGTTCATTATTACAAACCATTGTATTTAACTCAATTTTTAACTATAATCGGCTTTATGGCAGTCCATTCTTAAGTAGTAGTTGTCCCAATCTCCTGCTCCTAACGGGGGCTGCCTGTACAGTGCAAAACCCCAGACAAGCTCTTGAACAGGAGATTGATGTGACTGGAGTCACTCATCAGTCGTGGTGGTGTAGGATGAACTACAGCAAAGGGATTTGTTAACAGCACATCGAAATCGTACAGGCCGGAAGTCAAAAGCTTGAAAAGTACCGACAACAAAGAGTGGTCACACAGAATACGTACTGAACTAGAAGTCACGGTGGGGTCGACTATACCAAAAACCAAAACAACTGCCCCTGATTCCACACTATGTGTCACAGATTGACTTATGTCCCCCCAAAAATGCGTTTATCAATTTGGCTAGGCCATGATTCCCAGTATTGTGTGGTTGTCCTCCATTTTGCGATTGTGATTTTATGTTAAAGAGGATTAGGGTGGGATTGTAACACCCTTACTAAGGTCACATTCCTGATCCACTGTAAAGGGAGTTTCCCTGGGGTGTGGCCTGCACCACCTTTTATCTTACAAGAGATAAAAGGAAAGGCAAGCAAGCAGAAAGTGGGGGACCTCATACCACCAAGAAAGCAGTGCTGGGAGCAGAGCACGTCCTTTGGACCTGGGTTCCTGCGCAGAGAAGCTCCTAGTCCAGGGGAAGATTGATGACAAGAACTTTCCTCCAGAGCCGACAGAGAAAGAAAGTCTTTCCCTGGAGCTGACGCCTTGAATTTGGACTTGTAGCCTACTGGACTGTGAGAGAATAAATTTCTCTTTGTTAAAGCCATCCACTTGAGGTATCTGTTACAGCAGCACTAGAAAACTGAGACGCTATATGTGCAGAGTAGAACTGCATTCCACAGGTTTCTCAAGGCTGTGACCTTTGCAGATCACAAGGCTTGTCTCCCGAGGTGCCTCTGGGTGGGTTCGAACCACCGATCTTTTGGTTAGTAGTTCAGCGCTGGCTTAGTTATCTAGTGCTGCTATAAAAGACATACCACAAATGGGTGGGTTTAACAAACAAAAGTTTATTTTCTCACAGTTTAGGAGACTAGAAGTCCAAATTCAGGGTGCTGGCTCTAGGGGAAGGCTTTCTCTGTCATCTCAGGAGAAGGTCCTTGTCTCTTCTGAGCTTCTGCTCCTGGGCGATCTTCACTGTGGCTTGGCATCTCTCTTCCCTATCTCTACTTTTCACATGTTTGTTTAATCTCTTTAATATATCAAGAGATTGACTCAAGATACACCCTACACTAGCCCTGACTCATTAACAAAGCAGACAACCCATTCCCAAATGGGATTATAACCACAGGCATAGAGGTTAGGATTTACAACACATTATTTTGGGGGACACAATTCAATCCCTAACAGGTGCTTAACCATTTGAGCCACCCAATGATTCCCCTGTACCCCGTGACTCATTGAATAGTTTGAATATTAGTCCTGTACTGTCATCTGGGGCAGGCAGTCCTATAACTAGCTGGAAATGACTGCTTTCATGCTTCAGTTTCATTACTCACACCACAATAATATATAACAGTAGCATGTGGTTCGTTTCAGGGTCAAATAAGATACCAGAAATGATGCTTAAAATACATGCTCCTAAAAACTGAAAACTCAAAAGTGAAGATGTTCAATTCTGACTTTGGTATAGAGCAAATAAAGATCTCATAAATAGCTTCTTCAAAAAGAAAGAAATGAGCTACAGACACGTGATCTACACACGTATTTTTCTTTTCCTTTCTTTTTTTTTTTGCTGCATAAGGAGCACACGGTGAAAGTTAAAGAGCAAACATAGGCTAAAATATACTCAGTCAAACCTCACGATTTCAGTGTTTTATTATTTATTACGGAATTACGGACAGTGGCTTAACTGCAGCATCCCTAATTAAGCAATACTATTTGATTCTCTCCCATCTCTCAGTAAAAGTAATCACTTTCTTATACTTACATCTCTTATATCACACATCTGGGTCCATGTGAAGACTTGCTGTGGGGGTGGATAAACAGTGTGATGCTTTCTTTCTTCTGCCACAAATCCCATCAGCTGATTTAAAGATAAATTAGACTTAAAATCAGATTCTCACTGGAAGCCGTGAGAATTTAATAAGAAAGCCTCTAAATAAAGCAAGCCAGTTGAATTATCTAGCTCTTTGCCAAGTTCTATATGCAAACCCTTTTAAAACATAACAACAAACAGTACCTGCCTCCTACCACAGTTGCTCAATCACTTCAATTCCTTCCCCGTTTCCTTCTTGGGGGCCCTGGTGGCACAGTGGTTCAAGAGGCTGGCTGCTAGCCAGAAAGTCTGCAGTTCGAATCTACCAGCCGCTCCTTGGAAACCCCATGGGGCAGTTCTATTCTGTCTTATAGGGTCACTGTGAGTCGGAATTGACTTTTTTCTTTCTTGGGCTGGGTCAAGCTAGATTTCCCCGGCTGCCTTAATTTCCTGTTAACGCTTTTTTGTTTTTTTAAAAGGCCATGCCAGGTTTCATCCAATCTGGTTGGTGGTTTTACTATGCCAATCTTTTCTGGGCAGCTGACTAACCCTGTGGATTAAAAGAAGCCAGGACATCATCCTATTGTTGTAAGCCCTGGTTGCCCAGTGGTTAAGAACTCCGCTGCTAACCAAAACGTTCAAATCCATCAGCTACCAGCCAGCCAGCTGCTCCTTGGGAACCCTATGGGGCAGTTCTACGCTGTCCTATAGGGTGGCTATGAGTCAGAATTGACTCCCCAGCAACGGGGTTTGATTTTTGTTTTTGTTTATGATATCATCCTACTGTTGTTAGCTGCCTGTGGTGTCTACCCAGATGCCTGTTGACTCCATGTGTGCAGTGCAGAACTGGGCTCCATAGGGTTTTCAAGGCTGTGAACTTTCAGAAGCAGATCATCAGGCCTGTCTTCCAAGCCACCTTGGTGAGTTCCAACCACCAACCTTTCAATTAGTAGTCCTTAACCATTTGAACCACCCAGGAACTGCTGATATCATCCTGTTGATGTTGCTGTGTGTGATGGAATCGATTTGGACTCAGTGACCCTACAGGACACAGCAGAACTGCACCACAGGGTTTCCAAGGCTGTAATCTTTACAGAAGCAGATTGCGACATCTTTCTCCCGTGGAGCCTCTGGGTGGGTTCAAACCGCCAACATTTTCGTTAGCAGCCAAGTACTTAACCATTGCCACCAGGGCTCCTTTCGTATCATCCTACAGTCTTTAAAACCTGTAGCTAATAAGCATGAGAGAACTCCAGACATGACGGCTTTATTTTACAACCTGAGTGTGAAAACGACATTTACACAGGGAAAATATCACACTATGAAGGCAATATCCTCACACTTACGGACTTGACCTGCTATCTTAATAAGACAAGGCGTCAGGAGTCTCCACTGTGAACGTTATGAAAGGCAACTCTCCACATCTACCTTTATAAAATACGGTTTTCCGAACTCCTGGCTGAGCTGCTTCTTCCAGCTCTCCCCAAACCCCACAGGAACGTTGCGGGAGGCGAGTCTGAGCAGGGCGACGGCCTTGTTCCTCTGGATCCGGAGCAGCTGCTCGGGGCTCAGCGGCGACGAGAGTGGCGTGCCCGGCTCGTCCTGCCCAGCTCGGGCCTTCTTGGCGGGGCTGGCCTGCAAGTGAAGGCCGCAGAGGCGGGTGACGAGCTGCAGCGGCCCTTTCCCGGCCTCCCGCAGCTCCCAGCCCCAACCTAAAGGCCATTTGCAGAAGATACTCATTTGGGGGGTTTTCGACTCTGGGACCCAAGGGCTGAGCCCAGTCCCGGGCCAGCGGCCCACTGCCCTAAATTCAGTGAGTTTGGAACTAAAACCGGAGGGTAGAGGACGCTGAGGGGCTTAGGAAGCCCCGCGGCGTCTCTGGAGGGATTGGCGGGAAAGGGGACGGTACACGGAAGCTCCCGCCCCGCCTAGCCGGGCCAGCCACTTGCGTTCCCACGCGGCCTTTTCGCGGCAAAAACCCTCCCCTGGGGTCCCGCCCCCTCCTCAACCGATTGGACGGTGGGACGAGAAGGGCGGGCCTGCGGCGCGCTGATTGGCGCCCTGGGCCCCGAGGCTCGCCCCCATTGGCTGCTCCCTCAGCATGGCCGCCGGTGAGGGCCCGTGGCGGCTGTTTTGAACACGTGGGGACTTGTTTTCAACATAGAGTCCCCCGTTTGCAAAGTCAGATGCTCGTTCCTGCATCCCCTCGGTCGCGCAGGGCCCGCAACCAGCAGCCCTGGCCCAGCCCCAGACCCCGACCCCACAATTCATCCCCGCCGCGTCTTACCGCCACATCCCCGGTGTCCTTAGCTATCGCCGCTGCCGCTGCCGCTGCCACGCCAGTCCCCGGGTCTACCGGCTCGGGGCTGCGGGCACGTCGCTTCCCGGCGGGGTTCGGGGAGAAGAAAGAGTAGAGCGTCTTCTGGCCAATCATCCCGGAGCCGAGGAAGGAGCGAGCGCACGCCGCCCGGGGTACCCGCGAAATTCTTGTCGGTGGCGGCGGTCAGCAATTGGCGCCAAGCAGCTTGCGCATGCTCCGACCGGGGGCTTTGCTGGGGGCGGGGGGCGGAGGGGCAGCGAAGGGCCTATGCGCGTGTGCGGAGGAGGCTTCTGGGTGGTGGGTGGGGTCTGGGGTGCTGCTTGGGTGCCTGGATGAGGGCTAGGTTCCCTCCATTCGTTCGCTCGTTCATTCAGTATATTCATTCATCGTAACTTTGCCTTTTGGGCAAGTCTCTCCATCTCTCAGCTGTAAAAAGATTGAAGTACCTACCCTATGGGGCTGTTGTATGAGTAAAATTAGCATTATAATGTTTATTGAGCTAGTGTATAAATTATCTCATCCAATTTTCACAACCTGTTTTACAGATTGGAAACCCTGGTGGCGTGATGGTTAAGAGCTACGGCTGCTAACCAAAAGGTCGGCAGTTCGAATCCACCAGGCACTCCTTGGAAACTCTGTGGGGCAGTTCTACTCTGTCCTATAGGGTCGCTATGAATCGGAATCCACTCCACGGCAATAGGTTTGGGGTTTGTTTGTTTGTTTAATTTTACAGATTGGGCAAATCGGCTACAAGAGACCTCTTTTGAAGTGTTAAAAAGCAAAGATGTCATTTTGAGGACTAAAGTTCACCTGACCCAAGCCATGGTATTTTCAATCGCCTCATATACATTCGAAAGCTGGACAATGAATAAGGAACACCGAAAAAGAATTGATGCCTTTGAATTATGGTGTTGGCAAAGAATATTGAGTATACCATGGACTGCCAAAAGAACAAACAAATCTGTCTTGGAAGAAGTACAGCCAGAATGCTCCTTAGAAGCAAGGATGGCAAGACTTTGTCTGATGTGCTTTGGACACGTTATCAGGAGGGATCAGTCCCTGGAGAAGGACGTCATGCTTGGTAAAGTAGAGGGTCAGTGAAAAAGCGAAGACCCTCAACGAGGTGGATTGACACAGTGGCTGCAACAGTGGGCCCAAATATAGCAATAATTATAAGGATGGTGCAGGACCGTGCAGTGTTTCCTTCTGTTCTGCATAGGGTCGCTATAAGTTGGAACCGACTTGACAACACCTAATAACATTTTACAGATGTCAAACTAAGGCTTAGAGTGGCAAAAGTTTTGCCCAAGATCACTTTGCTAGCCTAATTTATATGGGTTGGGGGGAGACTTTGGAATCATGGAGATTAAACCTCCAAGTATTCATTCCCCAAATGGCACCACCTATGTTACCAGGTGGAAACCCCAGGTTTTGCTCGGGCGTGACTCGTATTGGCCAACAAACAAGAAACGGAAGTGGGAGAGTGTAAAGTTGCCTTTATTTCATTGTGCAAGGAAGGAGGCATTCGGGGCTTTTGCTGCCAAGACTGCTTCGAGAGGGTGACAGAAAAAGTTATTTTTAAGGGATTTACAAGTAGGGAGTTCATACAAGTTACATCAGCAACATTCTTAATCATACCACGCAGGTGCCAGGATTTTCACGAGACAGGCCAAGCAAAGGAACTGCCATTTTGATGCAAATGACGTGGCTGGCCAAGCAATGGAAGTGGAAATGGTGAGGCTGGCTGGATAAAGGAACTGGAATTCTGATGTAGATTGCGCGGCCCGCCAAGCAGCGGAACTGGAAATGGTGAGGCCGGCCAAGCAAGCTGCAGTGGAATTTTCTGCAGCTTGGGGACCTCTGTATTACCTCCAACCCCGATACACATGGAATTCTTCTCTTTCCCTCCCTCCCCACATCCAAACTATCAATATGTCCTGTTGGTTCTATCTCCAAAACCCAAAAAATCCAAACCCATTATCGTCAGGTCGAACTCACAGCGACCCTATAGGACAGAGTAGAACTGCCCCATAGGGTTTCCAAGGACGAAGGAGTAGCTGATGGACTTGAGCTGCGGACCTTTTGGTTAGCAGCCAGCCTCTTAACCATTGTGCCACCGGAGCTCCATCTCCAAAAGAAATCCTGTATTTAGCTAAAGCTTTCCTTCTGTGACTTCTATCCCAGCTGGTCTCCTCTTTCCTATAGCCGTAGGACAATGCCCGGGTTAAAACCCTCCTATGTCTGCCAAATATGCTTAGAATAAAACGCCAGCTTCTTACACCACCACCCTCTCCTCCCCTTCTCAAGGCCCTATGGGCTGTGGGGCAGATGTAGCTCCAATGACCTGTCTCCACACATTTGCTGGATACACGCAGCTTTTCCCCCATATGGCCTTCATACATGTGCACGCACTGTCCCCCTGCCTGGAAGGCTTCCAATCACAGCTGAGGACACTTCCTCAGAGAGGCCTTCCCCTCCCCTATCTGAAATTTTCTTGTTTGTTTCTTTCCTTGTTTACTGTCTATCTCTGTCTCCAGAATGTAACCTTTGTGAGGGCAGGAACTTTATCCTTGTCCTTGTTGCTGTTGTGTCCCCGTGCCTAGGACCTAGGGCTCCCAAGGAGAAAACCAGTTGCTATCAAGTTGATTCCAACATGTGGGGACTCCATGTGTGTCAGAGTAGAACTGTGCTGCACAGGGTTTTCAGTGGCTGATTTTTCAGAATTAGATCACCAGACCTTTCTTCCCAGGTGCTCTGGGTGGACTTGAACCTCCAACCGTTTGGTTAGCAGCTAAGCGTGTTAACCGTTTTCACCACATACTTCAAAATCATTTGCCCTTACGGCCACAAACAGTTTGGCAGTTTATTTACTTTTTTTTTTTTTTAATAAAGTTAAACAGACACTTCCCATGGGACCTGGAGCCTTGGTGGCACAGTGGTTAAGAGCTCAGCTGCGAACCAGAAGGTCAGCAGTTCGAATCTACCAGTGTCTCCTTGGAAACCCTATGGGGCAGTTCTACTCTGTGCTGTAGGGTCACTAGGAGTCGGAATCAACTCGATGGCAACGGGTTTTTTTTCTTTACCAGGGGACCCAGCAATCCCCCTCCTATGTACTCACCCAAGTAAAATGAAAATCTATATTCACATAAAACCATGTACATAAATGTTTATAGCAATCTTTATTCTTTTTTGATATAATTTTATTTATTTTGTTTCTTTATTGTTGAGAATACAAACAGCAAAACATACACCAATTCAACAGTTTCTACATGTACCATTTAGTGACACTGATTACATTATTCAAGTTGTGCAGCCATTCTCACCCTGCTTTTCTGAGTTGTTCTTCCCCTATTAACATAAATTCAGTATCCCCTAAGGTTCCTATGTAATCTTTTGAGTTGCTGTTGTCAGTTTGATCCCATATAGATAGTTCTTAAAAGAGTATAATGCTCAAAAAGACCAGACTTACTGGCCTGACAGAGACTGGAGAAACCCTTTGAGATTTTGGCCCCCGGCCACGCTTATAGCTCAGTAACGAGGTCACTCCTGAGGTTCACCCTTCAGCCAAAGATTAGGCCCATAAAACAGAATGAGACTAAATGGGCACACCAGTCCACAGGCAAGGACGAGAAGGCAGGAGGTGACAGGAAAGCTGGTAACGGGGAGCCCAAGGTTGAGAAGGGGAGAGTGTTGAGATGTTGTGGAGTTGGCAACCAATGTCACAAACTATGTGTATTAATTGTTTAATGAGAAACTAGTTTGCTTTGTAAACTTTCAACTGAAGTACAATAAAAAAATTATACCAAAAAAAAAAGATTACAGCCTAGAAAACCCTATGGGGCAGTTCTACTCTGTCAACAACAGCAACAGAAAGCATAATGCTCAAGGCAAACATTTTTTTACTAGTTAAGCTAAAGTATTGTTTGGTTTAAAGATGATTTCAGGGATATTTTTGGTGTAAGGCTTAAAGATTATCTCAGGGCAATGTTTTCAGGGGTTCATCCAACCTTCATGGCTCCAGGACGTCTGGAGTCCATGGGACTTTGAAATTCTGTTCTGCATTTTCCCCCTTTTGATCAGGATTCTTCTGTGAAATCTTTGATCAAAATGTTCAGCAATGATAGCCAGGCACCATCCAGTTCTTCTGGTCTCATAGCAAAGGAGGCAGTTGTTCATGGTGACAATTAGCCACACATTCCATTTCCTCCTCCTATTCCTGACTCTTCTTCTTCCTCTGTTGTTCCAGGTGAATAAAGACCAGTTGTTGTAACTTGGATGGTTGCTTGCAAGCTTTTAAGACCCCAGGCACTACGCATTGAACTAGGAGGTAGACCAAAAGCACTAAACATGTTATTAGGCCAATTAACTGGGATGTCCCATGAAACCACGACCCTAAACCTTCAAACTAAGAAACCAAGTCACGTGAAGCGCTTGGTTGTATATAAGAAGCCTCAGCAGCTACACTTTTCTTTTTCTTTTGTCATTGCTGTAAATATATCTATCATACAGCTTTTGTCAATTCAACTTCTTACAGGTGTAGAACTTATTGGCAGCAATTACAATAATTGGCTGTGCAACCCTACCCTTAATCAATGTGATATTTCCATCACCATTAACCTCCTTTCCCCCTCCCTCCCAAACCTAAAAACCAAAAACCCATTGCCATCGAGTTGATTCCAACTCATAGCTAGTGACTTTATTTTTAATGACCGGAAACTGGAAGCAACTCAAATGCCTCATCAACTGATGAATGGGGTAAATAAACAATGGATTACTGTTTGTTGTTAGGTGCTGTCGAGTTGTTTCTGACTCATAGCAACCCTGTGTACAACGGAATGAAACACTGCCCAGTCCTGCAACATCCTCACAATTGTTGCTGTATTTGAGCCCATTGTTGCAGCCACTGTGTCAATCCATTTCCTAGAGGGTCTTCTTTTTCACTGATCCTCTGCTTTACCAAGCATAATGTCCTTCTCCAGGGACTGATCCCTCCTGATAGCATATCCAAAGTACATCAGATGAAGTCTCGCCATCCTTGCTTCTAAGGAGCATTCTGGCTGTACTTCTTCCAAGACAGATTTGTTCGTTCTTTTAGTAGTCCATGATATACTCAATTTTCTTTGCCAACACCATAATTCAAAGGCATCAATTCTTCTTCGGTGTTCCTTATTCATTGTCCAGCTTTTGCGTGCATATGAGGTGATTGAAAATACCATGGCTTGGGTCGAGCAATGTTCTACTGCTATTCAAAAGGTTTTCACTGGCCAATTTTTTCAGAAGTAGACTGCCAGGTCCTTCTTCCTAGTCTTAGTCTGGAAGCTCTGCTGAAACCTGTCCACCATGCGTGACCCTGCTGGTATTTGAAATATCAATGGCATAGCTTCTGGCATTGCAGCAACATGCAAGCCACCACAGTACAACAGACAGACAGATGAGTGGTTGAATGGAATACCACTAAGCAATAAAAAGGAACGAACACTGATACAAACGACACGGATAAATCTCAAAAGCATTATGCTAAGTGGAAGAAACCAGACCCCAAAGGCTACATATTGTATGATTTCATTTATAAGGAATTTTGGAAAAAGCAAATTATAGGGACAGAAAACAGGTCAATGGTTGCCGGGAATTGAGGGTGGGGGTGGCGGTGGGGGAGACAGTGTACAACTAAGGGGCCTAAGGGAATATTTTGAGATGATGCAGCTGCTTTGGATCTTGATTGTGGTGGTGGCTACACAACTGTGCATATTCGTCAAAATTCTCAGAAAGTCCACAACCTCATGGAACTTTCATTCCACTGGGGGAGACAGAATAAACAAGAATTAGGAGCAGTAATAGAACCTGCCATTCCTTTTTAACATAGAAGCACTTCTCACATATCCTCTCATTTAATCCTCATGGCCCTCTCATGACATAGATTTTGTAATCCTCGCTTTACAGGTGAGGCAATTCAAGCCCAGAGAGGTTAAGTGACCTGCTGGAGCCCACACAGCTAGAGCCAAGGAGAAAGAAATGGAAGCCAGGGGTCTGACCGCAGAGCTCGAGCTCCTACCCGCCACCATATGTTGGTGACCCAACTCCCTTTCAAGACACTAAGATAATCCCCAGTGAGAGGTATCAGGAACAATTCACCCAAGATCCTCAGTTGTCGCAGAACAAATGATGTTAAACTGAAGCACGGAAATGCTTGCAATGTATGGAGAGAACCAGCAGGTGGCGCCCGGAGGGTTCCCACCACCTTGTTTTGCAAATTTTCTCGCGTTTCCCGGCTTGCAGCGCAAATCTACCCGGAAGCAGTGGCTGTGTTCTGGGTGAGTGTATTTTCTTTCCCGTCAGCCCCTTCCAGGATGCCTGCAAGATTCGGAACTGCAGGGATGGTGTCTGAGATCTGAAAGACAACACTCACACACACACACCCCTCCCCGTGCCCACGCACATGTTACAATTCTTAGTTTCGGAATTCAGTGTGTGTCTGTGTATGTAACTGTTTTACATTTAGATTCTTGTGGCACAGTGGTTAAGAACTTGGCTGCTAACCAAAAGCTCAGCAGTTCGAATCCACCAGCCGCTCCTTGGAAACCCTATGGGGCGGTTCTACTCTGTCCTATAGGGTCACTAGGAGTCAGAACAGAGAGTGGGCATCTTTTTTTTTTTATTGTAACCGAGATAGATGCACTGCTTTTCTGGGTGACTTTGGGCGAATCCCTTTCCCTCTCAAGGCGTCAGTTTTCCCATCTGTAAAATGAGGGTTTGGACTGGATGGTAATTTCCACATTTGACTGTTGCATGTGAATGCCCAGAAAATCCTTAAAAATTGAGGTGCTTGGGGCTGGGGTGCAGACGTTGCGGTTGTTGCAGGTAGCCAGCCACAGGCTAATCTGGGAGACCCTGGAGCAGACCATCTCTAGGGGTCCTTCCAACTTTAACAACCTCTACTTCCTTTTTAGGACCTGGTTTTAAACCTTAAAATGGAAACTTAAAAACAGTGAGGAGGAGTGTTGCTGTGGGACTACTTTGCAGAACGGATTTTCTACCAGAGAAACAGCCTGGGTAACCTCTCCCTGTGTCTTTGCCTTGCCCGGGGTGCCCAGTTCTTTGCGGAGACAGGATGGATAAATTTCTGGTGAAGAGGGCTCTCGGGGACCGTTTGGGAAAGAGTGAGGAGAGAAACGTGGGGGAGGAACAAGATCAGACAGGTGAAGGCCCCGCTGTGTTGGAAGGAGAGGAAGGGAGCTCAAGGAAAAGGCCCAGGAGAGAGACTGCGGAGGATGGAGTGAGCTCGGCAGGCCCCCGCTGGCGGCACATTCGCGCTCAGGGCCTAGACTGTGACTACACAGTCCTGTTTGGTAGAGCTGAGGCGGATGAGATTTTCCAACAGTTGGAGAAAGAAGTGGAATATTTTACAGGTAAGCAGAGGACTCTGATCGATGTGTGTTGTATGTATATGTTCTTTGAAGGCTTGTTTCATAAAACCACTGGTCTGTTTAGAGAGAATCCCTGGGTGGTGCCAATGATGAAGTGCCTGGCTGCTAACGGAAAGGTTGGTGGTTTGAGCCCACCCAGGGCGCCTCAGAAGAAAGTCCTGGCAATTTGCTTCCGGAAAAATCCCAGCTGTAAAACCCTGTGGAGAAGAGTCCTACTCTGCAACACATGGGGTCACCATTAGAGAGTTTTTTTTTTTTTTTCCCAACTTTTTTAAAATCGTAGTTCTGTGTTCAACTTTTTGAGGAACTTCCAAACTTTTCCAGAGTGGCTGTACCATTTTACGTTCCCAGCAGTAATGGAGAAGTGTTTCAGTTTCTCTGCAGCCCTGCCAACACTTGTTATTTTCCTTTTTCTGATAATAGCCAACCTAGTGGGTGTGGAGTGTGGGCATCAATGTTTTTAAAAAACTTCTAGATGTTTCTAATGTGCACTAGGGTTGAGACCCACTGGTCTAGTGGAAGAGGTGGGCAAATAACCAGACAAGCCCTCTACACCAGTGGTTCTCGGCATCCCCTGGGGGGCTTGTTAGAACTCAGATTGCTGGGCCCCACCCCCTCAGTCTAGTTTCCACAATTTTCAGGTGATGTTGATGCTGCTGGTCCAGGGACCACACATTGAGAACTGCTGCTCTACCCTGTGATGACCACACAGGGATCTGGCCAAGCACTTGCAGGGGGCCACGGAAAAGCCCACAGGAGTCCCCAGACGACAACCTGAGTTACGTTAGCCCTGTCTTTCATGTAACAACAGGCCCTTAGTCCCCACAGTTGGCAAAACCACCCTGTTGTTGCTGCTTGCCATCTAGTCGATTCTGACTCATAGCAACCCCATGTGTGTAGAGTACAACTGCTCCATAGGGTTTTCAAGGCCGTGACCTTTCAGAAGCAGATTGCCAGGCCTATATCCCGAGGCGCCTCTGGGTGGGTTTGAGCCGCCAACCTTCTGGCTAGTAGTTGAGCACTTAACCATTTGCACCACCCAGGGACTTCTAAAAACCACCCTGGTGTATAACTGAAAGAGCCCTGGTGGTGTAGTGGTTAAGCGCTTGGCTGCTGAGAGGTCAGCGGTTCAAACTCACCAGCTAGAAAGATGTGGCAGTCTGTTTCCGTAAAGATTACAGCCTTGGAAACCCTATGGGGCAGTTCTCCTCTGTCCTGCAGGGTCTCTGTGAGTCTGAATCCACTAGATGCCACACAACAAATGTGTAACCCAATATCATTCTGCTGCACAGTAGTTAAGGCAGTTGTACCATGTTACAAATATATTGCACTAGGACTGTGTTTCTATAAGTGCAGGACAGGAATCATGGTTCTCACATGAAAAATTTGGGCAGTCCACAACGATTTTTGAGGAGGTATTAAATAACATGGAGCAACAGAGGGAAGTGTTATTCCTGCTTTACTTCCCTTTCAATCCTGAGTACCATATTTTTATGCAAATAACGCACGTGTTACACGTATTTGCCAACTGTGCAACCTCTCCCAGTACCCCGTGTGTTATTTTTGTCTAAGTGCATATGCCAGTTTTTTTTTTTACATGTTGCTGTCTTCAATTTCTATTTCTGATCACATGGAAACTTCACTTAAGGTGGTATTATCAACTTAAATTGAGAAACAAATGCAATTTTGATTGTTTATTTTCCAGTGACCAGGGGACTACCAAAACTGATCCATGACTTCTTGACCATGGCTTATACCTTTATCATACAATTATGATCAAAAGTAACATTTTTGGACTATTTTTATATGCATAAGTAGGAGAGTAAAGAAAATGAACAGATCAATATGATTTACATGTAATATAGGAAGACAGGTGAATGCACCTGAAATTCACTTCCGGAAATGTCATGGGACATGCGTGGTATATGCATGGGCACGCTGTGCCAGAACTGTTTTACAGGCAGTCCCCAGATTACAAACATGTTCTGTTCCTTAGTCTGTCTTTATGTCAAATTTGTACATAAGTTGCAACAGTTAGGTATGGTTCCTATCTAACATCAGTTAGTCAAATGTTTGTCTTAGTATGAAGTATATAGTGTCCCTATCTATACATAAAAAACATTAAAGAAACACTTCCAGATACACTAAAATATCTTAAACATAATAATATAGTAATAATAATGTTTTGGTGTGCATCACGAAGTAGTGCCCGTTTGTTACTGCAAACCGTTGTATGTAGCTTGACTTTTTAATGGTTTGTAACTACAGGTTGTACATAAGTTGGACCTTCATAACTCGGGTACTGCCTGTTCTTAAGTTCATCATTTCTGCTTGTTATATGTGTAGACACATTATTTACGTGGGCATTATTTGCAAAAAATACAGTACTCAGGGAGCATGTATTTGGGGCACTCGCCTGTTTGGATTTTGGGGCTCAGAGGGACAGGGCTGACTGTGTGATTGTGTGTGTCGTCTGAACAGGGGCACTGACCAGGGTGCAGGTGTTTGGGAAGTGGCATGATGTACCAAGGAAGCAGGCGACTTACGGTGATGCTGGGGTGACCTACTCGTTTTCAGGCCTCACTCTGTCTCCAAAGCCCTGGATCCCAATCCTAGAGCGCATCCGGGATCGTGTTTCTTGGGCAACTGGAAAGACCTTCAACTTTGTGCTCGTCAACAGGTGACACCTTACTTGTTTTTTAACTTTTTTTTTTTAGGTCAGTGTACTGAATTTTATAAACCTTGTCTCTTCCAAAAGGAAGACTTTAGGATTCTGGCATATCTTACTCATTTGTACAACAAATACTTCTTTAGTGCACAAGGGATGTTGTTGTCAGTTGCCATGGAATCAATTCCAACTCATGGCGACCCCATGTGTTACAGAGTAGAACTGTGCTCCATAGGGTTTGCTTGGCTGTAATCTTTTTTTTTTAGGGGAGGGAAATAATATTGACTTTAATAATAGCAGTTGTTCCAGATGTGCTTTTTTTTTTTTTTTCTGGAGAAAATGAACACATAACCTGGCATCTAATCTCCTGCTATGGATATAGCAAATGCCTTTGTTTCTACTCCAAAATCAGAAAACATCAGAAACAGTGTGGACATTATCTCTTTAAATATTGGTTCTGCCCAATTCTCTGTCTCCTCTGAGATTCTACTTACGCAAATGTTAAAACTTTCCTCCCAGTTGTATCTATCTCTTATACTTTATTTTGTATATTCCATTCCTTTGTTCTTTGTGCTTTAGTCTGGATATTATTAAAAAACCTGTTGCCGTAGAGTCGATACAGCATAGTGACCCTATAGGACAGCGTAGAACTGCTCCACAGGGTTTCCAAGGCTGCAATCTTTATGGGAGCAGACTGCCACTTCTCTCTCTCACGCTGGCTGTAATCTTAATGGAAGCAGATTGCCAGGCCTTTTTTCCATGGCACCACTGGTTGGGTTCGAACCGCCAACGTTTAGGTTAGCAGTTGAGAGCAAACCGTTTGTACCACTTAAGGATGTGGCACAAGGGATAGAGCAGTGGAAAGGCACGAGCAAAGGTAGTCTTCATGACACTCACACTACAATGAGGTGCGCAAACACGTGAATAATCTCACACAGCGATCAGTGTCTTGAAGGGTGTGGGGGCTGTCCTGTGCATTGCAGGATGTTGAGCAGCATCCCTGCCGTCCACCCACTAGATGCCAGTAGCAACCTCTCCCAGTCACGGCAACCAAAAAGGTCTTGATATTGCCCAGTGTCCCCTTGGTGGTGTGGTCACCCCTGTAGAGAACCCCTGGTTTAGGGGATGGTCACTCTAGATGGGGTGGCTAGAGGAGGGCTCCCTGAGGCAGCAGAGTCCTGGCTGATCACTAAGTGGAGAGTGAGCGAGCCACACAGATGACTGGAGGAAGATCGGAGGCAGCCCAGTGTGGCCGAGGAGCAGGAGTCCCACTGGTGTGGCTGGGAAGCAGTGAGCGAGGGAAGAAGAAATGAGACAGGCTCAAAGTAGGCAGGGCCCAGACTGTGCAAGCAAGGACAGGGACTTACTTTACTTACAGGGAGAAGCCATTTTATGGGATACAAGTACGAACCAGGAGAACCATAAGGCGTATTCTTGCCTTCTTTTGGTGTGTTCGGTTTTAAAGCACGTGATCAAAATGACTAGCTAACAAAGTGCAAATGCTGCAGGTCTGGCCCATCTGTAGAACCAGATAGAGACCTTAAGCCCCTGCAGAGCCACGGCAGAGACGGCCGTGCACGCGGCACCGTGTCACACAGTGTAAGAAAACGGAGCGTGCAGCGTCGGTGCATCTGAGGAAAAGGCTGTTGTTACGAACTGCCTTCATTTTGTCTGCAGGTATAAAGATGGCTTTGACCACATTGGTGAGCACCGAGATGACGAGCGAGAACTGGATCCCAGGAGCCCCATCGCCTCTGTCTCCTTTGGGGCCTGCAGGGACTTCTTCTTCCGGCACAAGGATTCTCGAGGGAAGAGCCCCGCCCAGCGGGTGGAGGCAGTCAGGCTCCAGCTGGCCCACGGAAGTTTACTGCTGATGAACCCGCCAACCAACACCAATTGGTATCACAGTCTCCCTGTCCGAAAGAAGATTCTGGCTCCGCGGGTCAATCTGACATTTCGTAACATTCTACTTACTAAAAAGTAAAAACATTTTGAAAGTTAGTACTTCTGTTTTCTCTTTCCTGCTCTCCACTGCGAGGGAACTGATGTTTCTTTTGTCACCTGGGAACCCAGAAGAGGTTTAATCAAAGCCAAGGGCTCAATCCGCAACGAGGCAGAATTCAGAGAGGATGTTTATATCTGATCAGTAAATTAGGAAAGAATACCAGTTGATTTTTACCTAATAAAATGATTCTTTTATTGCTATAATACACAGCAGATACAAAAAGTACCTTTAGCAAATACATAAATCAGCAGTTATTATGGCATAAACTACTAGTTTAACTTAGGTTTCTGCAAAAGGAAGCTAACTTTGTGAACTCTGTAAATAATTTAAAACTGGAAATAAGATTATTTGGCTGTTACTTAATTCCTAATAACTAACAAAATAGGAAGTCAGCTTTAGGTTGGATGAACAGACTTTGCACAGACATCGTTCACATTCACAGCCTTCGCTCAGCCCTGTCTTCTGACTAATGGTCTGCTTAAAACTAAGCCGTAAAAGGATTATCCCGTTTCAGCCTGCCATCTCTCTTTAATGGCAGATTTCAAAGAAAGAGTGGTGGCAGAAGAACAGTTACTCAAAGCTACAGCTTTGCAGTGCAGCTCAGTTCATGGTCACACGATCGGGCATTTGTTTCACCAGACTCAGGTAAAACAGGTGCGTTCGTTTCAACATCAAAGCCAGGGTTGGCCATGGGATGAAGGGACATCAGCAGTGAATGGATCAGGTGGTTCAAGCTGGTCCTCTCCACTGATGTTCGTGACCCAGAGTTCCTTCACAGTATATTCCACGGATAGCGAGAGTTACTGAGTCCTTACGATGCACGCTGGGTCTGGCTTCTTGCACATTCGGCTGACACCAAGGCATCGACTTGAAGCGTCGGGCAGCTCTCCACCGCCAAGGCAGCACAGTTCTTAGCCTCACCTCAGGTGACCTTCTGGATGAGTCTAATTCTCAACCTTATCTCTGAAGACTCAGTTTGCATTTGGTATCTTTTTATTTCCTTAAAATAAAAAAAATTTAGCTAAAACGTAGGTGACCCTATAACATGTTGCCAGAGGGTTGATTCCAACTCATGGTGACCCTCTAGGACAGGGTAGACTTGCCTCATAGGGTTTCCAAGGCTGTAATCTTTACGGAAGCAGACTGCCACATCTTTCTCCCGCAGAGCAGCTGGTGGGTTCAAACTGCCAATCTTTCAGTTAGCAGCCAAGCGCTTAACCACTGCACCACCAGGGCTCCATAAATCATAGGTACTACTGTGTAATCAAAATTCCTTCAGCCCTGGGTTGCATTCACGAGACATCTGAAAAGGGAGGAAAATGCTCAATATATTCTTTTTATATTAGGCTACTGGAAACGATGAAGAGAAATTTAAAATATGGTCATATAACAAAATGAGCAGTTGAAAAGCAGTACAAGATGTCAGCTGTAGCTACATGTTTAAAAATAAAGCCTTCTTTCTTCTTTTTGTGGGAAGGGCTGGGCTTTGATGTCCATCAAATGTAACCCCCTCTCTTTACAAATGAAGAAACTGAGGTCCAGAGAAGCTGCAGCCCCCTGGTCTGTGCCCGTCCCTCCTGATCCAGCGCTCAGATCAAGGCAGGGATTGACTTTTTATGCAGCCCCCGGCTCCAACCTTAAGGGCTCTCCATGCGCAATAAATAAACAGATGAACACAGCCGTCCACAATGGATCCCAGGGTACGAACAAGTTTTCTATGGAGCAGAGGAGGCACAGGTGTTGCACAGAAGGGCTCACTTCTGGCTGTTCACGCAGGTTTATAATATAATCACCTCTCCTAGAGTCCATATACAAAAGATAAAAGCAACAGGTAAGCAGTTCACTTCGAAATGACAAAGTAGTGAAAGAATCTCCCCGAGGGGCCGGTTTGGCAGATGTGTCTTTACCACATATAAAGAATTGAGAGATTAGAAAAAGACATACAAAAAGGGAAGGCATGTGTTCTTCAGGCATCTTTTAACTGTTCTTTTGCTCTCTGCTGAGTAACTGAGGGAAGAGAACTTTTCAACAATTGTTTATATGACTTCTAGGTCATGTCTATTTTCCAGAATGGACGGGCTACAAAAGCAGTCGAAAGTGAAAGGCACTTTTTCTTAAGTTGTTGCCTTTAAATTAAACTCCACTGATTCTTGTCAACCATTTTTATGGGCCTGCTCATTAAAAAATAAAAGAGCTGTACTGAAACATCAGAGGATTAGCCAAAGTATGACTCCCCTCGGAAAACACCTAACATATTAGAATAGAAAAAAGGGCTCTGGAGTTTGATTTCTTTTTAATTACCTGTATAGCTGGTAAAAAGGCTCCCTAGACGTAACGGATGCTTTCCTACCAGGACGACAACACTCTCAGGGCGCACGCTCGCAGAGCTGTGCAGGGCGCCTGACTGGTCAGGATCGGGGCGCTGGCCCTGTGTGGAGCCTGCTCTTAGAACACGGCGGAAGGCTGAAGGACTCTAGTGGGGCTGCCTGCATAACACACAGAGTATGATTTTGCTTTGTTCCTGAACAGTGTGGCGGTTCCATTGGCTCTAGCTCTGGGGCTGGGCGGTCACTCTTCAGACTTATACTCCTGGCCCTGGTGCTGCATCCTGGAGAGGACTCGCTCGTAGAACAGCAGGTAAGCACTGGAGGACAGGACCTCTTGCAGGCTGGCCTTGCGGACAGTGTCGTCAGAAATCCACAGCCACTGGCTGCTGGTTGAGAGCGGGTTCTTGGCCGAAGGCGGGGACCGTCGGTAAGTCACAAAGTGTCCAGAGTGCATGTCTCCGTGGTGGACGACAACTGCCATCAGCCGGAAGAGGTACGTGGAGGAGCTGGGAGGCAGGAATAAAGGCCAGCGGTTTACAAATACAACACAGAGGCTTTATAGAGGGCAACAAAATAAATAAAGAATCCTAGTCGTTCAATTGGTGCAGTGGTTAAGAGCTACGGCTGCTAACCAAAAGGTCGGCAGTTCGAATCCACTAGCCGCTCCCTGGAAACCCTATAGGGCAGTTCTACTCTGTCCCATAGGGTTGCTATGAGTCAGAATCAACTCGACAGCAACGGGTTTGGTTTTTTCAGACGTTCAATGATAGGAGACTTGACAGAATGGTACATCCATCTAACTCAATAGTATACATCCATTAAAATACAGATCTATATTTACTGGCACGGCAAGATGTCCATTCTGTGAGACTGTGTGCGTGTATGTACGTGTACACACACTCACAACTCTTAGAGTGGGAGACCCTAAAGATTTAACTGGTTATCTCTAGGTGGTATCTCAAAAAATGCAGTTTTCTTTATACTTTATTTATACATACATATATGTACACAGGAGCCCTGGTGGTCTAGTAATTAAGCGCTACGGCTGCTAACCCGAAAGGTCAGCAGTTCGAATTCATCAGCTGCTCCTTGGACACCCTTTGGGACAGTTCTACTCTGTCCTATAGGGTCACTATGCGTCGGAATTGACTTGACAGCAATGAGTTTTATATGCACATACACACACAACACATACATGTATTTAGATTGTATGAATTTGTTTAATTCTTATCTTAAAGTGATTTGCATTTTGGACAAAAATAACAGGGTAATGTGTGTTGCTGTTATTAGTTGCCGTCAAGTCAATTCCAACTCGTGGTGACCCCGTGTGTGACAGAGTAGAACTGCTCTGTAGGGTTTTCTTGGCTGTAATCTTTATGGAAGCAGATTGCTACGTCTTTTCTCCCGTGGTACTACTGAGCGGGTTCGAACTACCAACCTTTAGGTTCACCAAAATCAAAAACCAAACCTATTGTCATCGAGTCAATTCCAACTCATAGAGACCCTACAGGACAGAGTAGAACGGCTCCACGGGGTTTCCAAGGGGCGGCTGGTAGATTCGAACTGCCAACCTTTTTTTCTGGTTAGCAGCCAGGCTCTTAACCACTGAGCAACCAGGGCTCCACCCTTTAGGTTCACAGTCTAGCGCAAACCATTTGCGCCACCCAGGGACCTTGCGAAACGTGTAACACAGTGAAATTCCACCTTAAAATGAAAGAAAAATTCATCTCTAAGTTTTCATTAACATCTCTGTGAAAAGCTAATTTAAGACACTAAGAGAAACAGCCTACAATGAACGAAGACTGTGCTTCTGAAGAGTAGCTCACCTGTAGTCAGGAACCACTGGGAGAGGGAACGCCATCGGGGTCGGCAGGGTCGGCAGTAAAGATGGGGAGCAGGCACCATTCATAAACATTTGTGTTTTGGGGGCCCCTGGCTGATTCAGAACTGCAAGAGAAAAAGGCCTGAGGCAATTAAAATTAGCAATAGCTTTGGGGAAACAAAACATGGCTGAAAATTAACGCCTCAACAATGCTACAAAGAAAAAATTATTCCATATCATATCGATTCATACGATTTCCTACCTCTTTTAATCCCAAATAGGAAAAGCGTATTTGGCTCCTGGTCCACTGCTGGCCTTGACAACTCTGAACCGTTGTGATTCCTATCCGTGTGCTGAAGACGTGGGTGACAGTTAAGCCGTAGCTAACTTACTGGCTTTCTGACTTGAACCGAGGTTTCTCAACCTTGGCACTATCGACATTTCGGGCTGGATAATCCTTTGTTGCAGTGGCTGTCCTATGCATTGTAGGATATTTAGCAGCATCTCTGGTCTCTACCCACTAGATGCTAGTAGTCCTCCCTACCCCAGGTGTGACAATAAACATGTTTCCAGACATTGCCCAGTGTCTCCTGGGGCCCAAAATTTAGCCCCTGTGGAGAACGACTGATCTAAACATTCTCTTCTTCAATTCTGTCAACTCCTAAGGCATACCAACATGTAATGACATTAATGTTTATGGGCACAGATTAAAAAATTAAAATGATATTTATATCTCTTTTCCTTTCAAGTATCATATCTGGGGGCCTGGGAGTCACCATGGTCTGAATGTAAGCAGGCTTGCACCCTAGCTGGGAGAGAAGGAAGCTAGGGTGAAGAGGTACTTGACTGAAAACAAGGGCCAAGGACTGTGCCCCCTCCCCGCCCTAGCCAATCCCTTACGTTAATCTGCTGACCTGCCCAGGAGCAGCAAAACACAGTCTCCCCGAAATGATATCTTGCCCGATCATTCAATGGTGGTTGCAAAAAAGAACAAAGGTGGCAAGAGACGTTAAGTTGGGAAAGGGTGGGGTGCAGGGAAGACAATCCCAACCTCACTGGAAGCAGCATGTGGGTGGTTAGTTTAGGCTTGGAGCCTTAAAGTCACTGGGTTTTAGTTTCCCCACCGGTAACTCTAAAAACCTCAATACATCATTTAAGACACCTTTTAAAAACTGCCCAACACTGCATTCCAGCGCCAGTTCTCCCATTTGCTGTTTGCCCCTGGACCAATCCTTTAACCTCCTGGAGCCCCCATTTTCTCTTCAGTAAGATCGAGCATAATAATAGCTACCTTGCTTCACTGGGGGATGCAAATGGTTAACAAGCTCAGCTGCTAACTGGAAGGTTGGAGGTTTGAGTCTAGCCACAGGTACCTCGGAAGAAAGGCCTGGTGATCGACTTCTAAGAAATCAGCCATTGAAAACCTTATGGAACACAGTTCTACTCTGACACCCTTGCCAGGAGTCGAAGTCGACTGGTTTGGTTTTGGTTGCTTCACAGGCACCAAATGTAACAATTAACCTCCAAAAAGGACAGTAATGGAATCAGAGAAGTAAACAGCTCAGTAACGAAACAGTATCAACACAAGGCCTTCAGAGATCTGAGGCGAGGACACTTTCTGTCTAAATGAGATGACTGTACTGAGGGGAAAAAGAAAGAAAGAAAGAAACTCCCTAGAATGATGTGATGTGAGCCAATTTTTGTTTAGCCAAAAGACCAGAAAGCAAGAAAAACTGAGCTTTTCTCCCTACGCTCTTTCATCTGTAACACAGTTTAAAAAACTGTACATCTCATTGGTCTAGAACTTCAACTTCTATTAAGAGATCTTCCCTCGCCTACCCTGATCCTTCTGTTCTCAAGATTTTAAGCAGCCACTGCACAAGCTGCTCCCTTCTATCACAGAGGATCCAGAAGGGGGTGTTTCCAAAATCCTTTCTCTTGGCCGCAAATTCCCGGTGAGTCAGCTCCACACACCTGGCTTGGGGGCGGCCGGCCCGTCCTGCAGCTCTAATGCTGGCCCCGCGCCGTCGTTCAGTTTAGGCTCGTGTTGGCCGAGCTTATGTCCGAGGAGGTGGTACTTGTAGATGTCCATCATCAAGAACTCGTTGAACTGCACGTGCTCATGCCGCTTCAGGGGCGTGCCGTGGCTGGACCAGCTCAGGCGCTGCAAGTGGATGCACAGGCACTGAGGGAGCTGCAGGGGGTGGGGGAGAAACCGGAAAGAGCCAAGTCTTCTCAGGAGCAGGACACACCAAGTCCGCAAAGCAAAGCCGACAAAATGTGTGGGGTGGGCTCACCTTTCCTAGTTTTAACTGTTTGACAAAAGTAGTCCTCTGGTGTTCCACCTTTTCCCCATTCAATATCCCTTTTGCTTCAATCTGAAATAAAAGAAAACATTTCTCTGCAAAGATGCCTGAACTAGGGCATCTGGGGAGGGCTGCAGATCAGATTGGGGTTACGGCTGCATCACCTGGGTGATGGTCCGTGTTCACTTAAGGCGCTAGACTTCTACCTGCTGTAATGAACCTAGCTGCCCAGTTACTTGTGAATTGTTTTCACTGACCCCTCTTGGCAATTAACCCACACTAACGGTGGCGGGAAGAGAAAACGAAGAATCAACACTGCAACTCGGACACTGGCATGTCATCTATTTTGTTCTGTGTCTTCAAAAATTCTATTCCACACCAAAATCAAAAAACCAAACCCATTGCTATTGAGTCAATTCCAACTCATACTGACCCTAATGGACAGAGTAGAACTGCCCCAAAGGGTTTCCAAGGAGCGGCCGGTGGATTCAAACTGCCGACCTTTTGGTTAGCAGCCAAACACTTAACTACTGCACCACCAGAGCTCCTTCCATAAAGATTACACCCTTGGGTTGCCATGATTTGGAATCGACTCGATGGCAACAGGTTTTGTATGGTTTTGGTAATCTTTACGGAAAGAGCCCTGGTGGCAGTGTGGTTAAACACTTGGCTGCTAACTGAAAGGTCAGCAGTTTGAACCCACCAGCTGCTCCACAGGAGAAAGAGGTGGCAGCTGCTTCGTAAAGATTACAGCCTTGGAAAACCTATGGGGCAGTTCTACTCTGTCCTATAGGCTTACTATGAGTCAGAATCGATTCAGGGGCAATGGGTTTGGCTTTTGGTTTTAATCTTAATGGAAACAAACTGCCACATCCTTCTGATGCAGAGCGGCTGGTGGATTCCAACCACTGACCTTTCGGTTAGCAGCCGAGTGCTTAACCACAGTGGCACCAGGGCTTCTTTCTATTCCATACAGTTCCTCTTAATTTAGAGGGTAAAATTCAGTTGCTTGGGGGGGTCAGGCAAGCAGCGTGGGTAAAAAGGCAAGGTGTGAGTAACAGGGCATGGAGGGGACTGTGACAAACTGGAGAGGAGAGGGCCCATCTCAAAGCATGACGCGGACATTTCTTCTTTAAGCCTCTGTGGGTGAAACAAAACTCGTCGAGAGAAGAGATTTGGTCCACGGGCTGCCGATTTTCAAACCGATGGCTGTGGCTGTGAAGATTTATTAGATAGGGCCAAAAAATCTCGGGGCCAGCTGTGTGAGAGGCCCTATGTAAGGACGCACAGGCCAGCCAGAGATGTCATCTGAGGGTAAACGCGCACCTTCGTACAGTTGTCACACACCACATCCCGCACGGACTCTGATGAGATGAAGTGGTGCAGGCAGTGGTCCAGGGTCAGTGGGTGACCCTACAGCATGAGAAGAAAACGAATTATTACACCTCCGTGGGGAGTGACATGGAAACTGTAGACAGATGGCAGGAGGAATCCCACATAACTAGATGCTTCCTGGACAAATGAGGAACTCAAAGCACTCTAGACTGGCTGTCACTGACAGGTTCAACAGTAGGAGGAAGTAACACTGTGGGAAAGCGTGGAGTTCCACACTGTTTTAAATATCTTTGAATTTGAGATTAATATAAATACACACACACTCAAAAAAAAAAAAAAAAAGAAAAACTTCTGCAGCAACAAAAAAACACCACCTTCCTACCCCCCCATATTAAGGTCATGCTAACCAGTTGCTGTCAAGTTGATTCCAACTCTAGGCAACCCCACGTGTGTGTCAGAGTAGAACTGTGCTCCATAGGGTTTTCGATGGCTAGTGTTTCAGAAGTAGATTGCCTGGTCTTTCTTCCAAGGCACCTCTGGGTGGACTCGAACCGCCAACCTTTGGTTAGCAGCTGAGTGCGTTAACTATATGCACCACTCAGGGGCTCCTCAGGCCATAGAACCACATTAAAGCTACGCTGGGGTTCAAACGACCATGTGCCTGAGTAACACATAGTACCCTGAGTCACACAAAACGCCTAAAAGGTCTATTAGATTTAAATGTCTCTGAAACAGACTCAGAATAAATCATAGATCAGTACATACCCATGTGGCAGCTGGAATACTTAGTGAAAGGCTATCAAAGGTATCAAATCGAACAGGACTCTGAAACAAATATTGCAGAAACCCAGAAAGGATTTCAATTCGAGGCTTTATAAATGAGAAGATATATGGCTATGAAACAGTCTAATGTTTTGATGCCCAACATTAAAATAACCATACTTGTTTAGAAGCACATTCTATTAACAACAACCTCATACTAAAATCCTAATGGAGAGCTTGGAAAAACTAAAAGATTACATACCTGCCCCAGCAATTCTGGGATTTTATCCTAGGCAATAACCATGGACACAGCTACAAAGATGTTCATCATAGTACTACTTGTAACAGCAAAAATGTGAACAGTTAAATAAATAATGGCACATCTACAGAATGGAATACTATATTGCCATTTAAAATAATGTAGCAGACGAACGCAAAATACATAAAAGGCATAAAGCTTTGTATTCACAGACAGCACGAGTGTTTACATACATAGAGAATTCTAAGGAATCTATAATAAAACTTCTAGAATCAATGAGTAAATTTTTTCAAGGTCAATATATAGACATCAATTGTATTTCTATATACTAGTGGTAAAAAAATGGAAAATAAAATTTTAAAAATTCCATTCACAACAGCATCAAAACACATAAAATAATTAGGAGTAAATTTAAACCTCTATGTTAGAAAGCATACATGTTGAAATTAAAGAAGACTTAAATAAATGGAGACATGTAACATGTTCATAGATTAGAAAATTCAATATTGTAAAATGTCAATTCTCCT